>NC_041392.1:524139420-524167489 GCF_002162155.2 Triticum dicoccoides | reverse complement strand
AGCTCCATAATTCTCCCACCATAGACTGGCGGGGCCTTCAAGATGATATGCAGCAAAGGTGACCTTGTCAGCCTCCGCTACCAGCGCGGAACGCAGTTTATGAGAGATACTGCGAAGCCAGTCATCAGCGTCGAGAGGCTCGACGGAGTGGTGGAACGTGGGTGGATGCAATTTGATAAAATCACTGAGTGACACCACGTTAGCCCTCTGATGGTGTGCTGTATTCTGTTCAATACGCTCCAACAAACGGTTTGTCTCCCGCTTGTTTCTCTCAGCTTCCATCATGACCTCGGCTAGTGAAGGAGGATGAGGCAGATTTGCATCCCTGGCTTCACTGCCTTCGGCCTGCTCTTGAGAAGCAGGGTTAGCGCGCGTGTTGACCATCCTAGGAAATCAAGACAATGTTTTAGTCAGGATGGTAAAATTCCGACATAGGATACCTAATGTAAGGAATAACTCGGAATGCAAGATGATCATCCGTATGACATGGTAGATACAGAAACTGCTTCTTTATTCCATCGTCATACACACCATACCGGGTTTAGTACAAGACCAAACAAAGTACTATTACGGTGAAAAGAGGATTACATCTCATCGGAGGCATTCCAAGCTCCTATACATTATTTTTCTACACCTCCGGAAGGAGTACAAACTAGGTCATATCCCACGAGTCACGCGGGACGATAGACGACACAGCTAGTGCGAACTAGGGATACTACCACTAACTCAGACCGATCCGTAGTAGTCCTCGTAGAAGTCACCTCCATAGCCTGGGAGCTCAACATGATCATCTGGAAACAGACGGTCTCGCGGAGCTTGTGGACCATAGGGGCTAGGATGAGGCCTTGGACCAACAAACGGTGGCCTGCGGGGACCGCGAGGTGGGGTGATGCCTCCTACATCACGCCAAACCATCACGTCTGGCAGAGCAGATCTCACAGGATAGAGATCGCGCATATCTGAATATCCAGCTTGCACCGCCGGTGCGAACCGAGTCAAAGTGGCCCAGTGGTCAGCACGGGTGTTGAAGAGCTCTAGCCTTAAGGCCCGATTTTCACGGTCCTTATCCTCGAGCATCTCAGCAGTGGTGCGAGTCCGTGAATCCTCCTGAGTGGAGTCAGCATAGATAGCCTGGAGATACCCTTGTGCTCCCGGAAGTGATCTTGGCATATACCGGAAATCAGAGTCCCGAAATATACCGGATCTGACTCGCATAATGGTCATCATAGAGTAGGCGGCGTCCTGCACAGCCATCTCAATAGTAACTCCGAGTCCATAGGAGCAATGAAGAGGCTCGGTGGATCCAGGATAAGATGGAAATATCCTGACAGTGCAGAGATACTGGCTTTGATTAAAGTCTCGGAATTGCTCTTCGACCGTGTACTCGGGATACCAGCGGTATCCAGCCTCAGTCATTACCCTGACCAACTTAGCAGTATGGCCGGGTACATCTAGGCATCGAGTCAGGCGAACCACTTGATTGAGGTCGCGAGTGGCCATCTGAAAGCACAATCATAATGCAAGGGCATTAGAATTTCTAGCAAAATTTCGGCAGCATAACAGCTGTAAATGCTCAAAAGGATTTTGAGACATTTGACAAAGGATTTCATACACACTCAACATCATCATATCAAAGTTCTGGATCCATTCTAACAACATAATGTGGTAGTAGAACTGAACTAGGCTTGTATCCATCAAACTTATAAGGTACTACTGATTAGTAACTCGTGATCCTGATAGAGAGAACAGATCCTAATTCCTTAACCCCCGGTGGAAGAATGGACTGACTCAGATCAGAATAACATAAGGTATAAGGAGTAAAAAGAGCCTTACGTTCCATCCCACAAACAATTCCCCTACATATAACTAAAGAATTTCTAGACTCAACATCGACCAGTTTGGCTTGGAGAACCTACAGGCAGTCCGGCTCTGATGCCAACGCTGTCAGGACCCCGACTCGATGTCACATCGATCTAGCTGGTAACACCTCATATCACTTTGCGGCCTCACGCACGGTATCCCCACGGGTGTCGTCTTACCTTTTCCCGGGACCGTTTGCGCCTTTTGGCTCACGTATATGATAGTGTCGCTAGCATCCATATGATAAAGAGCCCGGGCTGACATGACTAGTCGTAAACCCAAAGTGGCTCAGACTTACAGGGACAGGCATCCATGACCCAGCTTCGAACGTGTCGGTCATCAGCAAGTGGGTCCGGGCTGTAGCACTGGGCTAGCAGGACTCCGGTAAACCGGGCTGTAGCGGGCTAACAGGACTCCGGTACTCAAAGCGTGACATTTCCCAGAAGGGACAGACACAGGAACGAAGAAGGACACATGCCGGCCAGCCTAAGTGTTCCAGAGCAGTAGCAAGCTACCATGGCTCAGCGGTAACACTAGGAGACATTTCCCGGTAAATGAGGCTACTAAAGATAAACAACTAGATAGTCAGATCCCACACATACCAAGCATTTCAATCATACACACAATATGCTCGATATGTGCAAATACAACGAAGCATCACAACATGACTCTACGACACAAGTACTTTATTTAAGGCTCAGGGAGCCATACATAACATACACAAAGGTACGGGTCTCACGACCCAACATACAAGTCATACAGTCATACAAACCAGCAGCGGAAGTAACTTGTCTGAGTACAGACAACTAGTAAAATAAAAGAGGCTTGGGAAGCCTAGCTATACTACAAGGTCCTTCACAAGCTCAGGGTCACCACCTGGGTCTTTAGCCTACTCGTTGATGTCAACGTCTACATAGAACCCATCAGAAGGGGTTGCAGCGTCTTCTGTAAAAATGTAGATTATAGCAACATGAGTACAAAGGTACTCAGCAAGACTTCCATCAGATCCTACATACATGCTTAGTATCAAGAAGGGTTGGTGGAGTTATTGCAGCAAGCCAGCTTTGACTCTTGGCTAGACTATCCTACGATACTCCAACTTGAAATGGTTTTGCGCACACGAGTCCACTACTCACCACTTCAATACACTACCGAGGATCCACCTCCGTCTTCCTACGGAAGAGCCATCCTCGGCACTCACACTTATCTTGAGGCTTTTAACAGTTTCCATTTACTTGTCTATGAACTGTATAGGCAACCAAGTAGTCCTTTACCGCGGACGCGGCTATTCGAATAGATTATGATAACCCTGCAGGGGTGTACTTCTTCATACATGTTTCCACCACTTAGCGTCTGCACACGACATGTGCTCGGCAGACTTCAAGCGAAAGCCGACGTGGGTGTAGACCACGACCTACCTAAACACTTAAGCCTCTAGTCCAGGTTTATCGCCTATTCAGGTTCCATCCGCAGGGAGTCCGACCGAGGTTTCCCATACGGCCCCGAACGATGTGAACAGGGTTCCCGAGATACCTAACGGGTATTCGGTACACCGTGCCACGTACCTACCGCATCACAGCCCACCCCTACGGCCAGCGCTGTCCACGGCCTCCAGTAGGCTACAAACACCAGAAACTACTTGCAACTCCTGGACAGAGAGCTAGGGTGAATAAGAAGCCGAGCGGGGTCATATTTCAGGGCCCAATGCATGGTAGTAGCTGTATCTTAAATCACGCATACAGATCTCAGTGCTTAAGGTCGGCTTCAATGAAACAACCCACCATGTACTCCTACATGGCCTCTCATCGATACCTTTACCAAATCGTGTTCACCACACCACTCTCATTACCGAGATAAACATTTCACTCTAGCCCATCACCCAGATGAACCAGACCTGACACGACTCTAAGCATAGCAGGCATAGCAAGGTAGGAACAACACATACATATGGCTCAAACAACTCCTACACATGCTAGTGGGTTTCATCTAGTTACTGTGGCAATGACAGGTCATGCAGAGGAAATGGGTTCAACTACCGTAGCACACAGCAGTTTGAAACGCGTTGTCTTAATGCAGTAAAAGAGAGCAGGAGCGAGAACATGGGATTGTATCGATATGATCAAATGGTTGGTTGCTTGCCTGATGGTTCGATGCACTGATACGGTTCTTCGCTAGGGTAATCAGGGTACTCTTCGGGGACAGAACCTGCCGCAGAGAGCACCGATACACAAGCATTACCAAACAATGTGCAACAATATGATGCATGCATGAAACATGGCAATATGAGTGTATTGGGCTAATGCAACTAAAGCCAGAAGGGTTTGAACAAATTTGAATCAAGGATTCAAATTTCAAATTCAAATATGGCCTTTTAAAGTGCTTTTCCTTGTTCTGCTTAAAACATCAATTTAACTTGTTTGATCATGCATGAAAATAGTACAGATGGATAGATTGGATTTTTCTGATCATTTTTCATATATAATTTGTCCAATTTGGAGTTACAGAATAAAAGTTATGAATTTTTGAAGTTTAAATAATATTCTGGAATTTCCTGATTTAATTTAATTCCAGAAATATAATTATTGCGTCAGCATGACGTCAGCATGACGTCAGTGGTCAACTGTGGCTGGCTGAGGTCAAACCTGACGTGTGGGGCCCACACGTCAGTGACAGGGGGGGTTAAACATGATTAAATTAATCCTAATTAGGGGTTAGTGGCGCTGGGGCCCACTGTCAGTGTCAGGGGGGGTTGACTAACAGTAGTTAGCGCTAACCTAACCACCTGGCCGACAGGGCCCACGCGTCAGTGACCCTGGGGGGTCAAACCCCAGGTCGGACAAGTCAAACCCCACCGGCGACATGACGCCGGCGAGGCCCGAGACGGCGGCGAAAGTGCTTTTTGCCATTCCGGCAACCAAATGGACGGCGGAAGGCATCTACGTGTTGCTGAGGTTGAGCCGCGACTATTGGTGGTGGTGGTTGGGCTCGGGGTGGCCGGAGTTGACGGCGGCGAGCTCGGCTGCGGCGGCCGGAGTTCGGGTGCGGTCGGGATCAGTGTTGCAGGGGGTTTGGGGAGGCGTTGGTGCGTGCTGCGTGCTCCTGGTGAGGTGGGGAGCACGATGGTGCGCTCGGTTGGGTGCTACGGTGACCGTGGCCACGACGGCGACATCGCCGGCGGCGTGGAGCTCTCGGCCGAGGTGGGGCTAGGGCCTAGAAGTCGAAAGAGACCAGGGAAGAAGGGGGAAACGATCCGGGGGCTCACCGCGGAGCTGCAGGGATGGTTAGCGGGCTCGGGGACGCGCTGGTGACGGTGAATTCGACGGCGACGACGGTCGGAGCCCGAAGAGGGGAACGGCGATGTGGCGGCGATGCAGGGCTTCCGGGGACCCGTGGAGCGGTGGGGAGGAAGAGGGAGTCGAGGCGGAGCTTCTGAGCTAGTCGGGGAACGAGGGGTGGCCGGAGACGATGGCTATGGCGAACGGCGGCGACGGTGGTGTTCGGCCGTGAGAGAGAGAGAGCGAGGGAGAGGAGAGGAGAGCCGGGGGAGAGTGAGAGAGAGCAGGGGGAGAGGCGTGGCGTCGTCCAGGGCGTCGAGCGAGGAGGGGAGGGCAGGCAAGCAGGCGAGCAGGTGGCGTGGCGCGGTGGCGCGCGCGCGCGCCGGCCACACTCCCCTCCCTCTGTCGGGACGAAGACGACAGAGGAGGGAGGTGGGCTGGGCCGGCTGCTGGCTGGGCCGCACAGGGAGGAGCCCAGGTAAGCTTCTCCCTTTATATATTTTTCTGTTTTCTGTTTTTCTAATACTTCTGCAACTTTGTTGAATTAAATAAAATACCTAGGCTAGTTCAAAAATCACCAAACTATTCCTGGCCCATAGTTGGATTATTTCCAACATGAAACATTTTAGTTTGGAGATATTTGAGCATTTAAATATTTTATATTATTTTAAATGCCCAAATTCAAATATTTATGATTTAATTCAAAAACCCTAGGATGGCCTAGGAAAATGTGCACCATTTTTGGCAGAGGTTCTGAACCAAGACAAAAATGATGGGCATTTTAGAAGGGCATTTCAGGTTCATTGAAAAATTATTTTAGTAAACCCTAGTTGGTTTCAGAGGGGACTGGGGGTTCTGTCATCCCCATTTCAAGTTTCTGATGAAAGAGTAAACATGATGCAACACTCTAATGCATGACTAGCTAGGTTGTGACACATAGAGACACTCTTTTCGAAGAGTTCGCAAAACGGTTCGAACATGGGCGACATGATCTTTGAGAGATTTGCTATAAACAAGGATATCGTCGAAGTAGACCACAACAAACTCACCAATTTAAGCGTGAAACACATAATTCATAAGACGCATGAAAGTACCCGATGTCGGATTTCGGGTTCCGGCAGACCCTTGAGGTTCGAACACTGGGGTGTGCGCGGAGATTTCGCCTCCTACCTACCTGCACTCCTCCGCCTCGCTAGGATCTAAACTATGGAAAGAACAACACAAGAGACGCAGGGTTTATACTAGTTCGGGCCACCGTTGTGGTGTAATACCCTACTCCAGTGCGTGGTGTGGTGCAATGCCTCTTGGGCTGATGATGATGAATAATACAAGGAAGAACAGCCTCGCGAGGGTCTGTTCTTGGCTGGGGTGATGAACTGCTGGGAGGAGCTCAGTCACCTTCCTCTCTCTCTCTCTCTTTCTGATCTTCCCTATCTTTCCAACCCCCCGGCCAGCTCCCTTTGCTCTGTGGGTGGCTGGTCCTATTTATAGAGGCCCTGGTCCTCTTCCCAAATATCGAGCGGGAAGGGAGCCAATAATGGCGGGCTAATTTGAAGGGGGGGCAGCTAGTATCAACTATCCTGACAAAAGTAGTCTTCGCCTGCGCAAAGCTCTGGTGATGATGCCGTCTTGGGCTCCACGGTGACCTCCATCTCGTAGTCCTCCTGGTCTTGGTCTCGTTGCACCGAAATGGCAACCTTTGCCTGACGCCTCGGTACTCTGCGGCTGCGCTTGCCTCCTTTGCACCAAAGAGGAAGGGAGGACACTGCGCGGGCTGGCACCCGCCTGGCGCCCCGGTCGTCATGGCTTGTGTCACGGGCACCTCGTGAGGTACCCCGCCTTGATTTCTCCGCCTCCTCGTGAGCCAGCCTGACGAGGCCGCGCCTGAGGAAGCTCCGCGTCGTCCGCCCCACGAGGCTTGGCCCCTCGCGAGGGTCTTGGGTTTGTGTTGGTGAAGATGGGCCGCGCTGGGCCCCCCTTTGAGCCACGTCGCAGGCCGCAGGCAGGCAAGTCTGGGGACCCCCGTTCCCAGAACGCCGACAGTAGCCCCCGGGCCCAAGGCGCACCCGGACTTGGCCGTGCAGGGAGGTGGAAGGGCAAGAGTAAAGCACCGCGAGCCCTAACAGCCTGCGGCCTTAGGCGCCGCGTGGCTGTTGATTGGACGTGGGCGCCTCCACTTCCCCATGGCGCCTCGGCAACTGCACGGATTGGACAAGTCCCTGCATGCAAAGTGGGTCATGATTACCTACAATCGTGGAGGTCGGCGGTTGGCCTTAGCCGGCCATAAGTACGGAACAGCGCGCGCCCTTCCAGTCCATCCCTCCTTGCTTCTCCTTCTTCCCGATCCTTGCTCCGTCTTGTTGCGATGGCTCCGATCCGCCGGTTCTCGATGGTAGAGAAGGGAAAGGCTCCCCAAGGGGAACCAGACCCACTCCCCCTGAAGAAACGGCTCGCCCCCCGTGGCCCGGACGAGGGGGTCCTTCAGGTGGTGTCGAGGCCTTGGTGCGAGCGGGTGCTGTCGGGGTTCCCGCTGCCATTGTACGCCCACGTCGAGGGCCCTGGAGGAGCTGATGCTGACCGCCACGGGCGGCGCCGCCGTCGGCGCCGGTGGGTCACGAAGGTGTGGGTCGTCCCCCCTAGGGTCCACACCGAGGGCTACTCCCAAGAGTTCGTGCTCCACGTCGCCATTCCTCTTCAGTCTTGGATCTGGCTTCCTCCCTTCTTCGCCTCCATCATCCCGCAGGGGGAGCCCCTGGTGCTCTGGTTGCAGCACGCCGGCTGCAGCACCCTCGCGACCAAGGCAGAGGTCGCGGTCGTTGCCCCGGGCGAGGTCTTCATGACTCGGGGCTGGAGAGAGATTGCCCGGGTTTGCATGGTAAGGGGCATCTTCACGGTCCACTTGGATTACGACGGTGCTTCGGTGATGCTCTTCAAGGTCTTCGATGCGAGCGGGCGCCGGCTGGAGTGCTGCCCCGGGAAAGGTGGCCAGGACCCTGCCGCGACAAGGACTGGGCCCGCCAACTGCTCCCTTGGAGGCTCCTCAGGCGGTGGGGGCGTCGGAGGTTCCAGCGACTCCGGCAAGCTCTTCGTGACTCCGGAGGTGAGCGACGACAGCTACGAGCCCCCGAGCCGGCGCTGCTCCTAGGGCAGGGCGGGCTCGTCAGGCCGCCACCGACTCTGATCTGGATGGGGTTGGCGTCAGTGCTTGACGGCCCATTGTTGATGATGGCGTCTTTTGTAGGGTCGTGCGTAGTTTGTGTCCCTTTAGGATCTGTTCCCTGCAAGGAATCAAAAACGCGTCCCGTGGGGGCTTGTAAGGTGCCTGTGATCCTGTTTGTTAATATAACCCTTGTCGTAGAATTGTGCGAGTTGCTCATTCCACCTCAGCTCAGTCCTCCCTTTCGAACCTCACGAGGGCTTGGTGCTCTGCGCGACAGGTCCCAGTCCCAAGGCGGCTTCAGCCGTCGCTGGTATGCCAGGTCGCGATGCTGTGGTCAAGTCCAGGAGGTGAGCGACCTGGAGTCTGGTAAGAGCCCCTGAGTCGCGATGCTCAGGAGGTCCCGTTTGGCGCCCAAGCAGCAGTCGTTTGGTGAGAAAGGAGAGCGGCGTCGCTAACACGGGATAGCATTAGGTGCGGGGATGGTGCCACGGCAGCTGGCGCTTCCGAGTGATGACTTATCTCGAGGATCAGGGGCCGCTCTCTGGTGTGTCGCCGGGTCCATGCATCGGCAGGCGCGAGGTTGCTTGGCGAGGTCCTCGTGTGTCTCTCCCCTCTCGCCTTTGCTCCCCTTTTTGCTCTACGTCCTTGGGTCCCGGCCCTCGAGCGAGTCTCAGCCGTCACTGGTATTCCAGGTCGCGATGCCGTGGTCAAGGCCAGAGGGGGAGGGCTGGAGAGCCAGTAGGAGCCCAGAGTCGCGATGCTCAGGCACCCCCCTTTAACGTGCAAGCGGTTCACGCGGACGAGAGCGTAGGTGACACCACGAGGGCCTCGCCTGACGCAGCCCCTTTCAGGAGGTCCTGCAGGTCCATCATAGAAAAAACAAGGGGTTGCCATGACAATTGACAGTCAGCCGTTGGTTGCTTTCGAGGGGTAGTGAGGCATTGAAGGCTTGACGAGGTGACACTATGCGGGGCTGCCGCGGCCAGAGCTCAGCCATCCAGGTTTGTCGGCGTTGCAGGGACGGACCCATGCCCAAGCTTCGTGCCGTTTGGGAGCAGCTCCGTTAGTTGGCATCAGCTGAGCAGGCAACTAGGTAAAACACATTAGCCGCGAAGGAGTGGATTCGTTCAAATAGATGCTGGGAATGCAGACATCACTGGGTCAGGCCCGAGCGACTTGGGGGGTTATGCAGCCCGAGGGGTGCCCCCAACAAGGTAAGCTAACAACATGGAATAAAAAAGGGATACACGCCGCAGGGACGAACCCACGCGGCCTGGGAATAATGAAGCCCTGGGGGGCGCTCCCAGCTGGAAATAAAACTCGAAAGATGTCACCTGATGATGTTGAGGACGAAGGAGCGTTGATGTAGCAGGCTTGGTGGGCTGCGGAAGCCGATCCTCACGAGCCCCCAGGCCCATGGGCCTCGGGAGGCTCCGGAGGCGCTGGCGACTCCTCACGGGCCATCTCCATCCCTGCCAGGGCTGCGGAACTCCTGGCCTCTCGTGCCTCCGTGATGCCCCTCATGAGGCGCTGGTACGTGTCAGCCGCGTTCGGCAAGCCGTAAGGCATGCGAACGTAGCTGTGGGGTGGGCCTCCGCAGCGCCCCACTCGCGAGGGGCAGAGGCGCTCCAGAGAGGCGACTCGGTTGAGCCCTGGTATGTCGATGCAGACGAGCAGCCCACCATCCTCGCCTGGATGGGGAACCACTGCTGATAGGCGGCGGCCGCCTTTCATGACTCTTGACTCTTGTAGCTCCTGAATGGCCTTGCTGACGAACTCCTGAGGGTCTGGGTCTCCTTGCCTTGCTCCTTCTTGAGGGAAACGTGCTTCGAAACACGCCTCTATGTGGTGCCCAAGCACCTCCCTCGTGACCCTGGCTAGGTCGGTGGCCCTCCAGGGGAGAGCCCCTGAGCCCTGCCTGAGGAGGGCGCCGGGCGCGCTTTCCTATGCGATGGAAGGAGGTTCCCCCTGGGCAGGCGCGGGCCCAGAGGGGCCTTCCTCCTGAGTGGTCGGGCCGGACAATGTCTTCTTCTTCTTAGGGGTGGTCTCGGGAGGCCTCCTGCTTCCATGATCCCGGTCTTCCAGTGACGCGGCCTGAAAGGCTCGTTCCAGGGAACACACCGCGTCCTTCTCTTCACATGGCACCGTGATGACTCCGCCGCTTCCTGGCATCTTGAGGACGTTGTAGCCGTAGTGAGTTACGGCCATGAACTTGGCCAGCGCTGGGTACCCAAGGATGGCGTTGTACGGCAGGCGAATGTGAGCGATGTCGAAGTCGATAAGCTCGGTGTGGTAGTTGTCGCGTGCCCCGAAGGTGACAGGGAGGCAGACCTGCCCAATCGAGACTGTGGAGCCGTCGAAGATATCGGAGAAAGGCTTGGTTGGCTGAAGCTGACTGTAGGGCACTTGGAGGTTGTTGAATGTTTCCACGGACAGGACGTTGAGCCCTGCCCCGCCATCGATGAGGGTCTTGGTGACCACCACGTTGCTGATGATTGGGGAACAAAGCATCGGGAGAACTCCGGCTGTAGCCGCACACTTGAGCTGATCTACTGAGTTGAACGTGATGGCGCACGCCGACCACCTGAGAGGGCGCGTGGCTTCGAGCCTGGGTAGGATTGCGTTCACTTCGCGGGCGAACTGCTTGAAGATGTGCTGGGAGGCAGGGGCTTGTGCCCCGCCCAGGATGCAGGCGATCGCGCATGGCTCCTGGAAGCCCCCAGCCCCTCGTCCTGATGGCGGTCCTCGTTTCTCCTTGGCTGCAGCGGCAGCGGTGGGAGGCCTACGTTGCCTTGCGGGCGATCCTCGCGAGGCTGATCCCTCCAGTCTCCCTCGCGAGGCTGATCCCTCCAGCCTCCCTCGCGAGGCGGGTCTTGCCAGCGATCCTCGCGAGGTTGATCGCGCCACCCTTGGCGCGGGCCACGGTCTTCCCAGTGTCCTGCGTTCCTTCCTCCTCCTCGGCCGTAGCCCCGGTCACTGCGGTCAGGGCGACGGCCGATCCTTCCTTCTCGCACGGCTCGGAGCTCTTGACATTCGTTGGTGTTGTGGGTGTGGAGGTCGTGGTACACACAGTACCGGCTGCCCTTGGAAGGTTCAGGCTGATCTCTGCCCCGCTTGGTGTCTGGTTCTGCCGCGAGCACGGCAGCCCCCTTGCGCTTCACATCCTTGGCCTTGGGCTTCTTCTCTTCTGGGTCTGCGGCAGGCAGCTCGAGGAGGGAGAGACGCCCTTCCTCGGCCCTGGCGCACTTGGTTGCTAGGTTGAACAGTTCTAAGGAAGTGCACAGGTCTTCATGCATCGCCAGCTCCTCCTTCATCTTGACGTCGCGCACGCCGTCGGAGAAGGCCGAGATGATGGCCTCCTCAGTCACCTTGGGAATCTTGAGGCGCGCGTTGTTGAAGCGCTGGATGTACTTCTGCAGGGTCTCCCCGGGTTGTTGCTTGATGCGGCGCATGTCGCTCACGGCGGGTGGCCAGTCGCGAGTGTCTTGGAAGTTGGCGATGAAGCGGGTGCGCATCTCGTCCCAGGAGGAGATTGTGCGTGGAGCCAGGTTCAGGAGCCAGGTGCGGGCCCCGTCCTTGAGTGCCATGGGGAACCAGTTCGCCATGACCTTCTCGTCTCCGTTGGCAGCTTTGATGCCCAACTCGTAGAGCTGGAGGAACTCCGCAGGGTCAGCCGTGCCGTCGTAGCAAGGAGGCAAGTCTCGCTTGAACTTGCCGGGCCACGTGACGTTGCGTAGCTCGGCGGTGAAGGCGCGGCAGCCTGCTGTGGCCACGGGAGGCCTTGGATGACGGGGAACTTGGTCTTGCATGTCCCCAAGCGCTGCAGCTGCGAGCAGCGCGGGGTCTTGACGCGCGGGAGCAGGAGCATGGTCGCGACGTGCTGGAGCAGGGAGCGCCCGGGCAGCTTCCTGCGGGCGAGGGACTTCTTGACAGCTCTGCTCTTGCTGCGCTGGCGCCTGACGGAGCGGGTTCCGCCCAGGGGCCACGCGCCTTGGAGCCATGGCGCCTTCCTGAGGAGGAGGCGGCCGGGGCGCCGCCGGAGCTTCATTGCCCGCGCGGGGCGGGGTGCGGTGCAGCGGAACGGACGGCGCAGGAGAGCCCCCTGCAGCGCGGACGAGCTCGGCGACGCGGTCGAGCCATTCTTCGTAGACGTCGTCGACGGGATGGTAGCGCAGGAGCTCGTTCGCCGCGATGAGTGCAGCCCGAGCCTCCATGGGCGCACAGAGCGCGCGGGACGAAGAACCAGCCAGGGTGAGCGAGGGAGTTGCGGTGCGGCCGTCTTGCCGCACGGACGGATGCTGGGACGATGCTTGCTGCTCGTCCCCCGCCAGGCCGGTGGCGACATTGACGGCAGGTGACGGGGAACGGTGAGGATGCCCGCCGACAGGGGCCGTCTGGGCGACGCGGGAAGCGAGCACGGACCGGCGCTCAGCGCGGGCCCGACGAGCGTCAGACATGGGCGTGATGGTCGGAGGAGAACGGGGTGGTGGAAGACGAATCCCGGCAATCCCCTACCTGGCGCGCCAAATGTCGGATTTCGGGTTTCGGCAGACCCTTGAGGTTCGAACACTGGGGTGTGCGCGGAGATTTCGCCTCCTACCTACCTGCACTCCTCCGCCTTGCTAGGATCTAAACTATGGAAAGAACAACAGAAGAGACGCAGGGTTTATACTGGTTCGGGCCACCGTTGTGGTGTAATACCCTACTCCAGTGCGTGGTGTGGTGGATTGCCTCTTGGGCTGATGATGATGAACAATACAAGGAAGAACAGCCTCGCGAGGATCTGTTCTTGGCTGGGGTGATGAACTGCTGGGAGGAGCTCAGTCACCTTCCTCTCTCTCTCTTTCTGATCTTCTCTATCTTTCCAACCCCCCGGCCAGCTCCCTTTGCTCTTTGGGTGGCTGGTCCTATTTATAGAGGCCCTGGTCCTCTTCCCAAATATCGAGCGGGAAGGGAGCCAACAATGGCGGGCTAATTTGAAGGGGGACAGCTAGTATCAACTATCCTGACAAAAGTAGTCTTCGCCTGCGCAAAGCTCTGGTGATGACGCCGTCTTGGGCTCCACGGTGACCTCCATCTCATAGTCCTCCTGGTCTTGGTCTCGTTGCACCAAAATGGCAACCTTTGCCTGACGCCTCGGTACTCTGCGGCTGCGCTTGCCCCCTTTGCACCAAAGAGGAAGGGAGGACACTGCGCGGGCTGGCACCTGCCTGGCGCCCCCGGTCGTCATGGCTTGCGTCACGGGCACCTCGTGAGGTACCCCGCCTTGATTTCTCCGCCTCCTCATGAGCCAGCCTGACGAGGCCGCGCCTGAGGAAGCTCCACGTCGTCCGCCCCGCGAGGCTTGGCCCCTCGCGAGGGTCTTGGGTTTGTGTTGGTGAAGATGGGCCGCGCTAGGCCCCCCTTTGAGCCACGTCGCAAGCCGCAGGCAGGCAAGTCTGGGGACCCCCGTTCCCAGAACGCCGACACCCGGTGCTTCTGGTAAACCCATAGGCATGACTAACCACTCATACAAACCAAACTTTGTTTTGAAATCGGTCTTCCATTCATCACCTTCTTGCATGCGGATTTGATAGTAACCACCTTTAAGATCAATTTTGGAAAACATAGTGGCACCGCTAAGTTCATCTAGCATATCATCAAGGCGTGGAATGGGGTACCTATAGCGAATGATGATAGCATTGATAGGTCTACAATCGGAACACATGCGAAAGCTACCGTCTCTTTTTGGCACAGGAATGACCGGAACGGCACAAGGACTCAAACTTTCATGTACATGTCCATGGTCTATGATATGTTTTACTTGCCTTTGTATTTCTTTGTTTTCTTCGGGGTTGACGCGGTAGGGCGCCTTGTTAGGAAGAGGGGCTCCAGGGATGAGGTTGATTCGATGCTTAATGCCTCGTAGTGGAGGTAGACCCGGAGGTAGCTCGTCGGGGAAAACATCTTGGAATTCCTGCAAAAGAGAAGACAACACTAAAGATAGAGTGTGAGAGGTGTTAGCTTTTGGTGCCTCATCCTTGCACAAAAGGACATAGTGTAGGACACTTGATGGGTTCTCACACACTTCTCTTATCTCACTTTTGGTGGCAAATAGAACTAAGTTCTTCTTTTCGCTCATCGTGGAGGCACTCGATTTGGGCTTGTGGCGCTCACTCTCTTTATGGTGGTTCGCTCTCTCACTATTCTCTCCACGATGGGTGGCTTGCTTGTTGGTGATCACATGGCTTGGAGACATAGGGCGAAGTACATAGTCTTTTCCTTTCATCTTGAAGATGTAGTGGTTCGTTCGGCCGTTGTTGATGACACCTCTATCAAATTTCCATGGTCGTCTGAGAAGAAGGTAGCAAACGGTCATTGGAACGACATCACGCTCCAAAGTGTCTTCGTAAGCTCCGATTTTGAAGGAGACTTGCACTCTATGCTCGACTTGAATAGTGTCGGAGTCGCTTAGCCATTGAACTTCTAAGGGATGTGGGTGCTTCATCTTGGGCAATTGGATCTTGGAGCAAAGTTCTTCACTTGTTAAGTTATGGCAACTCCCTCCATCGATGATGACCTTGACGGACCTTCCATTGATGCCGGCCTTGGTATGAAAGATATGGCATCTTTGGTCTTCTTCTTGTTGATGTTGAAGAGTCAAGACCTTGGAGACAACGAGAGCGGGGCTTGAATCTTCATCACAAAATACTTGATCCTCTTGATCTTCATTCACTTGCCGGTGCATTGCCACTTGCTCGAGGGCTTCCATTTCTCCTTCACTCATGGAGTCGTATGTACCATCGCCGTTGAGGATCATGGTCCGCTTGTTGATACACTCAAAGGACTTATGGCCTCAGCCTCCGCATGTGAAGCATTTGAAGGAACTTGTCTTGATGGTCTCATCAGTTGGGGTAGATGATGACGAAGCCTTCGGCTTGAGGTTGCTTGAAGTAGGATGATGACTTGGAGTTGTTGAAGTTTTCTTGTAACTCGACTTGTCGTTGTTGCTTGTAGAAGGCTTTGGTTGATGTATAAGGTGTTGGAGTCGTTGAAGCTTGCGTGTTGGAGAAACCATAGGACTTGGATTAGAACTTGGCATACTTGAAGTCATCTTGCACTTGACGTTCCGCCTTGGTAGCTTGATGCACTAGCTCGATGAGGTTCGAGTATGGTTGGAAGTCGGCGATCTTCTTGATGGGATGATTGAGTCCATTCAAGAAATGTGTCATAGTTTGCTCATCATCTTCCGTGACATTGGCTCGTATCATTGCAATCTCCATTTCCTTATAGTATTATTCAACGCTCTTAGTTCCTTGCTTGAGTAGTTGGAGTTTCTTGAAGAGGTTGCGATTGTAGTAGGTAGGCACGAAGCGTGCTCTCATGACATCCTTCATTTGTGCCCAAGTAGTGATGGTTAGTTCACCTCTTGCCTCTCGACGCTCAATGACATGTTCCCACCAAATGAGGACATAGTCTTGGAACTCAATGGATGCCATCACGATCTTCTTCTCTTCTTCATAGTTGTGCAAACGGAAGATTTTGTCGACCTTCAATGCCCATGAAAGGTACTCTTTAGGATCATTGCTTCCATTGAACTTGGGCATGGTGAACTTTAGCTTGTTGTAGCGTTGCTCTTCATTGTGTTGGGGTCGGGAATGATGACGTCATTGTCGAGGAGGATCGTCTGTCACAACTTGTTCTTGTCTTGGAGGATTCCCAATGTCTTCTTGGTCTTGTTGAACTTGAGGTTCTTGGCGAGGTTGTGGAGGAACTTGTCGAGCTTGACAATGCACGCGAGCTTGTCGGCCTCGGTTGGCAACGGCTCGACTTTAATCACAAAGAGCATGTTGCGCCTCAAGTGCTTGAGCTTCTCGCAATTGTTGCTCTTGACGTTGAGCTTTGGCATCTTGTTCATTTTGATGTTGCCTCGCTCGTTCTTCCTCTTCTTGATGGCGTTGGCGTTGCCGTTCTCGTGCTTGAGCGAAAGTAGCTTGGTTTTGACGGTGTCGTTGCTCTTGAGAGTTGGTGTCGTGTATAGGATTGCGGTTTGCTTGACTATCTTGGCGTGTGGCACGTCGAAGAGTATTCAGAGTCGGTCTACTTGAGCCGGAGACAGTGTAGTCGGTGAGTCGACTTTAGCGGCTCCGTCTTGATGAGGACGAAGTGGAAGAAGAGTGTTTGAGCAACAAAGCACGAATCTCGTCCATTCTTGCGTCATTCTCTTGCTTGTGGTCGAAGTAGTCTCTTGTAAGTTGCTCGGAGTCTCGCAAGTCGGTGGCGAGGTTGTTGATGCGTTCGCTCATTGCTTGTTGCTCTTGATGCAAAGCACGTTGTGCACCAAAGAGGTGGCTCTTTGTGACGTAGGAGTTTATGTCATCGTCTTGCCTGATGAAGAGTGGTTGGTAGAAGTACTTGGCCTATCCATCATTCCAAACAAATATGTGAGCGGGAGAAGGAGAAGAACTTATACCAAATGTACCTTGACCGATGTTGAAGATGGATCAAAGATCACTCCAATGTGGAACAAGGAAATAGCACAATTGGTACCAATTCTTGTCGGTTTCTCACACCTACACAAGTAAAAGCTTATGGTGGAGCTCGGTTAGGATGGTGGCACAAAATTTGATGCAATTGTTAGTGAGCTTCAATAATGTTGGAAATGATTCGCAAGTTTGCAATGCAACAAGTAGACCAATAGTAAAATATGGTACACAGAAACACACACGTAAAGAGATAAGTGGGGTCATGCAACCAAGGATGAGCCAAAATGTGGAATCCACAAAAATGCTCTTGTTGCACAACACTAGAGAGATGCTAGCATGATTGCACAATAGGCGGATACAAAGACTTGTGCACAACCTACTAAGCAAAAATGCAATGACTTCTATCCCAAGTATGCTCTATGTATGGTATTCCGATGAAATGATCCAAGATGATCTAGTATGACAATCTTAATGTTGTATGATGTTACGGTTCTTGCTTAAAAGCTTTTTGCTTATCTTTCCTCTTTGCTTAAAAGCTTGTTTGGCTCTTTGTTGTTTGAGCTCTTTTCTCATGCAATGCTTCACGAACCAAGATAGCAATTGTGTATACGATGACAACCTTGTGACACAAAAGATGATACCAAGATATGGACCAATGATATGATATATATGCAATGGGAAATAAGATTACTAATGTGCACAAGTCACGTTGCCGGCAATACTCAATGGCTAGTCTCGATGAGTAAGATACGTAAAATTGGGCTATGATGGCTATCAATGCAATGGCAAGAAAGATGTATCACTATACAAGACAAGGTTACCGATGCTTGCTTACGGTATGGTGTCAAAATGGTGGAGTGGTTGTTGTCGATGATGAATCCATGGCGAAGATGAGCGACGGTGATGTTGATGTCGAACCCTACCTAAATAGCCGAAACACAATAGGACACGGAACCGCAACTCAAATTCTCAAAGCAAAATGTGACAAAATTGTCGGAGTTGGTAGGGGTAAGCGATGGTGGTGCTATGCGGAAATGGTGGTGCTATGCGAAAATGGTGGTGCTATGCGTAAGTGTTGGTGGTATGCGGAAGTGTATGTGGGCACCGAAACAAAATTTGGCGAAATTTGGACGGAAAACGAGGCGCTGGATGGAAGTGATGCTGCCAAGGGCCGGATGTCTGGGCTTGATGGCCGGATGTCCGGGGTGGTCGGCTGTCCGGGCTTGATGGCCAGATGTCTGGGGTGGCCGGATGTCCAGGGGTTCGGGTCGGATGTCCGGGCTCTGGATCCGTGGACGAACTTGATGAATTCGCGTGGAGAGGTCAAATCCGGGGCAAAAGTCAGGGGAATTTGTGGATGGAAATCGGGGAAAAGGTGGGGAAAAGCTAGATCTACCTGCAACACATGAAATCTGCAGATCAAATCCAACAAAACTTCATCACACCAACAAATCACAAAAAAAATTGGGGGGCTATTTTTGTGGGGAATTTTCGAATTAGGGACAAAATCAACAAAACAAGGCTAGAAAACACAACAGGGAGGCTCCGAAATCGTGATCAACGTGGCTCTAGATGCCAAGATGATGTAGGGTGGACCCTAGATGGTCGATCTTTCACGAAAGGAGTGGATCCCGCGAAGAACACGAGAAACACGAGGGGAAATCACAAAGGGGAACACAAGAGAAACACTCAAACCAACAAGTATGATCACACATGTGCTAGATCCATGAACACAATAGGAGGTACAAGATCCACGATCAACAAAGGACGATACAAAGGTAACCGGTTCTTCTCCTAGAGGAGGTCTTGATGGGGCCACCCAAGAGGGGGTCTTGAATCCAAGGGGATCTTCTCTGTAGAGGGGCTGCGGTCTCTCTCGTGGAGTAGATCCGTAATGGATGAGCAAAGTTGTATCTCACATATGAGCTAAACCAATGCTAACCCTAAAACGTAGGTGGAGGGGAAGTATATATAGTCTAAGGGCGAAGGGGTACATGGGCCTCGGCCCAGAAGCACTGCACGTAGGCAGGGAGGGGCCGGATGTCCGGGCGTTCGCGGAGGGCCGGATGTCTGGGCTGGCGGGGTCGGTCTTGTTGCTTTCTGGACCAGGGGTGTCCGGATTTCTGGGCTGGTGGCCGGATTTCCGGGTCGGGACCGGATGTCTGGGCCCTGTAGACTTGGCCACTGGTCCGTTGCTGCAGGTGACACCTCTAGGGGCCGGATGTCTGGGGTCCTGGCCAAATGTCCGGGTCCTGGGGGGCTGTTCTTGGCTCCTTCCATTGCATCTCTTCATCCATGGATTCGGGGACTTGTTCATCTTCACGTGCATCTTCGAGAGGGTCCTCTTGGTACCTGATCATGCACGACATTGCGGACTTAGGTAGTAGCCATGTCTCGAGAGGATCATATGTGATATCACTAAGGAAAGAAGTCACCTCGGTCTCGAGAGCTCTAGCTCTAGCTCGTGTCATAGGTCCTCTTGGCACTTTGTGAGACGATGGAAGGTCCATGGGGATGACCGTAGGATGCTCCGCATTAGTATAGGTGCACTAGTTCGGCGAAGAGATGGTAATAAAAGCGTAGTAATGATAGGAGATATTATTTTTGTAGTATAAACAATAAAAAATAGCAAGGTAGCAATTGATAAAACGGAGCACAAACAGTATTGCAATGCTTGAAAATGAGGCCTAAGGTCCGTACTTTCACTAGTGCAATCTCTCAACAACTCTAATATAATTGGATCATATAACCATCTCTCAACGTATGATGAAGAATCACTCCAAAGTTCCTATCTAGCGAAGAACATAAGAAGAAATTGTTTGTAGGGTACGAAACCACCTCAAAGCTATTCTTTTCGATCAATCTATCCTAGAGTGCGTACTAAAATAGCCATATGATACACATCAACAAACTCTAATGTCACCGGCTCACTACGAGTATCCGTGAGTTGATTATGCGATATGCATCAAACAATTTCAGATTCATAATACTCAATCCAACACAAAGAACCTCAAAGAGTGCCCCAAGATTTCTACCGGAGAAACAAAGACAAGAACATGCATCAACCCCTATGCATAGATTACCCCAATGTCACTTCGGGAATCCACGAGTTGAGTGTCAAAACACATATCAAGTGACTTAATATGATACCCCATTGTCACCATGGGTATTCATAGCAAGACATACATCAAGTGCTCTCCAATCCATATAGATATTCAATCCGATAAAACAAAATCTCAAAGGGAAAACTCAATTCATCACAACAAGATAGAGAGGGGAAAACACCATATGATCCAATTATATTAACAAAGCTCACGATGCATCAAGATCGTGACATCTCAAGAACACGAGAGAGATTAAACACATAGCTACTAGTAAAAGCCCTCAGCCCAGAGGGTGGACTACTCCCTCCTCATCATGGTGGCCGCCGGGATGATGAAGATGGCCACCGGTGATGATTTCCCCCTCTGAAAGGGTGCCGGGTCGGGGTCTAGATTGGTTTTTAGTGGCTACAAAGGCTTGGGACAGCGGAACTTCTGATCTATCGACTCCCCTAGGGTTTTTGGAATATTTGGGAATTTAAAGGGAGGCACTGCGGGAGGCCATTGAGGTGGGCACAACCCACCAGGGCGCGCTTGGGCCCCCAGGCACTCCTCTGGCACTTCTTTGGCCCACTTGGTGTCTTCTGGTCCAGGAAAAATCTCCAAAAAGTTTCGCTGCGTTTGGACTCCGTTTTGTATTGATTTTCTATGATGTAAAAAACAAGCAAAAATAGCAACTGGCAGTGGGCACTATGTCAATAGGCTAGTGCCGAAAAATGATAGAAAGTTGCTATAAAATGATTGCAAAACATCCAAGAACAATAATATAACAGTAGAATACTTTATAAATTATAGATACGTTGGAGACGTATCAATGTTATAGATCACACCCTTCAAGGTTCATCATTAAAAAACCATCACAAAATAGTGGTTTAATCAAAAAAGCATATTCTCATATAATCCAAACAACTATTGCTTAAATCTTATTAGAGTATCCATCGCATAACCCATAGGATAATGCATTACATAACTCTGAAGCAAAATAACTATTATTTCCGTTCTAAGATAAATCTTGAAGATAAAGTAAAGACATGACTTTGATGGTCTCCGAGCAGTGATCCCATCACCATTCCGACTTGTATCATGACTTCACTTCTTCTCTCCATGTGAGCTTTCTGTAGCCCCTGTATCGGTTTGCAAAATGAGAGTAGACGATCAGTATCAAGTACTCATGACATACATAAATTTACAAGTAGAATAACATTAACTTTGTATAACGATTATACCTTTACCGGAGGAACCATTGTTCTTATCCGCCAAGTACTTTTTGCAGTTACGCTTCCAATGTCCCTTCTGTTTGTAGTAGAAATATTCAGTCTCTTTATAGGCTTCGCCCTTGTTCTTCTTCTGAGACTCGGTCTTACTGGCTTTAGCATATATATTTTTTTCTTCTTGGACTTGCCTTTTTCTTGAAACTGGTGGTCTTGTTGACCATCAACACTGTCTCATTCTTCTACATTCCAGCTTCCACAGTTTTGATCATAGCAAACAACTCATTTGCACTTTTCTACATCCCATTCGTGTTGTTTCTTGATAAAGCCGTCATAAAATGGGGGAGTGAAGCAAGCACAATATATGTATCGAGTGTTGGCGAAATTCCAAATTCCAAAGAAGCCAGTCTATCAACATAGCCATCAAGCTTTACTATATGCTCACTCATTAAGGAACACTCTTTCATCTTGCATTCAATCAAGGCCTTGGTTAATTCAAAAGGTTCGGTCCTTGCCTGTTTCTTGTACAGAACTTCCAGTGACCTAATTATGAATTGGGTAGTGGATCGTTCAAAACACTTCTATAGTTCAGGATCCATGCAAGTTCACATGAGCCACTGGACTGAATCATAGTCATCAGTATGAGTATTGCAAGCAGCAATTTTTTCTGGTATTGCATCCTTTCCGGGAGCATCACCTGGGGGCTGATCCAGCACATACTCCTTAGCAATCCTGAGAAAAAATCTTAATTTCCAGATCCAATCCACATATCCCACCATTAGCAACCAACTTTTCTTTCTCTAACATAGGGGCTAAGTTGAACATATTGCGAGCCATTGATCTACAAGGATACACATAAAATTCATTTAGATATTTTCATAATTAAACCTTACACTAAGTTGTTAATTTAACAATATATAAAGTGCACTCCCACTCAAATCAATATCTCTCATAATTGATAGTGAAAGATCCAAATCTAGTTCTCAACCATTGACGTGGACATCACTTATGATGAGAATTTTGACTTGTGGGCAAACTATTGCCAATCATATCACCATAGGACTCTTGTTAATTGTTCGATGCTTTGTGCTCCGAGCTCAGAATGATTCGTCTAGAACTTCAAGACAACCAAGTGTTATCTGCCGACATGGTCTGACCAGTCCCGTCTTATACACCTCACGTCCCGTTTGTACTCACATGGACATGACGCACTCCGGAATGCTACGTGTTATAGACGGTTGCAACACTCGAAAGAACACCTTTTAACTTGATATTTACTATGAGAGATCACCCTAATAATTGACTACTATGCAATCAAAGGGTCCAAACAACAAAGGGATAAACATCTTAGGTTGTTCATAAAAGCATGATATGGTATAGCCCTGGGCGCCAGGAATCTCTGTGATCATCTTCAATCTCCCATTGAAGCGTCGTGACAGCCAATATTTCGTTGTTGTGGCAACCATTTCAAAAACATTGTCGTGGCGGCAATTTCAGATAACGTTGTCGTGGTGACTGTTTCAGAAGACGTTCTCGTGGCACCAAATTCAGAAATTCTACCGTGTCACAAGATTATAGCTCCTTGTCCAGCGCCATGTACACCTTCTCCTTGTTTGGATCCTCCGTGTACGTTTATCATCGCCACCTGTAACATGTAGTCTATCTCTACAAATTTGCATTAACGAGGCAATCTCGTGGCTCCAGCCATCATGCCGTGACATGCAGGCCACTTAACATTACAACATATAACCATCGCATACATAAACTCATTATCATGACGAAGGTTATACCACATCATATGCATACCCTACAAAAACCAAGTTAGACATCCTCTAATTAGTTTTAGCAAAATTTTAGTTATGCGATTAACCAATTTTGACAAGTAATACTAGCTACCTACGTCCACAATTTAGGCGATGAATCTTGATGCTAGATTAAGTTTCGGGGTGTGTGAAAGAAGAGACTTAATAAAAGGTCTTGTCCCCCACACTAAACTTCCTCTAATATGCGTATGCAATAGTTCACTATTCTCAACTATAGTGAATCCCAATGAACTATTAGCAGATCGTCAACAGCCAGATCTCTCTATACAGAACATTTTATATTTAATTTAAATATCAACGGGCCGTAAAATACCAAGAGGTGGAAGGAGTTATGGGCCACATAGGCCCATAAGGAAGTGGTGCGAATTAGACTAGGGGAGGAGTCCAACTCCTACCCCATGGCCTGCGCCCCAAAGGGGGACTTTACCCCTTTGGTGATTGCCGTATCCTCCTCCAACCTATATACAAGTTTTGGAGCCTCCTCTAGTTCTTCTAGTTCTTGTTCTAGTTGGTCCTAGTTGACTAATGAGAGCTAGGCTAATCCTCTTGTCCTCATAATTAGAAGTCCAGTGTGGTTCTAATCTCCTCCCTCTAATTCTCTAGCACTGATTAGCTCTCTGGACGGTGAAGCGCTACCAGATCGTGAAGGTTGCATGCTTGCAACCAAGTAGAGAGGCATGCTTTCGGTCTTTGGTTCGAGAGATCTTTCAAGGACGGTTCGAGGGACTTCAATTACGATCTACACTGACACGTTCTTCTTCAGATGCAACTTGGTGACGGTAACGATCGTGATCCCAACCCATTATGCATCTTCATATTGATCTTGGGTGATCGTAGGAGCCCAATTTTTTGTTTTCTACTATGTTTCCCAACACCTTGTCTTGAAGCTCGGCCGTCCTGTGTATAACCTTGGTGAGCTCTGCCAGGAGGTCATGGTTGGTGGGTGCAACCTTCAACTAGTCCACTAGTGCCACTGCTGTTAGGTTGCTTTGTGGTTGTGATGGATTTGTGGTCATGGCATTCCGTTCCGAAAGGTTCGTGTTGCCCTCCCAGTCTGACACTTCCTCCCTAGCCTGTTGATTCATGAGACGGATAAGCTCTAGGTGGAGGTTGTCTTGTGTGCATGCAGCGTTTTCTAGGTCATCTTGCTGGAGTTGTACGTGTCGCTTTAGTGCACATATCCTTTTGGCTTCTCGTGATAGTGTGTCGTTGCCTTGATTGGGCGTCGCAAGGCGCCTGACAGCACTGGCTATCATGCTTGGGGATGATGATGATGCTTCAGCCAGAGCGGTCGGCGGCCCCTAGAGTGAAGAATTCCTGGGGTTCAACCTCTAGGAAGTGTGTATTGGTCAGGTCGCTGGCCTGGGGTAACGGGGTGCTACGTTTGCATTAATGGCGTTGTTGTTCTCGTGGTCGACCGTCGTGTTGTGCCATTGCTTGCCTCCGCCTCTGCCTCCGTTGCCATCACCTTATGTAGTGAGATCGGTTGTGCAATGTACTCCTCGATCTCCTTTGTGGCCTCTCGCGGGGTGTTGACTTCAGCGGTGGCATGTTGTTGTTCGCCGGGTTCTTCATGGCTTGGAGGCCGGCCGTTGGTGGCTGGTGAAAGCCATAGTTTTTATGGCTTCATCACGCTCCTGTGAAGCCGTCTCGCCTTTGATGTCCTTGTGATTGGAGAGTTATAGTATATTGACTGTGTTGACGCTGCAATCTGCGATGGTTTCTGTTACGTCTCCAACGTATCTATAATTTTTTATTGTCCCATGTTGTTATATTATCAATCTTGGATGTTTTATATTTATTTTATAGCAACTTTATATCATTTTTTGGGACTAACCTATTGACATAGTGCCAGTTACTGTTTTTTGCTTGTTTTTTATTTTGCAGAATATCCATATCAAATGGAGTCCAAATGCAGCGAAATATTAGGAGATTTTTTTCTGCCCAGAAGACATGCAGGAGGCCCAATAGTTGCACCAGAGGAAGCCCGTGGGGCCCACTAGGCACCAGGGCGTGCCAGAGTCCCCTAGCGCGCCCTAGTGGGTTGTGGGGGGGCCCGGGAGTCTCCTCCACCGCCTCTCAGCTCTATAAATACCCAAATATTTCAGAAACCCTAGGGGATTCGAGAGATCAGAGTTTCCACCGCCGCAAGTTCCAGAACCACGAGATCCAATCTAGAGGACTTTTCCGGCACCTTGCCGGAGGGGTCAACGATCGCAGAGGGGTTCTTCATCATCACCCTTGCCCCTCCGATGATGCGTGAGTAGTTTACCACAGACCTATGAGTCCATAGGCAGTAGCTAGATAGCATCTTCTCTCTTTTTGATCTTCAATACAATGTTCTCCTCGATGTTCTTGGAGATCTATTTGATGTAACTCTTTTTTGTGGTGTGTTTGTTGGGATCCGATGAATATGATAAGATCTATCTATGAATATTATTTGAGTCTTTGTTGAACTCTTATATGCATGATATTTATAGCCTCGTATTTCTTCTCTGAAACTTTGGTTTGGTTTGGCCAACTAGATTGAATTCTCTTGCCATGGGAAGAGGTGCATTGTGATGGGTTTGATCTTGCGGTGCTCAATCGCAGTGACGGAAAGAGATATGACACGCATGTATCATTTCCATTAATTAAGGACAAAAAGATGGGGTCTATTCCTACATGAATAGATCTGATCTACATCATGTCATCGTTCTTATTGCATTACTCCGTTTCTTCATGAACTTAATAATACACTAGATGCATGTTGGATAGCGGTCGATGTGTGGAGTAATAGTAGTAGATGCAGAATCGTTTCGGTCTACTAATCTTGTACGTGATGCCTATATACATGATCATTGTCTTTGATATCATCATAATTATTTGCTTTTCTATCAATTTCCCAACAGTAATTTGTTTACCCATCGTGTGCTATTTTCTCGAGAGAAGCCTCTATTGAAATCCATGGGCTCCGGATCTATTTTCTATCATATTGTTTTCAGATCTATTAATCCAAAAATACCTTGCTGCACTTTTTATTTACCTATTTTATTTTGTTTTTTTGTTAGATCTATTTATTCAATCTCATATAATTTGATCTATCTCAATATCTATGTAGCGACCCGGCCTTAGACGGTCAAGTATCTATGCTTAAGTGTTATCCCTGGATCGGTATGCTCACACACACAGTACTCGAGGATTTATAACAAAGGTAAATCAATGTATAAAGTATCGTAAATACTATTACCTCAATCCATATAGCAGAAGTAACAACAAGGTTGTGGATTCCCATCAACACCAATGGCAAAGTTGAGTGTAGAAATCATAACCCTAACGTATCAGTTACTCGTCGTAAGAATCCTGCAACATGAGACGTTGCAGCCACAAAGGGTCAGTACATTGAATGTACTAGCAAATTCACACCATAGGTTAATGAAGAATGATAACTATCACTGCATGCATATATGGCTGGTGGAAAGCTCTACGGTTATAATGTTTTTGCGAAAAGCCAATTTTTCCCTACTCCAAAGGATTATATTTTATTTAACTACAAAGTTGGTTGAAAATATTGAGAAGGTTCCTCCAACTCAATCCCAAATTAACATCAATAACCCAACAAATTAGTTAAGTAACGTGATGAGATCAATATGATAATCCAAATACCAGAGACTCAAGATGTCCATAAACCGGGGACACGGCTAACCATGATTAGTTTGTACACTCTGCAGAGGTTTGCACACTTTTCCCCACAAGACTCGATCTCCTCCGTTGTATTTCTCACACTACATGGTGTTTGAGAAACGGATGACTGAGACACAGTCTTTCAGAAGCATTAACTCTCTACTCCGGGTAGACTATACCACCTACAACCCACTACCTCCTAGTCTACCTCTTCAAGAGCTTCACGCAACTTACTCAACTATGCTAGAGCCCATAATAGCTTGTGGCTGTACACGGAAATTTCTAGCATGAATAGTCTTATGATCCCTTTGAGCCTGGGTGGCATTCCATAGGGTGATCACACGGGTCCTCCGGGATCCCCTTGGGAAAACATTGGGTTCTCCAAGTGCCCCAACCAATCCACCCAGATGTGTATTAAAGTAGCCACCTTAAGTTAACCATTAAATAATAACTCTCACATCTGTCATGAATTCTCTCAAACCAATCCACGCCTACGAGCGTAGCATAGCAATATGAGCATAACGTAAAAGTAACTCCCATGGTTTGAATGCAGGGCAATAGGTTCCTACCTCATCAACTACTTCCCGATACCCACATGTTATCAATTCCTAACCATGCAATGTTTGAGGGTGAAACTAATGCATAAAAACTGGGTATGAAAGGGATATGATCAAAGTGTGAACTTGCATGTACTGTTGATGAAGATGATTCACATTCAAAACTCTTAACAGTTCTACTCATCACACTCCGGTCAATCTATCGTAGGCAAGCAATAGTAACCACACATAAGCAATTACCCAAAAGCTCGAAAAGAACAAAGAACAATTCGGAAAACATCAAAACCAAACAAATAACTCTTGCAACATAAAGCAATTTCTAATAGTACCAAAATTATGTGAGTTTGGCCTTATCAGAAAGTTTAGGTCAAGAGTTTCGATTTGCAAAAAGAATCCACTCAAACGGAGCTACTAAACTCAAGTTATGATCAAACGAAGTTTGAATTCAAATCTGATCTAATTCAAATTTTAAAATTTTCAAAAACATTTTTAAGTTGTTTTACTGGATAGAGGGGATCATAACGAAGAAGTGGGCGTTGGTTTCGTTGGATTTTGACAAACGAGTAAAAAGTTGTAGACGTTTGAAACAGAGGGACTAATTTGTAAAAGAAATACTACAAATAGATCCCTAGACGGAGAATAAAAATAAAAAGAAAAACCTAAAGAAGAACGTTCACTACGAGAAGCTAAAGAACGAAAACCGTTCGCTCCAGAACCTAAAACAGCAAATGTTCACTAATTAAATTAACCTAGAAAAATAAACCGATCTAATAAGTAAAAACCAACCTAATAAATAAAACCGGCTGGGTTAACAGTTGTGCACTGGTTCAAGGAAATAAACCAGCGGCGACGGTTTTGGGAAAGCGGAGCGGCGGCTCCAGCGAGGGCGGCGTGCTCCGGAGCGGCGGGCGGCGGCGACGCGGGCAGCGGCGAGCGGCGGCTACGGCAGCGCGG
>NC_041392.1:524132202-524138947 GCF_002162155.2 Triticum dicoccoides | reverse complement strand
GCGGGGTGGTGCGGCAGCAGCGAGCGGTAGAGCGGCAGCGGCGGATCTGCGGGGTGCGGCGGCGACGAGATGCGGACGGCGGCGGCGCGACTGCGGGGAGCAGAGAGAGAGGTGAGGGGCGTCGGGGTCGGCCTTAAAAGGGCGAGGGGAGGGGAGGTGGTGGCGTGGAGGAGGGGCGACGGGCGCCGTGGGGGCGGCGGACTCTGGCGAGTCTTGCTGGGGCACGCGAGGAGGAAGGCGGCGGTGCGCTGGCTGGGCTGGGCCGTGGCGTGTTGGGCCGGCCCAGTTCGGCCGCGGAGGAGAAATTTTTTTTTAACATGTTTCCAGAAAAACTAGAATAATAAAACAAAATAAAAAAAATTATATAAGCATACAATATATCAAAATTTTCAAAAAAACATTTTCTACGACATGAACATTTTTCTAAAGTCAAGTAAAATCCACACGAATTTAAATAAAGCAAAGAGTGCTAATGCTCTAATAAAATCCAATAAAAATCATTTTAAAATACCAAAATAATTTCAAATTTATTTCTCTCCAATTTTCTGATGTAGGGAATCATGTTACCCTATTTTCCATGTATTTTGTTTTTGAGAAAAATAATTTGAATAAAACTCAAATAACCCAAATTGAAAAATAATAATTTCAAATGGATTTTAAATTTGAGTTTCTTTGAAACTCCCAACTAATATTCCATATGTTTTGAAGAAGTCATTTTATCTTGCATGAAAATCATTGAGTTGCTTAAAGTTTCAGAACTGGAAATATTTTCAAATGAAATTCAAATATTTTCAACACCCCTTTTCATTTAAATAAATGGAAGAAGTCATGTCATCTTCTCTCCAGGGTTTTGTGGTGAAAATAATTTGAATTCACAGAGATCATAAATGCAAAAATGAAAGTTTGGGAAAGTCCTTTTATTCCCTCTCATTTAACTTTCAAAAAGTTTCGAATTCACTCAGTTTCAATCAATCAGTCGCACAACAATCAAACAAGCAATCAAATCTATCTATTTATTATATCATTCCAAAATTTAGAATTTTGGGATATTACAACCTACCACCCTTAAAATGAATCTCGTCCTCGAGATTCGGAGAGGCTAGCAAGAAATAGGTTAGGGTCGGGGGTCTTCTCAAAATCCATCGATCATCACAGGGGGTCTGGGGTGCTACCACCCTTAGAAACATCATTACGGTCCCATCAATACTAATATACTCCATCCTCATTCTTTACGGGGCCGGTCTTCTCATATTCTCGGGAAAATCCCTTCCCTGGGCTCTTCCGGTAGTGGCATAACCTTTACCGCAATTCTTCTGTCCTTTCATCTTGGTAAGGTTCTTCCATGATTGGGTCTTCTTTGCTAACGGGTCGGGCGCCAAAACTAAACAACTATCGATATCTCAAGGCGGTCATCAATTTATGGTTTCTCCTGCAGGGAATGGGTCTGGGCTTGAACCTCATCGTATATCCTACGATTGGCAAAAGCTGCCGAGTACAAGGGAAAAATTGTAATACCATTCTAAGGTTGATTCAAGGTTTTGATCATCGTCGCTCTACTATGGGTAAGTCACTCAGATTTACCATCCCATATAGCAAGGCGAATAATAAGAGTAAGTCGGTATGGTGATTAATCCATCCTGCACCCAAATCATTACCCTGTATATGGTTTAGCAAATCTCGCATTCTAACACTCGGTCATCCTCACCAGCATTGCAGAATTTCTCTTGTCGACGAACCAAGTTCGGAAAAATCCATTGATTCTGCAAGCAAAGAAAACATATGCCGTTTCTTCACAACTCTCAGGTTTTGCGTAAACTCCTATAAGATCGGCTGTTGATAAAATCGTAACTTCTTCCAGGGTTTTTCCTTCAGCAAGAGTGTGCTTGCTTCTTGGCAGGTCCTGGGGGTTGTGGGTTATGGCCCATCTCATCACTTGTAAACCTTGAACTCATCATTGGGGCAATTGATCACTATTCCAACATCCAGTTTCCTAGCCTTCTTAAATCCATCCAAATATACTGTCGCCCTTCCTTCTATTGGCACCAAACTCAGACATGATTACTCAGACTCAGACTCATCCTGGAATTACCATTGCTCCATATTAGCAACATCATACCACCGTTATATCAAATAGTACTTCATCCCTTCATACTCTTGCGGTATCACACATATCGAGACAAAACTCATATTCATTTTGTCTGAAATCCACTTAGTGGAGTATCCTTATCTTTTCTAGGGGTCAAGGGTTCTTACAGGGTACTACCACCCTTAAAATGCACAAATCTTCCATAGACCATATTTCTCATATCCTCAAAAATGTTCAAAATCCTTCTTCATAGAGTAACAACTCATAAAACCCAAATCTTTACCAATGATGCTAACTTTATTGATTCTCCAATGATTACAATCTCTTGTTTTTCCATTACATGCCTCAACTCAACACCTTGATACAAAAGAGTTGTTCCCACTACTTGTACTACTACATTACTTCTCACAGACACAACTAATTATCACAAGTCTCCTTCTCCTTGGGGCATTCTCTGGCAAAATGCCCTGCTCCATTACAAGGAAAACATATTACTTCTGACAAGTCTCGAGGTTTCCTTTTTGGGCAACTACTGAGGTAGTGCCCTGACTCCTTGCACCTGTAATAGGTTATATGACTCAGGTCCTTCCTGGAATCCAATCTGCTTCTCTTCCTGGACTTTTCCGTTCCAATCATGGTTTCTATTTCCTGTGGGTCATATTTTCTACTTCCTCTGTCAGAAATTCTACTAGATCCCCCTTCAAACAATTCTGGGAGATGTGTCCTTCTTCTCCACATGAATAGCATGACGTGGTGCAGGGTTCAATTATGTTTCCTCTGTGTGTGTCCTCGACATCATCCTTCATCACCGGTTCTTCTACAATTTCGATGAGGGCTCCTTTCATTGCTTCTTTCTTTTGCTGGATAGTTCTTTGTACCATGGGGTAAATATGACACTAAGCAGGGTAGTGGGTAGTCCCTTCACACAAGAAACAAGTGATCTACCTAGTTGGGCATTCTTCAGCTAGGTGACTTCCTTCAAATTTAGGGCATTCATCCTTGTGTTATTTATGGTTGTGTCCTATTTCTCCATAGAGCTTGCATGCACAAGTTTTCTTCATATCATTTCCATAAGCCTTCAATTTCTAGGACACAAACCGAGACTTTGGCAAAGTCAACTTAACTTCTTTCCAAGTGGTTACTCCTTGCCATCCATTGATGGTTTGGTACATCCTCCACCAAGTAGCAACACCTCTTTCAAAGCACTGAAGAGCATGCTGGGTCATATCCTTTCCGGCTATAGGGTTATTCTTCATGCGATCTTCCATGTTCTGAATCCATCAGTCCGTCTCCAATTGACTTATCAGTCCAGAAAATATGTGTCCATCTCCATTCACCATCTATTGGGTCCAAGGGTTCTTGGGGTGAGAGAGAGAGAGAGAGAGAGAGAGATAGGGAGGGATACACACAATACAAACAATATTTTGAAAAGACAGATTTTAAGATTTTATTTTGTGGCTGTCGGAAAAACAACAAATAAATGACAGCTCACAAACGTCACATCTAACGTAAGTATATAACAGGGGTTTGGTCTTCTAAAGGTCAATAAATCTTCAACGTCGCCAGACTCTTCAGGTCTTGTTCATGTCTCTGATGGCTCCGATCATGCTTGTCCTTCTCAAGTTCCTCTGCCAGATTTCTGTTGACGTGAAGTCTCTAGTGACATCCTTTAATATTTCTGGAGTTGAGTTCCAAACTTCTGGTTTCAACATCCTTGGCATGAGCCATGGTCCTACTGTCCTTCAGTTCCTGACAAATCTTCGGTATCTCGAGGTTGTAGCTCCTCCAGCTTGGCTACTTTCAGCTTCTGGTTCCTAAGTTCTTCACGAAATGCGTCCTTGTCTAATACGGCTTCCTGGAGCTCCATCTTAAAATTCTTGATGTACTACTCCAGATCCTGGTGATACACCGTCTAAGGTTAAAACTTCATATTTTGCTGATAGATGCTCCATCAGCCTTCTAGCTATCATCCAATCCTTCCGAAGAAATGCATGCTTAGCTCAGCTCGGTGGCCATAGTATCAGTGGCGATGACATCACGGGTAACTGTGTTTCTGCCCTTGTCATTGCCATGAGCTATCTTCCATAGTTGGTATCTCCTGCCTTAGGGTTTTCTTGACAAAACTTTGAGTTCTCATGCTCCATGTTCTGGTCTTTCTCCGATACACCTTGATCTCGGGTATTGACGGCTTCCATAGTCTGAAAAATTCCAATAGGGTAGCCTTCCTAGGTCATACAAATATAGAAATTCTACAGGGCCTTCAAATTCTCCTAGTCTTCGGAGTCTTCGACCGTTGCAGTTTCCATTATTATAATGCACGGTAAAATCCTCTTCATTCCGAAATGATCTTACTTGTCCGGTGTCTTTTCCTTCTCAGAGTGGTCTCATCAGCTGAATCTTCGCATGGTCAAAAGGGGAAAAGGGGGGTATAGTCTCACTAAAAGAAATTTTTTGAATAAGCTCGGAAGAGAAGAGAGGTAAAAGATCCTTTTGAAAAGAAAGTTTTAGAGAAAATCTTTCCTATGGGCTTGCCAATTTCTAGGGGTCACGTCCTACAGTCAACATGTGCTCTGATACCATCTTGTAGCGACTCGGCCTTAGACGGTCAAGTCTCTGTGCTTAAGTGTCATCCCTAGATCGGTATGCTGACACACACAGTACTCGAGGATTTATAACAGAGATAAATTAAAGTATTGTAAATACTATTACCTCAATCCATATAGTGGAAGTAACAACAAGGTTGTGGATTCCCATCAACACCAACGGCATAGTTGAGTGTAGAAATCGTAACCCTAACGTATCACTTACTCATCGTAGGAATCCTGCAACATGAGACGTTGCAGCCACAAAGGGTTAGTACATTGAATGTACTGGCAAATTCACACCATAGGTTAATGAAGAATGATAACTATCACTACATGCATATATGGCTGGTGGAAAGCTCTACAGTTATAATGTTTTTGCGAAAAGCCAATTTTTCCCTACTCCAAAGGATTATATATTTTATTTAACTACAAAGTTGGTTGAAAATATTGAGAAGGTTCCTCCAACTCAATCCCAAATTAACATCAACAACCCAACAAATTATTTAAGTAACGTGATGAGATCAATATAATAATCCAAGTACCAGAGACTCAAGATGTCCATAACCGGGAACACGGCTAACCATGGTTAGTTTGTACACTCTGTAGAGGTTTGCGCACTTTTACCCACAAGACTCGATCTCCTCCGTTGGATTTCTCGCACTACATGGTGTTTGAGAAAAGGATGACCGAGACACAGTCTTTCAGAAGCATTAACTCTCTACTTCGGGTAGACTATACCACCTGCAACCCACTACCTGCTAGTCTACCTTTTCAAGAGCTTCACGCAACTTACTCAACTATGCTAGAGCCCATAATAGCTTGTGGCTGCACACAGAAGTTTCTAGCATGAATAGTCTTATGATCCCTTTGAGCCTGGGTGGCATTCCATAGGGTGATCACACGGGTCCTTTGGGATCCCCTTGGGCAAACACTGGGTTCTCTAGGTGCCCCAACCAATCCACCCAGATGTGTATTAAAGTAGCCACCTTAAGTTAACCATTAAATAATAACTCTCACATCTGTCATGAAATCTCTCAAACCAATACACATTTATGAGCATAGCATATCAATATGAGCATAATGGAAAAGTAACTCCCAGGGTTTGAATGTAGGGCAATAGGTTCCTACCTCATCAACTACTTCCCGATACCCACATGTTATCAATTCCTAACCATGCAATGTTTGAGGGTGAAACTAATGCATAAAAGCTGGGTATGAAAGGGATATGATCAAAGTGTGAACTTGCCTGTACTGTTGATGAAGATGATTCGCACTCAAAACTCTTGACAGTTCTACTCGTCACACTCCGGTCAATCTATCGTAGGCAAGCAATAGTAACCACACATACGCAATCACCCAAAAGCTCGAAAAGAACAAAGAACAATTCAGAAAACATCAAAACCAAACAAATAACTCTTGCAACGTAAAGCAATTTCTAACAGTACCAAAATTATGTGAGTTTGGCCTTATCAGGAAGTTTAGGTCAAGAGCTTCGATTTGCAAAAAGAATCCACTCAAACGGAGCTACTAAACTCAAGTTATGATCAAATGAAGTTTGAATTCAAATCTGATCTAATTCAAATTTTATAATTTTCAAAAACATGTTTAAGTTGTTTTACTGGATAGAGGGGATCATAATGAAGAAGTGGGCGTTGGTTTCTTTGGATTTCGACAAACGAGTAAAAAGTTGTAGACGTTTGAAACAGAGGGACTAATCTGTAAAAGAAATACTACAAATAGGTCCCTAGACAGAAAATAAAAATAAAAAGAAAAACCTAAAGAACGAACGTTCACTACGGGAAGCTAAAGAACGAAAACCATTCGCTCCAGAACCTAAAATAGCAAGCGTTCACTAATTAAATTAACCTAGAAAAATAAACCGATCTAATAAGTAAAAACCAACCTAATAAATAAAACCGGTTAGGTTAACGGTTTTGCACCGGTTCAAGGAAATAAAACGACGGCGACGGTTTTGCATCGGCGGCTCCGGTGAGGGCGGCGTGCTCCGGCGCGGCGGGCAGCGGCGAGCGGAGGCTACGGCGGCACGGGCGGCGGGGTGGTGCGGCAGCAGCGA
>NC_041392.1:524106168-524131737 GCF_002162155.2 Triticum dicoccoides | reverse complement strand
CGGCGAGGCGCTGCGGCGGCGGCGGATCTGCGGGGTGCGGCGGCGGTGAGATGCGGATGGCGGCGGCGTGACTGCGGGGAGGAGAGAGAGAGGCGAGGGGCGTCGGGGTCGGCCTTAAAAGGGCGAGGGGAGGGGAGGTGGTGGCGTGGTGGAGGGGCGACGGGCGCCGTGGGGGGCGGCGGACTCTGGCGAGTCCTGCTGGGGCACGCGAGGAGGAAGGCGGCGGCGCACTGGCTAGGCTGGGCCGTGGCGTGTTGGGCCGGCCCAGATTGGCCGCGGAGGAGAAAAGTTTTTTTTAGAACATTTTTTGGGACAAACTAGAATAATAAAACAAAATAAATTAAAATATTATATAAGCATATAATATATCAAAAATTTCAGAAAAACATTTTCTACGACATGAACATTTTTCTAAAGTAAAATAAAATCCACACGAATTTAAATAAAGCAAAGAGTGCTAATGCTCTAATAAAATCCAATAAAAATCATATTAAAAGACCAAAATAATTTCAAATTTATTTCTCTCCAATTTTCTAATGTAGGGAATCATGTTACCCTATTTTCCATGTATTTTGTTTTTGGAGAAAAATAATTTGAATAAAACTCAAATAACCCAAATTGAAAAATAATAATTTCAAATGGATTTTAAATTTGAGTTTCTTTGAAACTCCCAACTCATATTTCATATGTTTTGAAGAAGTCATTTTATCTTCTCTCATGAAAATCATTGAGTTGCTTAAAGTTTCAGAACTGGAAATATTTTCAAATGAAATTCAAATATTTTCAACACCCATTTTCATTTAAATAAATGGAAGAAGTCATGTCATCTTCTCTCCAGGGTTTTGTGGTGAAAAGAATTTGAATTCACGGAGATCACAAATGCAAAAATGAAAGTTTGGGAAAGTCCTTTTATTCCCTCTCATTTAACTTTCAAAAAGTTTTGAATTCACTCCCTTTCAGTCAATCAATCACACAACAGTCAAACGAGCAATCAAATCTATATATTTATTATAACATTCCAAATTTTAGAATTTTGGGATGTTACAATCTAGGAGGGATTGACAACCCCTCTTACGCGTTGGGTTGCAAGTTTTTTTATTTGTGTGAAGGTACTGCTTACATAGTTTGGTGGATCCTCCTACTGGATTGATACATTTGTTTCATAACTGAGGAAAATACTTACCGTTGTTGTGCTGCATCATCCTCTCCTCTTCGGGGAAATACCAACGCAGATACAAGCAATTAGTTTCATCAAGGAAACATTCTTCCGGCAAGTGGTCGATGTGGCAGTTTTCGCAGACCATGGCGATGAACTGGATATTTTGGTGGAGGTGCTGACGAAGCTCCTACTAATACGCAACCCCCGAGTTCTGCAATCCGAACGGGAAGAGGCGGTTTAGGCCAGACGGTAAGGACGCGGAGATCAGAAACCTATCCCCCGTCTCGCGCTAAATAGGTGGTCGGCACAGTTAGAGGTCGCCACGAGCGTTGGTGGTGAAGGCGACGCTGCCGACGTAGATTGTGCGTACAGGGTGGGCCAGTGGGTTGTTGTCGACCCGACCTACCTCATCGGCGGTAAATGTGAGGGAGCCGAAAGTTAGGCTCTGCACCGGCGGAAGGCCGCTGGAGGTAGAAGAAGATCCGATCCAAGATCAATCTATAGCCGACACGCTCGTGCCTAGCGCGCCAACTGACGGTGCAGAATACCGTTAGATCCCTCGGTAGGAGTCCAAGCGCCGCTAGAAGTCTTAGATCGGAGGTTGCACAGAGGGCTTATCCAGGTTCGGGCCTTCGTAGAGTAATACCCTACATCCTGCTTGTTTTTTTATTCATGGAGGAGGGATACCTCGTGCAAGGGGTTACAATGGTGTATGCGATTGCTACCGAGAGTTGTTATCTGAGATGAGATAGCCAAGAGGGTTGCCCGGCCTCCCTTTATATAGACAGGGAGGTCTAGGGTTTACATGGCAGTAGATGCGATCTAGGGCGCCGCTACATTAGTCTTCGAGAGCATGAAGGTCTCTGACGCCTCTTTAGGGCTTCCCTTCTATACTGGGCCTGGTGGGCCCCCGGTAGGCACCGAGGCCGGGCTCCCTTGGAGAGCCGTCCCTGGTGTAGGACACCGTCAATAGCGAGGTTTGCGTCAGAAAATCAGCACCTCGTGCAGGCGGAGTACGAGTTCTATGCATCGCTGAGCAGGATAAAGGAGGTGAAAGAGGAGAAGAAGAAGACGGAGGAGGAGGACAAAGTTGGCCCCTCGACGGTGGTCGTTCTCAATAGTTCGGACTTGGTGAAAGACGAGGCCGACATCGATTGGGACGACCACTCTGATGAGTAGTTTCTGGTCAAACAATCTTTGTATCAGAACTATGTTTGAAATTGTCATGTTTTATCTAAATTTGCAATGTTTTGATGTTTTCGTGCCTAATATACGTCACATATTGGAGCAAAATGGTGCCCTATTTTTACATCATCTGTTGAAACAAACATGTTTGAGATGATGGAAAATTCATTTTTTGATGATGTAAAACTACTTTTTGTGTGCCCATGATACATCACCTGTTGGAGATGCTCTTAGATTGTCTATGTGGGCAGCTGCATTATATGTACAGAGCATAGGCATCGGAGTTGATCTCTTGGGAGGGAGGCAGACTGTGGTCGCACGTCCTAGGTAATTCCGGCTCTACACGCTACACGGGAGCTCTTGGAGTTGCACAGGTGATACTAATACCCTGGTCTGTGTCCGCTGTTCCGCTAACGCTGCCGCCGGAGCAGGGGGGAGTCGGCCCCGACGGTCCTTGCCTCCCGAAGCTCCAGAGCCTCTTCAAAGACCTCAGCCTCGCTAAGCCCGGAGACTTGGACGCGCCGCGTGGGGTCGCCACTGTCCTTGAGTCCGGAATGTCGATCACCAGCATTGCCGTGGTGGCAAGGGCGGAGGGGCTTGACTGGCCTCCGTGAGAGGTCACGGTCCCCGCGGCGAGCGTGGCCTGGTCTGAAACCCCGAGCAGTACACTCGCCGGCAGGTTCCCGGCGTAGTTCACCGGCTCCGGCGGCAAGGAAGGGAGACTCGTCGGTGTAAGCGCCTGCGACTCGTCGGGTTTGCCGACGGTGGCCCTGCAGAGCGGGCAGCTGGTGTGGGAGGCAAGCCACATGTCGACGCACTCGGTGTGGAAGCCGTGGCCGCACCGGGGCAAGAACCTGGCCTCCTCCCCGTCTTCGAGCTCGGTCAGGCACACCGCGCACTCCACCCCGACGTCGTCCGTGGAGCCTTTCGGCGCCGCGCGGTACACCGTGACCGGCAGCGACCGCAGAAGCTCCGGGTCGACGCCCTCCGCGGCCGCCTCCCAGGCCCGGCCGCCGCGTGGCCGCCCTCTAGGAGCGGCGGTCCGGACGCTGGTGTTGAAGTAGTACTGGAGGAAGATGAGCGCGACAGCGAACGTCAGGAACACCAGAAAGATGCCTGTCATGGTGAGTATGCCACCGATCGGCATGGTCGGCGCCGCCGCGGAGACCGCCGGTGCTACCGCCCAGCCCGAGGACGAGTCCATAGAGGCGGCGGACTGCTCGGACTCCTGTACCATGTGGTTGCGCGGTCTTGGTCTTTATCAATCCCGTGTGGCTTGGTGAGTGAAGATGCGCTCGACGTAAAAAAGCTCGTACATATATATATGCGCGCGGAGTGAGTGTTGGAGGGACGAGGTCAGTGACACTGACATGGATGAAGCAGGGGAGAAGGAAGGGGGAAGGCGGCAGGCGGCGCGCGGTCGATCAGTCTTGAGGGGCAAGTCTGTTGCTGTTTGCGGGACAGCAGTGCAGCGCATGACGGACGGGTCAGCGGCGGCGGCGGCGGTTCTTTGAACTCGTGCTGCCAAACGAGTGGAAGATGCTGCAGACGCGATTACCCCACGTGTGCATTTTATGGGAGGTCTTCCTCCAAGTTGTCTTCTTCAAGCCACCACGGCATCGTCTTGTATACGAACAAATCCCCCCATCACAAAATAAGTATTTTTTTTCGACAAATGGTGAATCTTATTGACTCATAATGAAGCATAAGAGCATCTCCAACCGCCGCGCTTCGCGCCGCCCGCTAAAAACTAGTTTGTCGCGCGTCATTCGCCTGATTTTGCGCGGCCTCAAGCGTTGGCTCCAACAGCCGCGCTAAAATGTAACTCGCGCGCCGCTCCAGCAGCGCGCAAAAAATGCAGCGCGCGACTCGCCGAGGCATTGCATATATATCATTTTGACACAAAATGAAGTTGTGAAACATTCAAAATGCAATGAACATGACATATAAAATTTGACACAAACAAGTTGATAAAAAAAAGTTCATGCCCACAAGTTCATCCAACCAAGTTCAAAATGCAAATCAAGTTCAAGACACAAATGAAAGACACATTATTCCTCGTCCTCGTCCTCGTCCTCGGAAGACGATTCTTCCGCCTCCAAAGATGAATCTTTCTCCCTCTCCTCATCGTGCACCGCATCACGTGAGGCTCCGACGGTGTTGGCAAGATCTTCAACGTCATCTTCATGGGAATGTGTGTGAGGAGGCACACTGAAAGACATTCCGCCCATGGCGGCCGGAGGTGCACCCATGCCTCCCATGAGAGAAGCAAAACTCATGCCACCCATGCCTTCCATGGCACCTAAACCGCCCACGGTACCTCCGAAGCCACCCATGCCACCCATGACGCCAAGGCCACCGCCACCCATAGCGCCAAGGCCACCGTCACCCATTGCACGAATCATGGCTCTTTTTTGGATCAAGACTTCTTCACGGGCAAGATTGACATACTCCGTTTGCGCCTTATTGAGGTTAGATGTGTCCAAGAAGAACAAGTGCTTCTCCCATTCCAACAATCTTGTTCGCTCCTCATTGCTCACCTTCCTCTCCTCCAAAGCCACGTTCCTCTCCTTGGCCGCCACCCTCCTCTTCTCGGCCGCCAACCTCCTCTCCTCGGCTGCCACCCTCCTCTCCTCGGACGCCAACCTCCTCTCCTGGGCCACAGCATCTTGGTTCCTTGCCATTTTTCTCACCGCGTTGGCTTCTTTTCTTGCCTTCACAATAGCTTTCATAGCATTTTTGAGCTCATCATCTCCTTTCCTCTTCTTCTTTTCGGTTTTGTCTTTCTTGCACCCACCCGGTCGCTTTGGCTTCGAGTATGAAATCGAGTTGGGTGTGGGGCTTCTCTTGCCGTCATCACTTGATGCATCATCCTCCTCGTCATCATCATCCAACTCAATTGTTCGCTTGCGTTTGTTGCTCAAATGCAAATCATCCAAATCTTCACGCTTCTTCCATTTCTCATCATCCTTCAACACGTTATAGCAATGGGGCAAGGTAAAGACCCTTCCTTTCTTGATCTTCCCCTTCTTGGTTTTCCTCTCCTCTTCTTTGAACAAGTTTTGCGCAATGTTGTACTACATAAAAACAAAGCAAGTTAGCACCAACAACAAGTATGATGAACATGTATGAAATGCCACTTACTCTATCGTCCTCATTTGTGCCACTTGGGTTCAACTTGTCAACCGCCTTTTGACAGGCCACCCACCTTTGACAATCCGAGTTGATTGTCGACCATCGGGACCGAAGTGATCTCTCGGAGCGGTCAATTCCACTCACGTTGTGAACATCAAAGTGTTCTTTCATCCGCCCCCAATAAGCATCTCGACTTTGATCACCTCCAACGGATGGATCCCTCGACACTTGCAACCAAGTATTGCATAGTAAGATGTCATCGGCGTTGGTGTAATTGCCCGCTCTTCCTTTCGGCGCGTCGACAATGCCCTCACCATCCTCGTCCACCTTGAACTCGTGGTCTTCGAAATGCATGTCATTGGTTTGAGACCAATGTGAATTGTTGGAGCCAACACCCATAGTTGACATGTATGCATCATCATTGAGACTACAAAGTTTTTTGAACAATGCAAATAAGCTATCTATATGTGAATGCATTGAAAAAATAACAAGAAAAGAAAAGTTGGGAATTTTTTACCTTGGGGGCATTTCGTCGAACATGTTATGCGCGTCGGCCGCCGGCTCAACGAGTGAGCTCGCCGGCGCTTCGGTAGCCGCCGCGCCCGTCGCACGCCCTGCAAGCTTCTTCCTCCTCGCCTTCGAGGTGCCGGAGCCGTCTGCCACCTTGTTTTTCTTCGTCGATGTCTTGCCCTTCTTTGGCCGTGCCGCATTGGGGAGCTTTGAGGAGGGGGCGGCGGCTCGAGCCGGCGCCGGCGCGACACCACCCGCCGCCGAGGTCATCCGCGGCGGCATGAAGAGGCCGCGTGCGAGGTCGGTGGTCGGAGGAACTCCGGCGGAGGCGAGGCCCACGCCACCCGGGCTAGGGTTTGCGGCGGCAGCGGTGGAGGGGTCGCGGCTATTGGATGGGGTGAGCGGGGTGCTGGCGCGTGCGTCCATGGGTGCAGTTCGCCGGCGCCGACGCGCGCGGGGCGTAGGAGGCGGAGAAGAGAGAGTGCAGCGCGAGCGCTCGAGTGTGCCGCGCGCGGAAGTGGGCGCCCCAAATACACCGCGCGAGATAGCGAATCCGACCGCGCGCCCAACTCCTTATACCACGCGCGCGGTTATTGCGCGCCCGCTGGAGCCACCCGCCGAGTTGCGCGCGCGCTAAACTGGCCAAATTTTGCGGCACGGCGCTTGTTTAGCGCGACTGTTGGAGATGCTCTAAGGTGGATACAAACACAATGAGTATACACTCGGCCTCTTCATAGCTAAGCTGCACACAACCAATATCAACACACACAAAACCTCCTAACAAATAGCAAAGTCATACAAGACCAAAGCTATGCCTAAGCGAGAAAAACACCAAAGTGAACAATTCTGCGATCGACAATTCTACAACAACAACCATATCCACACCGTACATCTCATGACATCATAAGGACAACGAGATTCTTCAACGGCAACGCTTTCAGAAGAGGAGCGACGCTCTACATAGCTGTCACGGGATTCAACCACCAAAGATCAGAATATAGGCTTTCACCCTAAAGAACTAGTCTGAGCATATCCGAACAATGCCTTCAACAAGGTAACGATGCATAAACATCGCCATTGCCATGTATGACCAACTCGTGTCAGACCAAGGTTTTCACCCCGATGCTCGAGACCAGGTATTTGAGAAGCATCACAAACATAGTCAATCATATGTTGTCGCTGCCACTTTTCCAAGATTCTAGCAACTACATGCGATGGACTAAAACCAACCTCCGCCACTGCACAAGCATACCCTTTGCGTCAAGCCGGCGTGCATGGAATGCATCTCACCGCTAGAGGCAACCATCGGATCTGAAGATAGAAATCCTCGTGATGATCTTTATGTGGTCATTGCAATCCGCAGCGAGAAAAGGAGTATGGAGCGGCGGCGGTGCTACGTATACGAGTCGCACCCGAGTCGCCTAGGGCTAGGCGGCGGTGCTAGGTAAACTTTAGTTGGGACGGAGGGAGAATCTGGCAGCTCCACATAAACTTTCTCAATAGATATTTATCTTTCCTCTCTACTCCCTTCGTTTTTATTTAGTTTGCATATTAGGTTTGACTGAAGTCAAACTTCGTAAAGTTTGACCAAGTTTATAAAAAAAATATAAACATTTATCATAACAAATCTATATGATATGAAAGTACATTCAATAATGAATCTAATGGTATTGATTTGTTATTGTATATGTTAATATTTTTGTTTATAAACTTGGTCAAAATTTACAAAGCTTGACTTTGACCAAAGCTAATACGCGGACTAAATAAAAACGAAGGAAGTAATAAATTTATTAGGATTTTCAGGTGTGGTGTGTTTGTAGGTTTCTGTTAAACTCATCCTCAATAATCCCTTCATTCTCTTATATACAAGGCCATTTCATATTTTCATGTCTAATAACTTTGACCATTAATTTTACCATTGGAAAGTGTGTTATATGTCATAAAAGGTGCCCTAGACATCTAAGCCTTCTCTTTCCTCCTTCACAAAAAAAGACCCTAGGCAATCCTCCTCCTCCCGTCGTCATCGTCGCCGGTCCAACCCATCTCCGATGGCCTTTGGGCCATGAAGGTGTGGAGGACTTCGGCCCCCTCCGGCGGGAGGGTTTCCATTTTCGTTTTTGTTATATTCAACGTCTTTATTGGGGTTGTGTGGCAGCGTCAATGTCCCTCAGTAGGAATAATGTCTCCCACGTTCTATCCCCATCTTGATGGTGTGTCTAGTGTTCTCGAAGGACGTGCGGAGGCATGTCTCCATCGGATCTTGCGGGATTTATGTCAGTGCTGGTCTTTGGTGGATCTGTTTGAATCCAGTCTTCGTTTATTTTTGTTTGGGTGTTTAGTAGTTTGATCCTTCTTATCTACGATTTTCTTCATTGGCGATGGTTGGTATTGTGGTGTGCTAGTCCTATGGGGTCTTAGAACGATGACTTCTGGACTGTCTAGTACAACAAGGTTTGGGCTATGGCTAGGGAGGGGCGATGACGGATGCGCGCCTTCCTCTTGCTCCCATACCTCTAGTCGTCGCCAAGTGGTTCAGGGAACTGGTTGTAATTTTTATTACCTTTGGTGTTCTTTATACTGCCATGACTGAGGATGAATAGATTGAAAGTTTTTTACGCAAAAAATATGTCATAAAAGGTATTTCATTAGATGCACATTTCAAAGAACTCCCTGATAATTCAAGAAAGTTCAAGGAGGATGCATCGTTATGTTACCGATAGCCACTAATAGGGGTGCACATGCCATTCTGTTTTTTGTTTAACCGAGCATCGTACGGTATATTCTACTAATATGTAAAAGAGTTATAATATTTACAAGCAACAAAATAAGAAGATAGAATTAACAAATTTGAGCTCTGTTAAACAATAGGAAGGGGTTCTACACTAGAAATATTTTTCCTTTCTAAAAGGAGGCACACCCCGACATCTGCATCGCGTGATGCACACAATCACCTTTATTGCATTATTCAAAAAGATCTTACAAAATAATTACATAGATCAACCTAAAGACACCTTCCTGGCGAAAACTTTCGTCATACATACAAGATTGATGATGTGCCCTGAGCTTGCGCCACGCGCACCAAAAAATCGGTGGCCTCACCAAGCCCCCCGTCGTCTAGCCAGCAGCACCAACCGGTCTAGCAGACCCTCATCATACATGGCATGCGCACGCCATAGAATCTGTCACTACATTATTCCTTATTCCCATCTTCAGGAGCAATCAATGTACTGATCTTGCTAGATCCTTTTGCCGTCGATGCCGCCACGACGTCGGACAACGCCAGACTCCTTCGCACGCCCATCAAACGGTATACTTGGTTACCGCACGAGAAGCATACTGAGACCTACGCCCAGCCACCAAGCCAAACACTTATCCCTCCAGCCAATGTACAACTCCAAAGCTGATGCCTCCATGGGGGTGATGATGTTGTCCTTCCAGCCAATGTACAACCCCAAAGATGGTGCCCCCATGGGGTGATGATGTAGGAACCCCGCCATCATTCGATCTGGAAAGTTCAAATCTAGGATTTCCACTGGGACTTAGAGGAAATGTGAATCGCCCGACAATGCCTCCAACGAGGTAACGACGCCCGCGGGCGCCGCCGTTGACAGTTCTGACTGAGGCCAAACCAAGCTTTCATTGGAAAATCATGCCCATCCCCGACTGCACCACCAGATCGACCTCCTCTGTCATGCAACACGCACTTGGGTGTCGTCTGCTGCCGGGAATCCGCACGACCGGAGCCACAGCACCACCCGGAACTGCCGCCCCCACCTGGGTGATCCATCGACGATGGAGGGGTCCTTACCACTGCGTCGTCCATGCTGGACGACACACACGTCCAAGACACCCACATGGATCTCCACCGCAACCGCATTCCGGAGTCGCGGCAGAGGAAGTCCCTGCCCCTGCCATCATCCCCCATCTGGGCTTTGCCACACTGAGCTCTAGCGGCTTGAAACCCTAGATCGGATCGATGGGGAGGGGTCCTTCTAAAATTTGGAGGGAATTTCACTTCCTGGCCTCTTCACCAACTAGGGATGCACATAATCATTTTAGTATGAGTATTATGATAAGCATGGTCCTGAAAGAATTTTTTTTAATGAGTACTAAGATATTATCTTTATGAGTGATTCCACCACACACCAAGCTTGATTCTCAATGAATGAGGAAAAAACCCTGCCAATTATAGAAACTGAACCCGGGTCGTTGGGCTGCACAACTGCATGCCCAACCACTGAGCTAAGGCTCTATTTGCATACTGGAAATGTTGCATCAGAAGGTCATGTGTCGATTCTTGAGAGACTCCGCGTTCGCCTTTTTGATCCTGTGATCTAGCAATTGTAGATTAGATTTGAATATGATTTTCCAAGATTGAAGACTTGGATTAATATTTATGAAGATTTTATCATTTCTTTGCATCCACATATTCCAGCATGTTGAGACAAAGATGTACATGGCAATTGAGAAGGGCAGCTACTTGCAAGAAAAAGAGAGTTCATCATAAACTGAAATTTCTCTCTGCTTGTTAGGTGTGATCATCTGCCAACAATCCACAGAAAATTGTAAACCCAAAAGGGATGCATAGGAGACTTTTCCACTTGATCATCACAGAAAGCACAGGTGTAGTCAGGTGAAAGACCGTGGATGTCGCCTAGAGGGGGGGTGAATAGGCGTTTTAAAATAATTACGGTTTAGGCTTGAACAAATGCGGAATAAACCTAGCGGTTAATTTGTCAAGCACAAAACCTACAACAACTAGGCTCACCTATGTGCACCAACAACTTATGCTAAGCAAGATAGACTACTAGGTGATAGCAAGATATATGATAAGAAACAATATGGCTATCACAAAGTAAAGTGCATAAGTAAAGAGCTCGGGTAAGAGATAACCGAGGCACGCGGAGACGACGATGTATCCCGAAGTTCACACCCTTGCGGATGCTAATCTCCATTTGGAGCGGTGTGGAGGCACAATGCTCCCTAAGAAGCCACTAGGGCCACCGTAATCTCCTCAGGCCCTCGCACAATGCAAGATGCCATGATTCCACTAAGGGACCCTTGAGGGCGCTCACTGAACCCGTACAAATGGCAACCCTTGGGGGCGGTCACCGAACCCGTACACTTTGTCAACCCTTGGGGGCGGTTACCGGTACCCGTCAAATTGCTCAGGGCGATCTCCACAACCTAATTGGAGACCCCGATGCTTGCCTGGAGCTTTACACCACAATGATTGAGCTCTGAACACCACCAACCGTCTAGGGCGCCAAGGTACCCAAGAGGAACAAGCTCTAGGGTGCCCAAACACCCAAGAGTAATAAGCTTCTCAAACTTTACTTCCACGTATCACCATGGAGAACTCAAATCGATGCACCAAATACAATGACAAGGGCACACGGAGTGCCCAAGTCCTTCTCTCCCAATCCCACCAATGCAACTAATGCTAGGGAAGAAAATGAGAGGAAGAACGAAAGAAGAACACGAAGAACTCCAAGATCTAGATCCAAGGGGTTCCCCTCACTTAGAGGAGAAAGTGATTGGTGGAAACGTGGATCTAGATCTCCTCTCTCTTTTCCCTCAAGAACTAGTAAGAATCATTGGAGGGATTGAGAGTTAGCAAGCTCGAAGAAGGTCAACAGTGGGGGAAGAACACGAGCTAAAAGGATAATGTTCATTGGGGAAGAAGACCCCCTTTTATAGGTGGGGAAAAATCCAACTGTTATGCTCACAGCCCGCACAGAGCGGTACTACCGCTAGGGCGGAAGTACCCCTTTGAAAAACAATAGCGAGGAGGCAAAAGGCCAGAAGAACCGCCGGAGTGGTACTACCGCTCGTCCTCACGGTACTACTGCTCGACCTCACGGTACTACCGCAAATGGTAGCGGTACTACTGCTTGCGAGCGGTACTAAAAAAATACATCCGGGCCTACCACCGCAAGACTTGGGACGAGTTTTTGGTCCGGAGCGGTACTACCGCTGTAGGAGCCGCGGTAGTACTGCTCTGGAGCGGTAGTAAAAAATTACATCCGCTCCAATTCGCGGTAGTACCGCTGCAGCCTTTTCAGAACACCAAAACTGCCACAACTTTTGCAAACGGACTCCGAATTCGATGAAACCAAGTTTGTTGGAAAGCTAGCGACAAGGGCTAACACAATCTTCAAAGAAATGTCAATAAGAAGCAAATGATAAAAGGCCCATAAGAAAATGGTGAGAACCCTTCCTCGGAAAAGACCGATAAAACCTCCAACACTGAAAACATCATAGAAGACGCATGCGAACTCCGTTTTCGATGAAACCAAGTTTGTTGGAAAGCTAGCGACAAGGGCTAACACAATCTTGAAAGAAATAACAATAAGAAGCAAATTAGGAAAGGCCCATAAGAAAATGGTGAGGACCCTTCCTCGGATAAGACCGGTAAAACCTACAACACCGAAAACATCATAGAAGACGCATGCGAACTCCGTTTTCGATGAACTCAACCTTGTCATCAAGATGACCATAAGCTCTAAGACTCACAAAGAGAACCAAACAAGAACCAAGAAACATGATGCATGGATGCAATGGTTTGAGCTCTCGATGAACGATACGATCAAGCTACTCACTAGAGAGCCCCCCTTGATAGTACGGCTATCGATCCTATAACCCAGTCTCCCAACTACCACCATGAGACCGGTAAAATAGAAAACCTATCAAGGGCAAACCTTTGCCTTGCACATGATCCACTTGAGTTAGATGATGATGATCTTGTCCTCCTCAAGATGGACCACCTTTCTTGATTGCGTTGGGTCGATGAAGACTAGATGATTGCTCCCCCATACTCCACTATGGGTGAGCCATTTTTCGGCACATCTTCACAAGTCCATTGACACCACAATGGATGGCAAGCTTCAAGCACTTGATCTCTTCGTGATTCTCCACTTGAAATTGCACACGGCAATCTTGATGACGATCACCACTTGATGTCATCCTTCCCATGGGTTGTATGATATCATCCTCTTGACGCAAGCCCATGGACACGTACCTAACCCCACATAGACTCTCACATAGACCATGGGTTAGTACACAAAGTGCAATGGACAATGCTTACCATACCATGGGATCACTTGATCCCTCTCGGTACATCTTCTACTCTTTGTGAGTTGATCAACTTGATTCACTCTTGACTTAGTCTTGATCAACCTTGAATCTTTCCAACTCTTTTCGTTTGGATGATGTCTTGAAGGTAAACATGAATGATCACACAATCTTCTTCTTCAAGACATGCTTGCAATAAGCTCAACTCTCAAATGACCAATCTTTGGATAATTCCTTGAATAGCACCTTGGTCGACACAAACTCTCCTTGAAACCAACACATGTACTCCAAGAAAAGCCTATGGACAAAACCTTCAAATATAACTCAAGGAAACCATTAGTCCATAGAGATTGTCATCAATTACCAAAACCAAACATGGGGGCACCGCATGTTCTTTCAATCTCCCCCATTTTGGTAATTGATGACAATTACTTTCACGAGAGTTTATACAAGGAATTATGCATCACCAAGCAATGCAACAACCAATAATGCATGTGTATGAGATGCAAATGCTTAGGAACAAAACCAAAGCAAGGAGAAAACTCTGAAGACTTCTCCACAAAACTCTCTGAAACTTCTCCCCCATTGGCATCGATTGCCAAAATGGGCGAAAAGCATAGAAGGCCAATATAAATTGTGTTCCTCCATAAATTGTGTATTTCTCAACAAGAGAGTGGAATGCAATACACATATCCAACGGTAATACTTGGAGGAAGACCAACTATATTGAGGCACCAAGATTGCTAAAGGAATGATATGCCACAAGGACATAACAAAGAGAGAAACAAGCAATCAAGCAATCAAAAGATACCAATTGAAACAAGCTATCAAAAGATACCAATTGAACCAACTAGGCCAAAGATCCTACGAGCTACATGAATAAAGGATATTATGATAAGAGCAAAGGAGTGTTCTAAAGAAACTAGAGAAGCTCCCCATGATTTGTGCACACATAAGAATTTTTGTATTTGGATACAAAGTGCACAAAATAGGATCATAGCTCCCCCAAAATCAATGGAAACTTACAACAAGTGCAAGTGAGCATATAGGAAACTAAGCCTAGTACATGTAACAAACACGTGGTTGAGCAATAAGTGAAAAAGTAAACTTAAGAATGGGCTCAACCAAAATGATGTGTGTGAGTCAAGGCAATGCACTTGAGAAGACTAATGTACAGATGATCATTAAGCATCAATAAAGTCTTGAAAAAATGAGGCAACACAGTGCAAGGCCTATCATTCCCACATACAACTAGCAAATGGGTTCACAAGCTAACTAATAAGCATATAAAGAACCTATGCTTGTGACAACCCATGGTGAAGATAGAAGATGAAAGCCTCATCAAGACGAGGGATACCAATTAAGATGGAAAAAGCCTCGTAGAGATAAGCATGAGGAAAATAATCTTCACCACACAAGAGTGCATCAAGATGCAACGAGATACGATACGCACTCAAGGCAAAAGCTTTCACGGAGCCACCAAAGAAATAACATAAGAAAGGCAAGGTGGGCGTGAAAGAAAGGATATCATCTAGAGATGTAATTTCTCTCAAGTGTATAAGGTTCTAGGTAGACGAAATCATGATGATATATAGCTACAAAGAAGGATGTACACCCAAAATAGTTACAACATGAAGGAACAAGATATCCAATCGGAAGTCATACATATACCAATAAGATATTTGCTTGAGAGCATAGCACAAGGCTAGATATGGTCTTATTGCATATAAATGAATTCCAACCACACGAACATCAAAGACATCACAACTAGCAACAAGACATTATTGTTGGGATGCTTTGAGAAAGGAAACAAGTATCACAAGAGAGAATGGATAACATGCCATGATACAACCTACGAAAGGTTGATGCAAGAACTGATGATACTTGTTACCGAGATACCATTGGATGGATGTAGTAGATGCCAATTAAAGGTAGATAGTAGTTCATTAATCATCCTAGCTTGACTCCAATAAGCACATGGTGACACCACCTTCCTTGTGAGTGAGCCGAGCATCCAATGCATCTCCACTTGTTCCTAGAACAACAACACAAACAAAATGGTACCCAAACTCATTGGGACCAAAGAGTTAGAGAACCAACAACACATAGGACAAACTCCACATAAATATGTGCATATATATGAAAATGAATTTCATGCACATCTCATCCAATTTGAGACTTGCTGGAGTTCCCTCTATATATTGGGTCAAAGAAAGAAAACATGCCAAAGAAACTACAAGAAGTAAATATGCATGCTCAAGACTTTCAAGAACCGAGACCAAAAGACAAAGAAATACCAAGCGAAGAAAAGATACCAAATGAATAAATCATCACTTGGAGGATATCCATAAAAGATACATCAAGGAATGAGATATCCATTGATACACTCAAAAAGAAAGATGTCAAACTCCCAAAAGAGAGAATGGTTCCAAACAAACCAAGCCCTCTACAGAGTTTCATGATGGCACAAAGCACCAAAAAGAAACGGCTTGCCTTCCACAAACACACACTTGATAAGGATCACAAGATGAGTGTTTTATAGAGAATAGGATGGCTCCCCCAAGCCTAGTGCATTATAGAGAATTTGCATTTGAATACAAAATGCACGAGGTGGGATCACCACTTTCACTATATCTAGAAAACACTAGACAAGGTCAAGAAATTAACAAGATCCACAAGTGGTATGGAATACAATGGGAGTTGACTCAATCCTAGGCAAGAGATAAAGCAAATAAAAGCAAAGGCCAATGTAAAGATGATCAATAATTTCTACCACACATAAGTGAGTACCAATTGTCAAAAGACAAGAAGTATTTGGAAATAATTCCCGGTGGTAGATAACAAGGATATCCAACATCATCTTCACACCAAACAAAAAGCAAATTGCAACTTGTAGAGCTAACATGCCACCTAGGAACAAGATAATTTACAATATCAATTCTATGTGACAATATCTCAAATGTACACATTTTCTAGGCTAGTAATATACACATAGCATATTACTCCCCCATAATGTGATACCAATTAAAGATAAACAAGAGGCAAAAAACGATCCAACACGAGATAATTAATGGACAATATAGAATTTCAATTTCTCATGAGAAGACATACCACATAGCGACTAGATAATCTAGAAATATCAATACTATATGGTATTACTCATGTACACACATATATAGGATTGTGAGGTGCACAAAGCACATCACTCCCCCATAATGGGATTTTCCATTAATCTCTCACAAGGGCCAACTAAGAAAATAACAAGATGCAAAAGGCTCAATGCATGACACACACGTACATGATGTGCAAACCAACACACACATACTTGATTGCTCAAGATAATCAAGTTGGAAGCACAACATATACAAACACACGCAAGGAACAAAACCAAACATGCAAAGGGGTAAGTAACTATCAATGTAAACACTTTAAGCACGAGTTACCGCATGGAGAAACATTGGATATAAGATAGAAACTTGATAATTCGAATAACTTGGCTTGAGACAATTAGAATGATGAAGTCCCCTTAATTCTTCATAAAGTAGCCAAGTCTCCAATGCCCTCCAACAACACCTATTGATCAAGTTTGAGCTTGTTGGTCCCCAACCAAGTTGGGTCCTAAGAGGTTAGTCACAATAGGCTTGGCTACCCAAATGGTTCTCTTCTTGACACCACTTTGAGTACCAACAACTTTGGCAAACACATTGCCAACCTTATCCTTCCCAAGAGAATAGGTATCATCAATAATAATTGGGTTGGATAAGTTACCACTAGTGCATGAAGAGGCGAGGTGACCTTTCTCACGACATAAGTAGCAACGTCTACTCTTCACTTTCTTCTCACTTGATTTCTCAACTTGAGAAGCATTAGCTTGAGGATTCTTGGGAAGAGGACTTTCTTCAACTTGTGGTTGAGCATGAGATCGAACTTGTGGACGCTTCCCTTGTTGCTTGTCACTAATGGCCTTCTTCTTCAATGGGCAAGATCTAACATGATGCCCTTCTACTTTGCACTTGAAGCAAACAATCTTGGCCGAATTCTTGACTTGTTCTTGGCCCTTCTTTTTGTTCACTTTGGACTTCTTCTTCTTGTTGGAGTTGAATCCAAGCCCACCTTTGTCATTGGGGGATTTTTGCACACTCAAGATATTGTTGAGTGTGAATTTTCCTTCATGACTCTTTTCCAAGTCTTTTTTCAAAGAAGTGACTTGGGCCTTGAGATCTTTGATTTTCTCTGCATGGTTAGTCTCAACACAAGTACTAGAGGAAGTATAAGCTTCATCGTTAGAGCAACAAGGCAAGGAAAGCAATTCATCACAAGATGTACCAATGTTACGCATGGATGAATCGCGAGGACTAGCACAAGGCAATATAGCATTTTGACCAAAAGTAGTGCTAGTATCCACATGAGGCTCACTAGATGTTACCTTAGCAAGCATGGACTCATGAGCTATCTTTAGCACATTACGGGATACTAGAAGATCATCATGAGAGCTTGTGAGGTTTACATGATTTTCTTCCAACATCCCATAATTGCTAGATAGCAACTCAAGTTGAGCCCTTAGCTCAACATTCTCCTTTAATATGGATGCTTCACAAGAGATAGAGTTAGTAGCACAAGCATCATCATTAGCAAGAAGAGGAGAATACAACTTGGCAAGCTCTTTTGAATATGAAGCTTTAAGTTGAGCATGAGACTCGGTGAGTTTGATGAGCTCACCCTTGATGACCCTTGAGCCATTTTAGAGGTGCTCAAAATCCTCAAGGAGTCTAGCATGAGCAACTTCAAGCTTAGCATTTTTAGTTTTGAAATCATTAGCCACCTTGAGTGCTCTATCATGAGATTCCTTTATTCTAGATAATTCTAGAGCAAAGGTCTCCTCAAGAGATTCAGATGTGGTTTGTTCATGTTCAAGAGCTTGAGATAGCTCCGCGATCTCATTTGCGTAATCACGCTCATGAGCTTCCATTTTCTCAATGGTGACCTCATGCTCCTCTAGATGAGATTCCAACTCCTCAATGTATTTCTTGCCTTCAATGGCAAGAGACATGATTTCCATGAAGTTGGAACGAGCAAGTTTATTTTGTGAAGAGCTTTAAAAATCATTTCCCCCTTAGTTTTTAAGGAGGCAACATTATCATTCTCTTCATCATAATCAACATCATCATCACTCTTGCCATCATCACAAGATATATTGGGATTCAAAGTGGAAGATACCTTTGAAGCCTTGGCCATAAGGCAAAATGCAATAGATGATGATGAAGGATCCGTTGAAGCACCATTCAAGACCACATCTTGTTCCACGGGGTGTTGAGTTTCCTCTACATTGTTAGCACAACAATTCGAGGACATATATGCATTTTTATCATGGCAATAAGACATAGTAAACATATCATCATGGGATTTAGTCAAGCAATTTCTACATGATATGCAAGGACTATCAACACAATCATGTGAAACATTTGGAGTGCTCGAAGTGTTAAAGCCCAAAGAAGGAGCATTGCAATAAGATAGTGATGAAGGATCATCCACAATAAACATACTATCATCATTGCAATGACCAACACTACTCACCATATCATTACCTTGTGGCAAGCCACATGTAGGTGAAGTAGAAGAAGTTGAGAAGACTATACGGCCGGATGTGGAGGGAGAATAATCATCCCCACAAAACTTGGACACGCCATATTTATCTTGAAGCTTTGTCCACAACTCATGAGCATCCCAGAACGGCATGAGTTGAAATATAACTACATTGCTCAAAGCATCGAAAAGCACATTAGAAGCTTGAGCATTGAGATAAGAGTTTTTCTCATCCTCTAAAGATAATCTTTGAGGATCCTTTGGAGGAGAAAAACCCATATGTACAATTCGCTCTAAATTTGGGTCCATGACCCTATAGAGATTAAGCATGCGAATTACCCAAATATCAAAATTTGTGCCATCGAAAATAAGAGTGTGAGAGAATCCTAATCCCCTAGTCGACATCTTTACTCTCTAGGCAGTTAAGCCTAACAAAGAGAGACGAGGCTCTGATACCAATTGAAAGACCATGGATGTCGCCTAGAGGGGGGGGTGAATAGGCGTTTTAAAATAATTACGGTTTAGGCTTGAACAAATGCGGAATAAACCTAGCGGTTAATTTGTCAAGCACAAAACCTACAACAACTAGGCTCACCTATGTGCACCAACAACTTATGCTAAGCAAGATAGACTACTAGGTGATATCAAGATATATGATAAGAAACAATATGGCTATCACAAAGTAAAGTGCATAAGTAAAGAGCTCGGGTAAGAGATAACCGAGGCACGCGAAGACGATGATGTATCCCGAAGTTCACACCCTTGCGGATGCTAATCTCCGTTTGGAGCGGTGTGGAGGCAAAATGCTCCCCAAGAAGCCACTAGGGCCACCGTAATCTCCTCACGGCCTCGCACAATGCAAGATGCCGTGATTCCACTAAGGGACCCTTGAGGACGGTCACCGAACCCGTACAAATGGCAACCCTTGGGGGCGGTCACCGAATCCGTATACTTTGGCAACCCTTGGGGGCGGTCACCGATACCCGTCAAATTGCTCGGGGCGATCTCCATAACCTAATTGGAGACCCCGACGCTTGCCCGGAGCTTTACACCACAATGATTGAGCTCCGAACACCACCAATCGTCTAGGGCGCCAAGAAACCCAAGAGGAACAAGCTCTAGGGTGCCCAAACACCCAAGAGTAATAAGCTTCTCAAACTTCACTTCCACGTATCACCGTGGAGAACTCAAACCGATGCACCAAATGCAATGGCAAGGGCACACGGAGTGCCCAAGTCCTTCTCTCCCAATCCCACCAAAGCAACTAATGCTAGGGAAGAAAATGAGAGGAAGAACGAAAGAAGAACACGAAGAACTCCAAGATCTAGATCCAAGGGGTTCCCCTCACTTAGAGGAGAAAGTGATTGGTGGAAACGTGGATCTAGATCTCCTCTCTCTTTTCCCTCAAGAACTATCAAGAATCATTGGAGGGATTGAGAGTTAGCAAGCTCGAAGAAGGTCAACAATGAGGGAAGAACACGAGCTAAAAGGATAAGGTTCATTGGGGAAGAAGACCCCCTTTTATAGGTGAGGAAAAATCCAACCGTTATGCTCACAGCCCGCACAGAGCGGTACTACCGCTAGAGCGGAAGTACCCCTTTGAAAAACAACAGCGAGGAGGCAAAAGGCCAGAAGAACCGCCGGAGCGGTACTACCGCTCGTCCTCACGGTACTACCGCTCGACCTCACGATACTACCGCAAATGGTAGCGGTACTACTGCTTGCGAGCGGTACTAAAAAAATACATCCGGGCCTACCACCGCAAGACTTGGGACGAGTTTTTGGTCCGGAGCGGTACTACCGCTGTAGGAGCCGCGGTAGTACTGCTCTGGAGCGGTAGTAAAAAATTACATACGCTCCAATTCGCGGTAGTACCGCTGCAGCCTTTTCAGAACACCAAAACTGCCACAACTTTTGCAAACGGACTCCGAATTCGATGAAACCAAGTTTGTTGGAAAGCTAGCGACAAGGGATAACACAATCTTCAAAGAAATGTCAATAAGAAGCAAATGAGAAAAGGCCCATAAGAAAATGGTGAGAACCCTTTCTCGGAAAAGACCGGTAAAACCTCCAACACTGAAAACATCATAGAAGACGCATGCGAACTCCGTTTTCGATGAAACCAAGTTTGTTGGAAAGCTAGCGACAAGGGCTAACACAATCTTGAAAGAAATAACAATAAGAAGCAAATTATAAAAGGCCCATAGGAAAATGGTGAGGACCCTTCCTCGGATAAGACCGGTAAAACCTACAACACTGAAAACATCATAGAAGACGCATGCGAACTCCGTTTTCGATGAACTCAACCTTGTCATCAAGATGACCATAAGCTCTAAGACTCACAAAGAGAACCAAACAAGAACCAAGAAATATGATGCAAGGATGCAATGGTTTGAGCTCTCGACGAACGATACGATCAAGCTACTCACTAGAGAGCCCCCCTTGATAGTACGGCTATCGATCCTATAATCCGGTCTCCCAACTACCACCATGAGACCGGTAAAATAGAAAACCTATCAAGGTCAAACATTTGCCTTGCACATGATCTACTTGAGTTAGATGATGACGATCTTGTCCTCCTCAAGATGGATCACCTTTCTTAATTGTGTTGGATCGATGAAGACTAGATGATTGCTCCCCCATACTCCACTATGGGTGAGCCACTCTTCGGCACATCTTCACAAGTCCATTGATACCACAATGGATGGAAAGCTTCAAGCACTTGATCTCTTCGTGATTCTCCACCTGAAATTGCACACGGCAATCTTGGTGACGATCACCACTTGATGTCATCCTTCCCATGGGTTGTATGATATCATCCTCTTGACGCAAGCCCATGGACACGTACCTAACCCCACATAGACTCTCACATAGACCATGGATTAGTACACAAAGTGCAATGGACAATGCTTATCATACCATGGGATCACTTGATCCCTCTCGGTACATCTTCTACTCTTTGTGAGTTGATCAACTTGATTCACTCTTGACTTAGTCTTGATCAACCTTGAATCTTTCCAACTCTCTTCGTTTGGATGATGTCTTGAAGGTAAACATGAATGATCACACAATCTTCTTCTTCAAGACATGCTTGCAATAAGCTCAACTCTCAAATGACCAATCTTTGGATAATTCCTTGAATAGCACCTTGGTCGACACAAACTCTCCTTGAAACCAACACATGTACTCCAAGAAAAGCCTATGGACAAAACCTTCAAATATAACTAAAGGAAACCATTAGTCCATAGAGATTGTCATCAATTACCAAAACCAAACATGGGGGCACCGCATGTTCTTTCATCAGGGATAATAAAGCTTTTGTTTTTCAACATATTTCTTTTTTTGTTTAAAAAGAGGCAAAAGATTTGCCTCGTTCATTAAATAAGAGGAATATATTTTATATTCGTGTTACAACACAGATAGCGCCGCAACAACCCAAATAAAAGTGACAAACTACTCTCGCTTCATCAGGTATCCCAACTTTCTAGCACCCACAATTACCCAAAGTGTGGCCTCCTTCTTGATATTGGCGAGGAGGACCGTCGGTGGAGCACTCATCTTACAGAACACTCACACATTTCTCTTGTTTCAAATGGTCCAGGAGAGGCCATCACCTTCCTGTTGGGGGTAGATGTGTCAGAAAGGCCCACCCACCACTCTTTGATGTTGTCCAAGAGGTGCTATGAGGAAGTATCATGCTCACCAACTGTAGCCAGTCCTTGACTAATCCCCAGAGGCGGAGAGAGAAGAAGCATTTGTAGAAAAGGTGGTCTACAGACTCTTGCTCCCGCTTGCAAAGTGTACAAAGGCCACAGTTAGGCCATCCGAGCTTCTCCAATCTGCCCGCCATCCAAACTCTATTTTGAATAGCCAACCAAGTGAAGAACTCTCCAATCTATCAACGTATTTCTTGTGTTCAGTATACTGTGCAAGATTAACCAATGAAAAATCTTCAGAAACTATCAACATACTTCTTTGGCATTATGTTTCGTCCCTCGAAACTATCAACTAGCTCATCATTTGCTTAAGATTCACATATCATTTATTATATCGTATTGTTTACATCCCTAGCCACAGCATCAGCCACAGGTAAGAATATGCAGCCAAAGTACCCAACCATGGACTGCCGCCTCGGCCAAGACGGCAGCATGAAGTGGAATTAGACGAGGGCCATGAACTGAGATCAAAGATGAAATGCTGGATGGATCCATCGATCCAAGTCATTGCTTCGGATTGACTCGCGATTCAGCTACTTGTTTGATAAAGACAGACTGAGGTGGAGTACTACACCATATCCCAAGACGGTTTCGCTTTTGCCTACCTTCAGCGTTTAACATGAGCACGAGCTATCTAGACATCACATCCTTATTCCCTTCTAGTTTCCCTTCTACTTGCTTTGTTGCACCTTTCTTGATGCGAACCCACTTTGGAAGGATAAGGGCCAAGCTGGTTGGTGTCCTGGATAAAACGCATGGGATATATTGTTGCATGGCATGTGTCTCAGAACTTCAAAAAATCTGTGTGGTCAGGCGAGCATAGGAGTGTCCCGTTTGGTTCACGACCTAGCTTGGTGAGCGCTAAAAAATCATTTTTGTTTCAGACACGGAGATTCATTTTCTCCCCTGACACCTCGTTCCTTGAGCCATGTGATTAAACAACCCAGGGTGTTGCTCCAGGCAAAGCCTAGGCGTCCAAAAACGATTGCCTAGGCAGGCTAACCAAACTTGCCTGGTTTAGCGGCCAGGATAATTGTTCTATCTCGTTCTTCGGCCAGGCTGGCTCCCTGGTCACGAGGATTTTGAACCAAACAAGAGCCAGACAGCTCACAGGGAGGCCCAGGCCAGGCACAGAACGCCCAGGAAGTGAACGAAACTGGCGCTTTTTAGGAGCTCTTTTACGGTACCCGCTAATGGATATTGACTATCTATTCATGAAGATCGAATGGCCCAACGTGATGTATACTGTTGGAATTAATTAGGAGATTTTTTACAGTGCATCATACTACCTATTATGACGGGTAGTATTTGCTAGATCCAACGGCCAGTATGGATCGGTCAAATTTTCACGCTAGGACATATTGGTAATTTCTTTAGAGATAGATTTATCTTTGTTAGTTCTAATCACAATTAATAATTCTAATAAATTAAATTTACCCATACGATTCGAGGCGGCACCGTTCGTCCGCTACTCGCGATGCCTCGCTGCTGCAAGAACGTCCGCTCTGGTGCTATACCGACTCTGCTGCACCAATGCGTGCACGAAACGACACAATTTGGTGTGGCATGCATGCGCCGCGCTATCCATTTTGATTTTCATTTAATGAGCAGCGACAGCGAGATGATGCGACCGCAGCCTGCAGCGGCGGACGACACCGTCTGACACCTCGGTGCACTCCGTCAGCCTCCTTGCGCAGAGGCACGAGCAATTGCGTGTGCAACCTCGTCGCCACCGGAGCGGCCCCGCGGGTGCAGCGCAAAGAGAAAGCCGCGATCTGATTGTTGCATACGTGTGACGTGCTTGTGTATCCGGCCGGCGGCAAATCTATTAACGTAGTTTTTCTAGGTCATTGTGTATGTGCGGTACAGCCCAGTACGAACCAATACCATAAGCTTCGTTTCATCGTTTTCGTCGTGCGTCATCTGGCCAAAAGAACTGGAAGGCATGGACTGCGCCATGGCGAGGAAGGAGATCAATAAACATTAATATGTTGTAGTATTGGCTTATTTGGACCCTCCAAGCGATAAAAATGAATGGCCTAAATTGATTTGATGCACCGTAAAAGATCTCTTAATTAGCAGTTCAGCGAGCACCTACTAGGTTCATCGTGAGAGCATCTAAGGCTTGGTATCACCTGATACTTTCCCCAGTGTGAGTAGTATACATGATTTGAGGGTAGTTTGGGTCATTCTTAATTCGTCGGCTTGCCGTATCGCCTTTAGCTCTGTAGACCAATGCCACAACAGTTTTGGGCTTGTGGCTACCGCTGCCGATGTCGTCGCGTGCTCACATCCTCTTCCGTCGCCTGCCGCATCCCTATCCCCAGCAAGCCTACCTCATGTCCCTTCCTCAGTAAGCCGCACCCCTTCCTCAGCTAGCCTACCTCCCATCCCTCCCTCGGTAAACCACATCCCCTTCCTCGATCGCTCTCGTGGACTAGGTGCTTCGCATCATGGTGCAACCGTGCAAGCCTCACCGCATGAGGTATCCTATCTACACTGTTCTCCTCTTCATCAGCGAGTTCAACGAAGAGCATTGAAACCGCGCTGACTGTGGCATGTTTCACTGCTCTCGAGCTCTACTACTTCGGAAAGTGCTACACATAAGTACGTCATCATCTCCGGCACAACAAAGTCGCCACCCCTCAAGCTCTACTACTTTGTCAGGGTCTATAAAAACAATAAAATGGGAAGAGACTTCATTAGCGCAGGGTGGCCACAGGCCATTGCCTCATTTTTTGGCTTTATTTTTATTTTTGTTTATAATTCCAAATATTCTAAATATGTATCCAAAACAATTGAAAAATTGTTAACCAAACATTTGAGAAAATGTTAAATGTATATGAAGAAAATGTTTCTCATGTATACGAAAAATGTATACAATACAATGTGAACGAGAAAAGTTAATCACGTATTTAATAAATGTTAATCAAGCATTTGAAAAATGTTAACCGAGTATTTGAAAAATATTAATCATATATTCAAGAATGTTAAATGTGTACAGAAAATATTTTTCATGTATACAAAACAAATACAATGTGTATAAAAAATGTTGGTCCTGTATTTAAAAATAATAAATGTTTATATAAAATGTTTTTGGTGTATATAAAAAATGTACACCATACATTAATAAAAGTAAACATAAAACATATATTTAAAAAAGTTGATTATGTATTAAAAATGTATATAAAATGTTCCTCGTGTATA
>NC_041392.1:524103986-524105542 GCF_002162155.2 Triticum dicoccoides | reverse complement strand
AAAAACAAAAAGTTTTCAAAAAATGTTAATCATGTATTTCAGAATGTTAAACATGTCTATAAAATAAGTTACTGATGTATACGTAAAATGTTGAATGTGAACTGAAAAAAGTTGACATGTGTTAAACAAAAAAGATACTTATATAAAATGACAAAGAAACAAAGAAAAACGACGAAACCTAATAAAAAACAAAAAGACCTTTGCAAAAGATTGTAAACAGTGAGAACCAACAAAAACATAGAAAAGACTTGAAAACCAAGAAAGAAACAAATAAAAAACAAGAAAAACCCGAGAAAGAAATAATGACAACCAAAGAAAAAAGAAAACCTAGTGAAAAATATAAAATAAACAAAGAATACTAGTGAAAAAGGAATAAAAACAGAGAAAAAATACGAAAACCGGTGAAGTGACAACCAGCAGAAAACCAAACAAAAGGAAGAAGCGAGCGAGCACGCTAGAGCAAGTGAATCGATCAAAATCAGTGATAAAAAAGACGAAAATGGGCCGGTCAGTAGCTACAAGTGGAGGAAACCCTTTAGGCGAGCGTACCATATATCTCCCTATAAGTGAAATATAATCATCCCACCCCAGTTTGACTTATCGTCTAATAGAAAGGGTGCCGTGCATGGAAAAATCATGGACCGGTGACCCATTTAGTTAGGCATTCGCCACACAAGCATTTTGTTTGTTCATGAATTATTTTGTTTCCTTTTGATATTCTCGGTTTATATCGGTTTTCAATTTTTCTTTAGACAAATGCTTGAATCTTTTTTTGAAACTATATTTTTTAAATGAATGTTTAGAAAAATATGCAGAAATTTTAAGAATATTGGTGAATATTTTGTGCAGTAAATGTGAATATTACTTTTAAAATCTCGAACATTTTTAAGAATTTGTGATCTTCTCCAATTTTTTAATATTACTTGAAATTTTCAAATATTATTTAATACCATGAGCATTTTCAGAAAATTTTGAACATTTTCCAAAAAATATAAAACATGATTTAAAAATTATTGAAAATAAAATATGAAAATAATATAAAATCAAAATTCCAGTAAAAATTGATATGAAACAAACAAAAAAAAGAAAGGAAAAAACTAGACCGATTCCTTCTAGACATTTCCTAAATAAGAAAACACAAGGAACATAACCTGGCTAAATGGGTCAGCTCTCGTTTTTGGGAGAATTCCGCTCGTTCGGTTGTTTCATTGTTCATTTTCTGTTATGTTTACATTTTTTCTGTTTTCGGTTGTTTCATTGCTCTTTTAATCTGCTTGACCATGGCTGCATCAACACGGACATAGAATCATTTTTTGAACAAGAAGCCTGGAAGGCCTGAGAACTGCATTTAATATAAAACATAGGTACAATGTAGGTTACAACCAGACCAAATGCGACTAAGATACTACAAACCAATCTCTAAGATATGCAAAGAGTATAATGAATAGGGGATGAAAAATGCGACCGAGTCACATACTACTCCCGCATGGATTCATCCTTTCCGTCACCGGGGACAATCTCTCTTGGGATGCCAAGACTTCAACTGCTTGGTCTCG
>NC_041392.1:524073407-524103831 GCF_002162155.2 Triticum dicoccoides | reverse complement strand
TCGACTGCGAGGAATAGCCACCCTTCAGCTAGAATAACAATGGCAGGGCGATGTATGCCGGTAGCCAGCCGTTGCGAGTGTTTTAGTCCCATTGTTGATGAGCTCAACACATGCCGGCTTTTCATGACTCTCACGTTTCTTATCCACAACCGTGGCCTTCTAGGCCGGAGAAGAATAGAAGGACCTTTTGGAAATCAGGACACCACACGAGCTAGATTGGGTCACTAGATCATTGAGGAAAAGAAACTACGAGGGAAGAAAATCTAAGGGGCGGCAACCAAAGCACCGAGGCGTCATGGCAGTCAAAGGGTTTCGGCATAGGAGCCACCGGCCAGCCCTATTTGCCACTCCTCCTTCCTGTTGTCAACATGAGGTGGAGGGAGAGGAACAAAAGGGATATTGGCAGTGGATCTGGATCCGTACGCCCTATTGTTCAAGAGAGGAGAAAACAGCAACAAAAAACTTGCAGCAACTGCCAACCAGACCTCCCTCCCACTCGTCGTCGACCACCATAGCCATCGACGGCGTGGGGCCGCGGGGGAGGGGGGGCGTATCGAGGAAGGGGGCACTCTCAAAGTGATGTAAAACTCATTACGGTGTTATGAAAATCTATTGGCTATTATGAAATTTCGAGGAGGGTCAAGGGCAGATGTTTCGGATTAATGTGAGATTTTCTAGCCTATTTTCCCATTTTCGACATGTATTGTGCTTTTAGTATATACTAGACTAGACTGGAATGGCTATGCGTGCATTGTTGCGCCATTTATGTTGTTGTGATTTCATAAAACATTTGTGGGGTTTCAATGCATGAGGGAGATGATGGACTATGTTTTCTTTTTATTATAATATATGCAGTGTTTTGGTGGACCCTTTCTCGAGGTGTGATTTTGTATTATCTTCTAATCAACCCACATGCATGTTGGAAAGTTTCTTGCACTGGCGACCCCAATTACTATATTGGTGCTACAGTGTCACATATTGGCTATTCTTTTGCCAGACGATGAGAGGGTGCGCGAGACTCATGTGCTTTTGTAGGCTGGTTGTTGTCGATTGAATTGAGAAATCATTGACCCGGTCAAAATTATAAATCAAATTCAAAATGAATACCTTAAGCGGAATTGTTGACCTATTCAAAACTGTAAACCATCCGAAATTGAATATCTCAATTGAATGAAAATCATAAACTAAATTTAAAATAATCTTAATCAAAATCGTTGGCCCAATCATAATCGTGAATCAAATCCAAAATTGAACACCTTTGTTGAACGAAAGAGCTCCAAAGTTAGGGAGTATATTTTATTTATATAGATAAATTAGAAGATTATAGATGAATAGATGGATGAACTATCTTGGGAAATACAAGAAGCAAAATGATATATCTTGGAAAGCGCAGAGTATAAAATTTGTGTCGTACTCCAATAGAAGGAAGAGAGCAGATGATTTTTGGCAAACTAATGAATGAATGAAAGAATACATTTACAATTTATTTGACAAACTTGACCCAGAAAACACAAATTAAACCAAAAAACGAGGGGACTGCACTTGACGTACGTCTTGAGAGCAAATCATTAGATCATCGCTAGTTGACCATCTTGCAATTGAGCCTGACCTCCACCGTGGTCCCCTTGGACGGGCGTATGTTCCCCATCTTTACCATGGCCTTGGCGAAGTCCTTGGCGAACTTCTTACCGTCCCTGCTGTACATCTCCACAAGATCGTCCTGCCGCCCACCGGAGCCGTAGAGTGCTTGGTCGGAGCTGAGGAGGCCACGCCGCGCGATCAGATCCTTGTAGTAGGCGTTGTCGAATGTCATCGGCGTCTGCTCGTCAAACGGCGCCATGCCACCATCCTCATTGTCGCCGGCGGGGCACGACTGCCGCCTGGTCTCCGCGAAGGAGGGATCGATGTTGGTGTCGCCGTCGCTGCAGTAGACGCGGGCCCTGTAGTTCACGCAGCTGGCCATCCCTACGGTGTGCGCGCCGGAGAGCGCGGTCATGTCGCGGGCGTCGAGGCCGCGCTCCCTGAACGTCGAGACGAGCGACGTGTAGTTGTCGTGTGGGCTGGGGAGGTTATCGGCGGCGTCCCTGTCGGCGGTGCGAGAGTCCATGCGGCCGAGAGGCATGCTCCAGGCGGGCCCTCCGAGCATGGCGACGGCGTCCCGGGACGCCAGGGCGAGCACGTCGGCGCAGGAGACGGTGGCCGGGCAGTCGTGCTCCAGCACGGACTTGATCTCGTCGATCACCTCGAAGCCTCGGAGGGAAGCGTTCGGCAGCGCGTCCTTCTCGCTCTCGGAGAAGTGCGTGCCGTCGAGGAGGACGGACCCATCGCATCCCTGCCGGAATGTAACGTTTTGCACATCGTAATTAGCTACGGATTAGCAGGAGAACAAGACATGAGTGCAGCGCTGTATAGGTATTTCGGTACGTACGTTGACGAAGCAGTCGTGGAAGAAGAGGCGGAGGAGGGCGGGCGCCACCGCCGGCTCGCTGGCGACCTTGTACGCCATGACCGCCCGCACGACGCGCTGCACGTTGGGGCACGTCTCGTCGTAGTACCTGGCGGAGAGCTTGTGGTCGCCGTTGACGGCCGTGGATGCGAGAGCAGCAAAGAGGAGCAATGCAAGCGCGGCCCAGGAGCCCTTGGAGGACGCCATGGCTTGTGATGCCAACGGGCCGATCACCTGATCAGAATATACTCTTGTGACGTGTGAGGAAACTATGCCAACAGCTGTAGTTCTCGAAGCAAGGTGCTTAGCTTGGTTAATTGCTAGCAGGTCGCGGTGATGAGTGCGATGGAGCATGGAATGGAAGCGTGCTTATATAGCTTGGGAGTACGTACGTGACGTGCGTACTGCTTCGATCCGCGTGGTCTCCGGTCTGCATGCTGCCTCGTGCTTGCGGAGGAGAATTCCGACGGGGTCAGGAGTCAGGACCGGCCGGAAGAAGTGGAAAATAAGAGAGGGAATTGGCAAACAAACTGTACAATATTAATATATATGCATGCACTGTACCTGATGCTGCTGGCGGGATTCGTTAGTTTGAATCTTATGGCCATTCGCACGAGTTTCTTGCTCTCTAAATAACAAGACTCCGATTTCAGGCAAGACCAATATAATAAGGAGGGTCTTATTGGTTTCTAGACTAGAACCAATCATTCGCTGACTTTCTGCTATTACGCACGCATGAATATATGAACTTTACGAAGCATGATGGAATTATCTTCAAGGAGAATCTGGGAAAAGCTTATGACAAAGTAAAATGACATTTTTCTGCCCAAGCCGTGTGCATAAAAGGCTTCCAGGCAAAATGATGACAGTGGAATTTTTTTCTTGCAGTGATAGCATTGGTGTGAATGCTGACATTGGTCATTGTTTGTAGACCAGAAAACATAGAGATCCTTTGTCGTCCATTCTCTTCAATATTGTTGCGAATCTTTTTCAGGGTGCTCATTGGCCAATTGAAGGAGGCCGGCCAAGTTGGTGGCCTCATTCTGTATCTTGTTGGTGGTGGAGTTTCTGGCCTTGCATAACACGACACGATCATCTTCATGGAGCATCGCGCAATTGATTCTTTGTTTGTAGCGACCCGATCTCAGACGGTCAAGTCTCTGTGCTTAAGTGTCATCCCTGGATCAGTATGCTGACACACATAGTACTCGAGGATTTATAACAGAGGTAAATCACATGTATAAAATAACGTAAATACTATTATCTCAATCCAAATAGCGGAAGTAACAAATGTTGTGAATTCCCATCAACACCAACGGCAAAGTTGAGTGTAGAAATCGTAACCCTAATGTATCACTTACTCGTCGTAAGAAGTCCTGCAACATGAGACGTTGCAGCCACAAAGGGTCAGTACATTGAATGTACTAGCAAATTCACATCATAGGAGAATGATGAATAAAGGCTATCACCACATGCATATTTGGCTGGTGGAAAAGCTATATGGTTATAGTTTTTGCGAAAAGACAATTTTTCCCTACTGCAAAGGAATATATTTTATTTAACTACAAAGTTGGTTGAAAATATTGAGAAGGTTCCTCCAACTCAATCCCAAAATAATAATCAATAACCCAATAAATTATTTAAGTAACGTGATGAGATCAATAGGATAATCCAAGTACCAGAGACTCAAGATTGTCCATAACCGGGGACACGGCTAATCATGATTAGTTTGTACACTCTGCAGAGGTTTGCGCACTTTTCCCCACAAGACTCGATCGCCTCTGTTGGATTTCTCGCACTATATGGTGTTTGAGAAACGGATGATCGAGACACAGTCTTTCAGAAATATTAACTCTCTACTCCGGGCGGACCATACCAAACTTACAACCCTCTACCTGCTGATCCACCTCTTTAAGAGCTTCACGTAACTTACTCAACTATGCTAGAGCCCATAATAGCTTGTGGCTGCACACGGAAGTTTCTAGCATGAATAATCTTATGATCCCTTTGAGCCTGGGTGGCGGTCCATAGGAAAATCACATGGGTACTCCGGAATTTCCAAAAATACAGGCAACACTGGGTACTCTAGGTGCCTCAATCCACCCAGATGTGTATTTAAGTTGCCACCTTAGGTTGGACCATTAATTAACAATCTCACATCTGTCATGGATTTCACTCACCCAAACCACGTCTACGAGCATAGCATAGCAAATTAAGCAACGCGTAGAAGTAACTCCCAAGGGTTTGAATGTAATAGGGTAATATGTTCTACCTCATCAACTACTTCCCAGCCCACATGTTAATGACATCCTAATCATGCAATGTTTGAGGATTGGAACTAATGCATAAAAACTGGGTGATAAAAGGGATATGATCAAAGTGTGAACTTGTCTGCAATGTCGATGTAGATGATTCGCACTCAAAACTCTTGATAGTTCTACTCGTCACACTCCGGTCAATCTATCGTAAGCAAGCAATAGTAACCACACACAAGCAATCACTCAAAAGATCGGGAAGAACGAAGAAGACAATTCGAAAAACGTCAAAACCAAGCAAATAACTCTTGCAACATAAAAAAATTTCTAACAGTACCAAAATTAAGTGAATTTGTCCTTATCAGAAAGTTTAGGTCAAGAGTTTCGATTTGCAAAAAGAATCAACTAAATCGGAGTTACGAAACTCAATTTATGTTCAAAAGGAGTTTGAATATGAATCTGATCAAAATTCGAAATTTGAAAAAGTTGATGTGACAGGTTCACTGGATAGGTGAAAATGAGACGAAGCTATAGGCGCTAGTTTCATCTAATTTGGATAAAGGAGTGAAAAGTTATGGCTATTTGAAAAATCAGAGCCAAGCTGTTTTACGAAAAAAATAATTACGGTTAAGGTCTACCGTATAAATACGTAGACTAATTGATAATCTAATTATTCTATCATATTAGTCTAGAAATAATAAACTACGGAAGTATAAGAAGAAAAAAAATAAAGAAAGATAACTTTATAAGGCAGAGAAAAGACGACTTTGGAGAGAACAGACAATTTCCAAAAGTCGCGCCGGAGAGGAGAAATATATTTTTCTTAAATGAATATAGTTAAACCAAAATATTGATTTAACCCGAATTGGATGATTTTTGAAGGCTCTATGGATCTATATTTATTAGTGGAAAGGAGGCTTAGGGGTCAAAGACTAGGCAATGCGGGACTAAACGTAGACGAAAATATACGAAACGGCGAAGAAAATAGGCGGATGGGCCTAAAGGCCTTCGGCCGGCCGCGCGCACGCTGCCGCTGCAGTTTTTTTTTTAAAAACAAAATTCGGCCTAAAAAATGAATAGGCTGGCTGGGCCTGGCCCATTAAGAGAAAAAAAAACAATGGGGCGCCAGAAGCTACTATACTGCGCATGTAGGCGATAAATAAATATGGGCAGCACGTATAGTTTTTTTAAATAGAAATAAAAGGAAAACTGAATAGGAAAAATAAAATAAAAACTTTATATAGGCATATTATATATAGAAAGTTTCAGAAAAAGATTTTCTACGACATGAACATTTTTCTAGCATTAAATAAAATGCACACAAATTCTAATAATTTCAACAGTGCTCCTGCTCTAATAAGATCCAACAAAAATCATTTTTAAAATATCAAAATGAAATCAAATTTATTTCTCTCCAATTTTTTGTTGTAGGGAATCATGTTACCCTAATTTCCATATATTTTATTTTTGGAGAAAAATAATTTGAATAAAACTCAAATAACTCCAAATTGAAAATAAATTCAAAAGAACTTTGAATTTAATTCTTTGAAACTCCCAACTCATATTTCATATAATTTGAAGAAGTCATTTTATCTTCTCTCATGAAAATCATTGAGCTGCATGAAGTTTATAAATTGAAATATTTCTAAATGAAATTCAATTATTTTCAAATACCCTTTCATTTAATTTAAATGGAAGAAGTCATATCATCTTCGCTCAAGGGTTTTGTATTTAAAAAGAATTTGAATTCATGGAGATCAGAAAGCAAATATGAAAGTTTGGGAAAGTCCTTTTATTCCCTCTCATTTAACTTTCAAAAAGTTTCGAATTCACTCACTTTGAGACAATCAATCAAACAATCAATTAAATCTATCTATTTATTAACATTCCAAAATTTAGAATTTTGGGATGTTACAAACCTACCACCCTTAAAATGAATCTCGTCCTCGAGATTCGGAGAGGCTAGAAAGAAATAGGTTAGGTTCGGGGTCTTCTCAAAATCCATCGATCGTCTCCGGGGTCTCGGGTGCTACCACCCTTAGAAAGATTGTTACGGTCCCATCAATACTCATATACTCCATCCTTATTCTTGACAGGGCCGGTCTTCTCAGATCTTCGGTATAATTCCTTTCTCTGGGCTCTTCCGGTAACGGCATAACCTTTTCCTCAATTCTTTTGTCCTTTCATCTTGGTAAGGTTATTCCGAGACTGGGTCTTCTTACCTGACGGGTCTGGCGCCAGTACTAAACAACTAATCGATATCTCATGGTGGTCAACAATTTATGGTTTCTCCTGCAGGAAATGGGTCTAGGTTGATCCTCACCGTATAACCTACGGTTGGCAAAAGCTGCCTTATACAAGGGAAAAATTGCTATATCATTCTAAGGTTTAAACAGGATTTTGATCGTCGTCTCTCTACTATAGGTAAGTCACTCAGATTTACCATCCCATATAGTAAGGCGAATAATAAGAGTAAGTCGGTATGGTGATCAATCTATCCCGCACCCAAATCATTACCCTGTATATGCTTTAGTGAATCTCGCATTCTAACACTCGGTCATCCTCACAAGCATTGCAGAATTTCTCTTGTCGACGAACCAAGTTCGGATAAATCCATAGATTCTGCAAGCCAAACAACCATCCATCGTTCCTTCACAACTTTCAGGTTTTGCATTACTCCTATAAGATCGTCTATCGATAAGGGCATATCCTCTTCCAGGGTTTTTCCTTAAGCAAGAGTGTGCTTGCTTCTTGGCAGGTCCTGGGGCCCGTGGGTTATGGCCCATCTCATAACTTGTAAACCTTGAACTTATCCTCTGGGCAACTTATCGTTATTCCAACATCCAACTTCCAGCTTCCTAGCATACTTAAAATCCATCCAATTGTATTGTCTCCCTTCCTTCTATTTGTACAAGACTAAGACGTGATTACTCAAACTCATCATGGAGTTATAATCATTCCATAATACCAAAATCATACCTCCTTTATATCCAATAGTAATTCATCTCTTCATCCTCATGGGTTATCCCACATACCGAGATATAAACTTATATTTATGGAGTCCATACTCCACGTCATGGAACATCATTATCCTTTCCAGGGTCAAGCGTCCTTACAGGGGAATATTGGCCATCTCTGCATGGCACTTCTTCAACTGGGAAATGTGAAACACATCATGAACTCCTGACAGTCCTTCGGGTGACTCCAACTTGTTGGCCACTTCTCCCATACGCTCCAAAACTCGGTATGGTCCTACAAATCTTGGGGCTAACTTTCCCTTAACTCCAATTCGTTTAACTCCTCGCAGAGGGGACACACGAAGACATGCTCTTGTTGGGGAACGTAGTAATTTCAAAAAAATTAATACGCACATGCAAGATCATGGTGATGCATAGCAACGAGAGGGAGAGTGTGATCTACATACACTTGTAGACGGACAGCGGAAGCGTTAGCACAACGCAGTTGATGTAATCGTACGTCTTCACGGTCCGACCGGTCCAAGCACCGTTACTCTGGCACCTCCGAGTTCTTGGCACATGTTCAGCTCGATGACGATCCCCGGGCTCCGATCCAGCAAAGCGTCGGGGAGGAGTTCCGTCAGTACGACGGCGTGGTGACGATCTTGATGTTCTACTGTCGCAGGGCTTCGCCTAAGCACCGCTACAATATGACCGAGGTGGAATATGGTGGAGGGGGCCACCGCACATGGCTAAGGAACGATCACGAAGATCAACTTGGGTGTCTGGAGGTGCCCCCCTGCCCCCGTATATAAAGGAGCAAGGGGGGAAGGGGCGGCCGGCCTAGGAGGGGGCGCGCCAAGGGGAGTCCTACTCCCACCGGGAGTAGGACTCCCTACTTCCTTGTTGGAGTAGGAGAAGGGGAAAGAGGGGGAGAGGAAGAAGGAAAAGGGGGCTGCGCCCCTTGTCCAATTTGGACCAGAGGGGGGGCGCAGGCCTCCTTCCTTTAGGCCTCTCTCCTCTATTCCCGTATGGCCCAATAAGGCCCATATACTCCCCGGCGAATTCCCGTAACTCTCCGGTACTCTGAAAAATACCCGAATCACTCGGAACCTTTCCGATGTCCGAATATAGTCGTCCAATATATCGATTTTTACATCTCGACCATTTCGAGACTCCTCGTCATGTCCCCGATCTCATTCGGGACTCCGAACTCCTTCGGTACATCAAAACTCATAAACTCATAATATAACTGTCATCGAAACCTTAAGCGTGCGGACCCTACGGTTCGAGAACAATGTAGACAGGACCGAGACATGTCTCCAGTCAATAACCAATAGCGGAACCTGGATGCTCATATTGGCTCCTACATATTCTACGAAGATCTTTATCGGTCAGACCGCATAACAACATACGTTGTTCCCTTTGTCATCGGTATGTTACTTGCCCGAGATTCGATCGTCGGTATCTCAATACCTAGTTCAATCTTGTTACCGGCAAGTCTCTTTACTCGTTCTGTAATACATCATCTCGCAACTAACTCATTAGTTGCAATGCTTGCAAGGCTTAAGTGATGTGCATTACCGAGAGGGCCCAGAGATACCTCTCCGACAATCGGAGTGACAAATCATAATCTCGAAATACGCCAACCCAACATGTACCTTTGGAGACACCTGTAGAGATCCTTTATAATCATCCAGTTACGTTGTGACGTTTGGTAGCACACAAAGTGTTCCTCCGGCAAACGGGAGTTGCATAATCTCATAGTCATAGGAACATGTATAAGTCATGAAGAAAGCAATAGCAACATACTAAACGATCGGGTGCTAAGCTAATGGAATGGGTCATGTCAATCAGATCATTCACCTAATGATGTGATCCCGTTAATCAAATAACAACTCTTTGTCAATGTTAGGAAACATAACCATCTTTGATTAACGAGCTAGTCAAGTAGAGGCATACTAGTGACACTCTGTTTGTCTATGTATTCACACATGTATTATGTTTCCGGTTAATACAATTCTAGCATGAATAATAAACATTTATCATGAAATAAGGAAATAAATAATAACTTTATTATTGCCTCTAGGGCATATTTCCTTCAGTCTCCCACTTGCACTAGAGTCAATAATCTAGTTCACATCATCATGTGATTTAACACCAATAGTTCACATCATCATGTGATTAACACCCATAGTTCACATCGTTATGTGACCAACACTCAAAGGGTTTACTAGAGTCAATAATCTAGTTCACATCGCTATGTGATTAACACCCAAAGAGTACTAAGGTGTGATCATGTTTTGCTTGTGAGAGAAGTTTAGTCAACGGGTCTGCCATATTCAGATCCGTAAGTATTTTGCAAATTTCTATGCCTACAATGCTCTGCACAGAGCTACTTTAGCTAATTGCTCCCACTTTTAATATGTATCCAGATGAAGACTTAGAGACATCCGGATCAGTGCCAAAACTTGTATCGACGTAACCCTTTTATGACGAACCTTTTGTCACCTCCATAATCGAGAAACATATCCTTATTCCACTAAGGATAATTTTGACCGCTATCCAGTGATCTACTCCTAGATCACTATTGTACTCCCTTGTCAAAATCAGTGTAGGGTATATAATAGATCTGGTACACAGCATGGCATACTTTATAGAATCTATGGCTGAGGCATAGGGAATGACTTTTATTCTCTTTCTATCTTCTACCGTGGTCGGGCTTTGAGTCTTACTTAATTTCACACCTTGTAACACAGGCAAGAACTCTTTCTTTGACTGTTCCATTTTGAACTTACTTCAAAATCTTGTCAAGGTATGTACTCATTGAAAAAACTTATCAAGCGTCTTGATCTATCTCTATAGATCTTGATGCTCAATATGTAAGCAGCTTCACCGAGGTCTTTCTTTGAAAAAACTCCTTTCAAACACTCCTTTATGCTTTGTAGAATAATTCTACATCCGATCAACAATATGTCATTCACATATACTTATCAGAAATATTGTAGTGCTCCCACTCACTTTCTTGTAAATACAGGCTTCACCGCAAGTCTGTATAAAACTATATGCTTTGATCAACTCATCAAAGCATATATTCCAACCCCGAGATGCTTGCACCAGTCCATAGATGGATCGCTGGAGTTTACATATTTTGTTAGCACCTTTAGAATTGAAAAAACCTTCTGGTTGCATCATATACAACTCTTCTTCCAGAAATCCATTCATGAATGCAGTTTTGACATCCATCTGCCAAATTTCATAATCATAAAATGCGGCAATTTCTAACATGATTCGGACAGACTTAAACATCGGTACGGGTGAGAAGGTCTCATCGTAGTCAATCCCTTGAACTTGTCGAAAGCCTTTTGCGACAAGTCGAGCTTTGTAGACAGTAACATTACCATCAGCGTCAGTCTTCTTCTTGAAGATCCATTTATTTTCAATTGCTTGCCGATCATCGGGCAAGTCAACCAAAGTCCACACTTTATTCTCATACATGGATCCCATTTCAGATTTCATGGCCTCAAGCCATTTTGCGGAATCTGGGCTCATCATCGCTTCCTCATAGTTCGTAGGTTTGTCATGGTCAAGTAGCATGACCTCCAGAACAAGATTACCGTACCACTCTGGTGCGGATCTCACTCTGGTTAACCTACAAGATTCAGTAGTAACTTGATCTGAAGTTATATGATCATCATCATTAGCTTCCTCACTAATTGGTGTAGTAGTCACAGGAACAAATTTCTGTGATGAACTGCTTTCCAATAAGGGAGAAGGTACAATTACCTTATCAAGTTCTACTTTCCTCCCATTCACTTCTTTCGAGAGAAACTCCTTCTCTAGAAAGGATCCATTCTTAGCAACGAATGTCTTGCCTTCAGATCTGTGATAGAAGGTGTACCCAACTGTCTCCTTTGGGTATCCTATGAAGACACATTTCTCCGATTTGGGTTTGAGCTTATCAGGATGAAACTTTTTCATATAAGCATTGCAACCCCAAACTTTAAGAAACGACAACTTTGGTTTCTTGCCAAACCACAGTTCAAAAGGCATCATCTCAACGGATTTTGATGGTGCCCTATTTAACGTGAATGCAGCTGTCTCTAATGCATGACCCAAAACGATAGTGGTAAATCGGTAAGAAACATCATAGATTGTACTATATCCAACAAAGTATGGTTATGACGTTTGGACGCACCATTATGCTATGGTGTTCCAGGTGGCATGAGTTTGTGAAACTATTCCACATTGTTTTAATTGAAGACCAAACTCGTAACTCAAATATTTGTCTCCGCGATCAGATCGTAGAAACTTTATTTTCTTGTTACGATGATTTTCCACTTCACTGTGAAATTCTTTGAACGTTTCAAATGTTTCAGACTTATGTTTCATCAAGTAGATATACCCATATCTGCTCAAATCATCTGTGAAGGTCAGAAAATAATGGTACCCGCCGAGAGCCTTAACACTCATCGGATCGCATACATCAGTATGTATTATTTCCAATAAGTCAGTTGCTCGCTCCATTGTTCCGGAGAACGGAGTCTTAGTCATCTTGCCTATGAGGCATGGTTCGCAAGTATCAAGTGATTCATAATCAAGTGATTCCAAAAGCCCATCAGCATGGAGTTTCTTCATGCGCTTTACACCATTATGACCTAAACGGCAGTGCCACAAATAAGTTGCACTATCATTATTAACTTTGCACCTTTTGGTTTCAATATTATGAATATGTGTATCACTATGATCGAGATCCAACGAACCATTTTCATTGGGTGTGTAACCATATAAGGTTTTATTCATGTAAACAGAACAACAATTTATTCTCTTACTTAAATGAATAAACGTATTGCAATAAACATGATCAAATCATATTCATGCTTAACACCAAATAACACTTATTTAGGTTCCACACTAATCCCGAAAGTATAGGGAGTGTGCGATGATGATCATATCAATCTTGGAACCACTTCCAACTCTCATCGTCACTTCACCCTTAACTAGTCTCTGTTCATTCTGCAACTCCCGTTTCGAGTTACTAATCTTAGCAACTGAACTAGTACCAAATACTGAGGGGTTGCTATGAACACTAGTAAAGTACACATCAATAACATGTATATCAAATATACCTTTGTTTACTTTGCCATCCTTTCTTATCCACCAAATACTTGGGGTAGTTCCGCTTCCAGTGACCAATCCCTTTGCAGTAGAAGCACTTAGTCTCAGGCTTAGGACTAGACTTGGGTTTCTTCACATGAGCAGCAACTTGCTTGCCGTTCTTCTTGAAGTTCCCCTTCTTCCTTTTGCCCTTTTCTTGAAACTAGTGGTCTTGTCTACCATCAATACTTGATGTTTTTCTTGATTTCTACCTTCATCGATTTTAGCATCACGAAGAGCTTGGAAATCGTTTCCGTTATCCCTTGCATATTACAGTTCATCACGAAGTTCTACTAACTTGGTGATGGTGACTAGAGAATTCTGTCAATCACTATCTTATCTGGAAGATTAACTCCCACTTGATTCAAGTGATTGTAGTACCCAGACAATCTGAGCACATGCTCACTGCTTGAGCTATTCTCCTCCATCTTTTAGCTATAGAACTTGTTGGAGACTTCATATCTCTCAACTCGGGTATTTGCTTGAAATATTAACTTCAACTCCTGGAACATCTCATATGGTCCATGATGTTCAAAACATCTTTGAAGTCCCGATTCTAAGCCGTTAAGCATGGTGCACTAAACTATCAAGTAGTCATCATATTGAGCTAGCCAAACGTTCAAAGCGTCTGAATTTGCTCCTGCAATAGGTCTGTCACCTAGCGGTGCATCAAGGACATAATTTTTCTGTGCAGCAATGAGGATAAACCTCAGATCACGGATCCAATCCGCATCATTGCTACTAACATCTTTCAACACAATTTTCTCTAGGAACATATCAAAATAAACATATGAAAGCAACAACGCGAGCTATTGATCTACAACATAGATATGCTAATACTACCAGGACTAAGTTCATGATAAATTAAAGTTCAATTAATCATATTACTTAAGAACTCCAACTTAGATAGACATCCCTCTAATCCTCTAAGTGATCACGTGATCCAAATCAACTAAACCATGTCCGATCATCACGTGAGATGGAGTAGTTTCAATGGTGAACATCACTATGTTGATCATATCTACTATATGATTCACGCTCGACCTTTCGGTCTCCATGTTCTGAGGCCATATCTGTTATATGCTAGGCTCGTCAAGTTTAACCTGAGTATTCCGCGTGTGCAACTGTTTTGCACCCGTTGTATTTGAACGTAGAGCCTATCACACCCGATCATCACGTGGTGTCTCAGCACGAAGAACTTTCGCAACAGTGCATACTCAGGAAGAACACTTTTACTATGATAATTTAGTGAGGGATCATCTTATAATGCTACCATCAATCAAAGCAAGATAAGATGTATAAAAGATAAACATCACATGCAATCATAATATGTGACATGATATGGCCATCATCATCTTGTGCCTTTGATCTCCATCTCCAAAGCATCGTCATGATCTCCATCGTCACCGGCATGACACCATGATCTCCATCATCTTGATCTATATCAATGTGTCGTCACATGGTCGTCTCGCCAACAATTGCTCTTGCAACTATTGCTATCGCATAGCGATAAAGTAAAGCAATTATTTGGCGCTTGCATCTTATGCAATAGAGAGACAACCATAAGGCTTTTGCCAGTTGCCGATAACTTCAAGAAAACATGATCATCTCATACAACAACTTATATTTCATCATGTCTTGACCATATCACATCACAACATGCCCTGCAAAAACAAGTTAGACGTCCTCTACTTTGTTTGTTGCAAGTTTTACGTGGCTGCTACGAGCTTAAGCAAGAACCAATCTTACCTACGCATCAAAACCACAACGATAGTTTGTCAAGTTGGTGCTGTTTTAACCTTCGCAAGGACCGAGCATAGCCACACTCAGTTCAACTAAAGTTGGAGAAACTGACACCCACCAGCCACCTGTGTGCAAAGCACGACGGTAGAACCAGTCTCGCGTAAGCGTACGCGTAATGTCGGTCCGGGCCGCTTCATCCAACAATACCGCCGAACCAAAGTATGACATGCTGGTAAGCAGTATGACTTATATCGCCCACAACTCACTTGTGTTCTACTCGTGCATATAACATCAACACATAAAACCTAGGCTCTGATACCACTGTTGGGGAACGTAGTAATTTCAAAAAAATTCCTACGCACACGCAAGATCATGGTGATGCATAGCAACGAGAGGGGAGAGTGTGATCTATGTACCCTTGTAGACCGACAGCGGAAGCGTCAGCACAACGCAGTTGATGTAGTCGTACGTCTTCACGGTCCGACCGATCCAAGCACCGTTACTCCGGCACCTCCAAGTTCTTGGCACACGTTCAGCTCGATGACGATCCCCGGGCTCCGATCCAACAAAGCATCGGGGAGGAGTTCCGTCAGCACGACGGCGTGGTGACGATCTTGATGTTCTACTGTCGCAGGGCTTCGCCTAAGCACCGCTACAATATGACCGAGGTGGAATATGGTGGAGGGGGGCACTGCACAGGGCTAAGGAACGATCACGAAGATCAACTTGTGTGTCTGGAGGTGCCCCCTGCCCCCGTATATAAAGGAGCAAGGGAGGAGGGGGCGGCCGGCCTAGGAGGGGGCGCGCCAAGGGGAGTCCTACTCCCACCGGGAGTAGGACTCCCTCCTTCCTTGTTGGAGTAGGAGAAGGGAAAAGAGGGGGAGAGGAAGAAGGAAATGGGGGCTGCGCCCCTTGTCCAATTTGGACCAGAGGGGGGGCGCAGGCCTCCTTCCTTTAGGCCTCTCTCCTCTATTCCCGTATGGCCCAATAAGGCCCATATACTCCCCGGCGAATTCTCATAACTCTCCGGTACTCTGAAAAATACCCGAATCACTCGGAACCTTTTCGATGTCCGAATATAGTTGTCCAATATATCGATTTTTACGTCTCGACCATTTCGAGACTCCTCGTCATGTCCCCGATCTCATTCGGGACTCCGAACTCCTTCGGTACATCAAAACTCATAAACTCATAATATAACTGTCATCGAAACCTTAAGCGTGCGGACCCTACGGTTCGAGAACAATGTAGACATGACCGAGACATGTCTCCAGTCAATAACCAATAGCGGAACTTGGATGCTCATATTGGCTCCTACATATTCTACGAAGATCTTTATCGGTCAGACCGCATAACAACATATGTTGTTCCCTTTGTCATCGGTATGTTACTTGCCCGAGATTCGATCGTCGGTATCTCAATACCTAGTTCAATCTCATTACCGGCAAGTCTCTTTACTCGTTCTGTAATACATCATCTCGCAACTAACTCATTAGTTGCAATGCTTGCAAGGCTTAAGTGATGTGCATTACCGAGAGGGCCCAGAGATACCTCTCCGACAATCGGAGTGACAAATCCTAATCTCGAAATACGCCAACCCAACATGTACCTTTGGAGACACCTGTAGAGCTCCTTTATAATCACCCAATTATGTTGTGACGTTTGGTAGCACACAAAGTGTTCCTCCGGCAAACGGGAGTTGCATAATCTCATAGTCATAGGAACATGTATAAGTCATGAAGAAAGCAATAGCAACATACTAAACGATCAGGTGCTAAGCTAATGGAATGGGTCATGTCAATCAGATCATTCACCTAATGATGTGATCCCGTTAATCAAATAACAACTCTTTGTCAATGGTTAGGAAACATAACCATCTTTGATTAACGAGCTAGTCAAGTAGAGGCATACTAGTGACACTCTGTTTGTCTATGTATTCACACATGTATTATGTTTCCGGTTAATACAATTCTAGCATGAATAATAAACATTTATCATGAAATAAGGAAATAAATAATAACTTTATTATTGCCTCTAGGGCATATTTCCTTCAGCTCTGTCTCCAATTTCATAGACTATCTCCTTGCGTATTTTAGTCTGCATAACTCTTCTGCCTGGACTGAGCTACCTTCAGTCTATCTCGAATCAATTTAACATTCTCTTCTGACTCCTTGATCACATTTGGTCCAAACAACTGGCGGTCTCCAACTTCATCCCACATAGTCTTGGGGTATCACACATATCGAGACAAAACTCGTATTCATTTTGTCCGAAATCCACTCAGTGGAGTATTCTTATCTTTTCCAGGGGTCAAGGGTTCTTACAGGGTACTACCACCCTTAAAATGCACAAATCTTCCATAGACCATATTTCTCATATCCTCAGAAATGGTCAAAATCCTTCTTCATAGAGTAACAACTCATAAAATCCATATCAGTACCAACGATGCTAACTTTCTCAAATTCTCAAAGTATTACAATCTCCCGCACTTTTATTACATGCCTCAACTCAACACCTCGATATAAAAGAAAATGTTCTCACTTCTACTACTCCATTTCTTTTGTTTCAAACTCACTATCTATCACAAGTCTCCTTCTCCTTGGGGCATCCTCTGGCAAAGTGCCCTGCTCTATTACAACGAAAACATATTACTTCTGACAAGTCTCTAGGTTTCCTTTTTGGGCAACTGCTGAGGTAGTGCCCTGACTCCTTGCACCTGTAATAGGTGATATGACTCAGGTCCTTCCTGGTATCCAATCTACTTCTCTTCCTGGACTTCTCCATTCCAATCATGGATTCTATTTCTTGTGGGTCATACTCTACTTCCTCCGTCGGGAATTCTACTAGATCCCCATTCAAACAATTTTGGGAGATGTGTCCTTCTTCTCCACATGAATAGCAAGACTTAGTGCAGGGTTTACTCGGGTCCTCTTTAGGTGTGTCCTCCACATCTTCCTTCATCACGGGTTCTTCTAAAATTTCCATAAGGGCTCCTTTCTTTACTTCTTTCTTCTACTGTACGGTTCTTCGTACCATGGGGTAAATGTGACACTGAGTAGGATAGTGGGTAATCCCTTCACACAAGAAACAAGTAATCTTCCTAGTTGGGCATTCTTCAACTGGGTGACTTCCTTCACAATTAGGGCATTCATCCTTGTGTTATTTATGGGTGTGTCCTATTTCTCCACAAATCTTGCATGCACAAGGTTTCCTCATATCCTTTCCATAAGGCTTCAACTTCTGGGACACAAGGTGAGATCTTTGCAGAGTCAACTTTAATTCTCTCCAAGTGGTTACTCCTTGCAATCCATTCATGGTTTGGTATATCCTCCACCAAGTAGCAGCACCTCTTTCAAAGCACTGAAGAGCATGCTGGGTCATATCATTTCCAACTATAGGGTTATTCTCCATGTGATCCTCCATGTTCTGAATCCATCGGCCTGTCTCCAATTAACTCATCGGTCTAGAAAATACAAGCTCATCTCCGTTCATCCTCTATTGGGTCCAAGGGTTTTGGGGTGAGATGAGAGAGAGGGAGAGGGATGCACAATACAAACAATGGTTTTGAAAAGACAGATTTTATTTGTGGCTGTCGGAAAAACATTAAACAAATGACAGCTCACAAACGTCGCAGCTAACATAGGTATATAACAGGGGTTTGGTCTTCTAAAGGTCAATAAATCTTCAACGTCTCCAAACTCTTCAAGCCTTGTTCATGCCTCCAATGGCTTCTTCCGATCATGCTTGTCTTTCTCAAGTTCTTTTGCCAGATCAACTCTGTTGACGCAAAGTCTCTCGTGACGTCTTTTAATATTCTGGAGTTGCATTCCAAACTTTTGGGTTTCAACATCCTTGGCATGAGCCATGGTCCTACTGTCCTTCAGTTCCTGAGAAATCTCCGGTATCTCGAGGTTGTAGCTCCTCCAGCTTGGCTACTTTCAGCTTCTGGTTCCTGAGTTCTTCATGAAATGCTTCCTTGTCTAATACGGCTTCCTGGAGCTCCATCTTAAAATTCTTGATGTACTACTCCAGATTCTGGCGATACACCAGCTAAGGTTAAAACTTCATCTTACTGTTAGGTGCTCCATCAGCCTTCTACCATCCAATCCTTCCGAAGAAATGCATGCTTAGCTCAGCTCGGTGACCATAGTATCAGTGGCGATGACATCACAGATAACCGTGTTTCTACCCTTTTCATTGCCATGAGCTAGCTTCCATAGTTGATATCTCCTGCCTTAGGGTTTTCTTGACAAAACTTTGAGTTCTCAACTCTCCATGTTTCGGTCTTTCTCTAATACACCTTGATCTCGGGTATTGACAGCTTCCATAGTCTGCCAAGTTCCATAAGGGGTGCATTCCTAGGTCATACAAATCTAGAAATTGTACAGGGCCTTCAAATTCTCCTAGTCTTTGGAGTCTTCAACCGTTGCAGTTTCCATTATTATAATGTATGGTAAAATCCTCTTCATTCTGAATGGTCTCAGTTGTCCGATATCTTGTACTTCTTGGAGTGGTCTCATCAGTCGAATCTTCGTGTGGTCAAAAGGAGAAAGGGGTATGGTCTCACTAAAGGTAATATTTGAATAAGCTCAGAAGAGAGGAGAGGTAAAAGATCTTTTTTGAAAAGAAAGTTATAGAGAAAATATTTCCTATGGGCTTGCCAGTTTCTAGGGGTCACGTCCTACAGTCAACATGTGCTCTGATACCATCTTGTAGCGACCCGACCTCAGACGGCCAAGTCTATGTGCTTAAGTGTCATCCCTGGATCGGTATGCTGACACACACAGTACTCGAGGATTTATAACAGAGGTAAATCACATGTATAAAATAACGTAAATACTATTACCTCAATCCAAATAGCGGAAGTAACAAAGGTTGTGGATTCCCATCAACACGAACGGCAAAGTTGAGTTTAGAAATCGTAACCCTAACGTATCACTTACTCGTCGTAAGAAGTCCTGCAACATGAGATGTTGCAGCCACAAAGGGTCAGTACATTGAATGTACTAGCAAATTCACACCATAAGAGAATGATGAATAAAGGCTATCACTACATGCATATTTGGCTGGTGGAAAAGCTCTATGGTTATAGTTTTGCGAAAAGCCAATTTTTCCCTACTGCAAAGGAATATATTTTATTTAACTACAAAGTTGGTTGAAAATATTGAGAAGGTTCCTCCAACTCAATCCCAAAATAATAATCAATAACCCAACAAATTATTTAAGTAACGTGATGAGATCAATAGGATAATCCAAGTACCAGAGACTCAAGATTGTCCATAACCGGGGACACGGCTAATCATGATTAGTTTGTACACTCTGCAGAGGTTTGCGCACTTTTCCCCACAAGACTCGATCGCCTCCATTGGATTTCTCGCACTACATGGTGTTTGAGAAACGGATGACCGAGACACAGTCTTTCAGAAACATTAACTCCCTACTCCGGGCAGACCATACCAAACCTACAACCCTCTACCTGCTGATCCACCTCTTCAAGAGCTTCACGTAACTTACTCAACTATGCTAGAGCCCATAATAGCTTGTGGCCACACACGGAAGTTTCTAGCATGAATAATCTTATGATCCTTTTGAGCCTGGGTGGCGGTCCATAGGAAAATCACACGGGTACTCCGGGATTTCCAAAAATACAGGCAACACTGGGTACTCTAGGTGCCTCAGTCCACCCAGATGTGTATTTAAGTTGTCACCTTAAGTTGAACCATTAATTAACAATCTCACATCTGTCATGGATTTCACTCACCCAAACCACGTCTACGAGCATATCATAGCAAATTAAGCAACGCGTAGAAGTAACTCCCAAGGGTTTGAATGTAACAGGGTAATAGGTTCTACCTCATCAACTACTTCCCAACCCACATGTTAATGACATCCTAATCATGCAATGTTTGAGGATTGGAACTAATGCATAAAAACTGGGTGATAAAAGGGATATGATCAAAGTGTGAACTTGCCTGCAATGTTGATGTAGATGATTCGCACTCAAAACTCTTGATAGTTTTACTCGTCACACTCCGGTCAATCTATCGTAAGCAAGCAATAGTAACCACACACAAGCAAACACTCAAAAGATCGGGAAGAACGAAGAAGACAATTCGGAAAACGTCAAAACCAAGCAAATAACTCTTGCAACATAAAACAATTTCTAACAGTACCAAAATTAAGTGAATTTGGCCTTATCAGAAAGTATAGGTCAAGAGCTTCGATTGCAAAAAGAATCAACTAAATTGGAGTTACGAAACTCAAGTTATGTTCAAAAAAAGTTTGAATATGAATCTGATCAAAATTCGAAATTTGAAAATTTCAAAAAATTGATGTGACAGGTTCACTGGATAGGTGAAAATGAGACGAAGCTATAGGCGCTAGTTTCATCTAATTTGGATAAACGAGTGAAAAGTTATGGCTATTTGAAAAATCAGGGCCAAGCTGTTTTACGAAAGAAAAATAGCTACGGTGAGGAGAAATATATTTTTCTTAAATGAATCTAGTTAAACCAAAATATTGATTTAACCCGAATCGGATGATTTTTGGAGGCTCTATGGATCTATATTTATTGGTGGAAAAAAGTCTTAGGGGTCAAAGGCTAGGCAATGTGGGACTAAACATAGACGAAAATATACGAAACAGCGAAAACAATGGGGCGCCAGAAGCTACTATATTGCGCATGTAGGTGATTAATAAATATGGGCCGCACGTATAGTTTTTTTAAATAGAAATAGAAGGAAAACCGAATAGCAATAATAATATAAAAACTTTATATAGGCATATTATATACCAAAATTTTCAGAAAAAGATTTTCTACGACATGAACATTTTTCTAGCATTAAATAAAATACACAAAAATTCTATTAGTTCCAACAGTGCTCCTGCTCTAATAAGATCCAACAAAAATCATTTTAAAAATACCAAAATGAAATCAAATTTATTTCTCTCCAATTTTCTGTTGTAGGGAATCATGTTACCCTAATTTTCATATATTTTATTTTTGGAGAAAAATAATTTGAATAAAACTCAAATAACTCCAAATTGAAAATAAATTCAAAAGAACTTTGAATTTAATTCTTTGAAACTCCCAACTCATATTTCATATAATTTAAAGAAGTCATTTTATCTTCTCTCATGAAAATCATTGAGCTGCATGAAGTTTATGAATTGAAATATTTCCAAATGAAATTCAATTATTTTCAAATACCCTTTCATTTAATTTAAATGGAAGAAGTCATATCATCTTCTCTCAAGGGTTTTGTATTTGAAAAGAATTTGAATTCATGGAGATCAGAAAGCAAATATGAAAGTTTGAGAAAGTCCTTTTATTATCTCTCATTTAACTTTCAAAAAGTTTCGAATTCACTCACTTTTAGACAATCAATCAAATCTATCTATTTATTATAACATTCCAAAATTTAGAATTTTGGGATGTTACATTGTTTGTTCGAGCAGTTATCAGGCCTCATCATAAATATTCGCAAGAGCGAACTCTTATGCTTTGGAAAAGCTTAAGAAGAAGTGGATCGGTACAAATAATTGGTTGGTTGTGAGTCTGGCTCGTTCCCATCTCAGTTGGTATTCTAATGCATTTTTGAAATCTCCTCAGTCAGGAATGGAAGGGTATTGAAGGACGTTGTGAGAAAAAGCTCGTTGTTGAATGGGCAAGCTCATGTCTTATGGGGTAAGACTTGTTCTAATCAATGTTGTTCTTATGAGTCTGCTGATGTTTGCACTATTCTTCTTTAAAATAATTGAAGGGGTACAAGAAAGATTGGACCGCTACAAATCCAGATTTTTCTGTCAATCTAACGAGCATAAGCATAACTACTGCTTGACGAGGTGGAACGCAATATGTAGACCAAAAGATCAAGGGGCCTCGGTACGGAGGATCTTGAGATAAAATAATATGTGTCACTCATGCCATGATGATGAAAATATTCACCACCTTTTCTTGCACTGCTCTGCTGCCAAATATGTGTGTAGTATCGTGAGTAAGACTATTGGTGTTGAGGATAGGCCTGGGTGTTTCTCCCAATACTTTTTTGGTGGATTCTCAAGTTCCTACCTCAAAGTAGGAACCTGTAAATTGTTGGATTGGCAGTGTTGTGCTAGGTGATTTGGAAGCTCGGGAACAGGGCCTGTTTTGAAATTAAATTGGTAAGATCACTTGCTAAATTTGTTTGCTATGTTGTTTCTTTTATAAATTACTGGGCAACACTACAAAATGATGAGGATCATGCAATGTTGAATCAAAGAGCTTTTGCATTACAAAGCACCACGTTGGAGCAGCACGAGAATGGGTGGAAGGATCGAGGAGAAGATGCGTTGATGATCACTGGAGATGCTCGAGATGCAAGGGACAAGAGCGAGGAAATGGATGAAGACTAACTAAATGGTTTCTCTACTTCTCTAGAGTGGTGGTTTTTAGAGTTTAATCTCTAGTCTTTTGGCGATAAGGAAACATGAAGACACGAGAGAAGTGCATGTAGTCAATGCCCTTGATCTTTTGGGGATGTGCACATGTATGTCGTGATGGCTCGGCTCTGGTTCTGCCCCATGTAAGATAACTTCTCCCTAGTTGAGTTGATTGCTCTTGCGTTTCCTTAGTTTCATTGCTAGCAGTGCATGCGGCAGGAGGGTTAGCTCTTCTCTTAGTTGTTTGAACCTTATTCTCAAGTTGTTTTGTTTCTTAGTTCCACCAAGGCACTTTTTATGTTGTTCCATTATCTTCTAATAGTGGAACCATGTCCAGTTTTGAATCGTATCAAAAAAGAATATCGACTAGTTGTAGAACTAGCGCCTTTGTTTGCGAACCCTTTTGTTTAATCATAAAAAATGTTCTTTCGATTTCTGTTAGATATTTTTTCTTAAATTTTGAATTTCTTTTGCACTTTATCAAGATTTTTGCCTCTATTTATGGAACACCTCCCTTCCATTCTATCTTCGGCCCTCGTCGAGTTGACGTGATATTTTCAAGAATTACTTGCCCCAACAACTGGAAATTGGAAAGCCCCCACTACCCTAAAGAATGCTTGCAGGTCTTTCTTTATCTTACAATGACGATGTGTACCTCAATGACAGTAAAACACAAGAAGACGTCTCCAATTTTGTCCCTCAACCAGCCCTGAATATGCCTCTGTCTTGAGCTAGAGCTCCTCAAGGAAAAGGAGATCGGTTGTTGGATGAGATATTTGATTATAACTTATAATATCGCATTCCTTAGGTTAGAAACCGATTCAGTTGACCCACCCGGTTTGTAATTTGGATGCACAGTTCAAGAGATATTTTATTTTTAAATGGATTTACAAAAGGCACAAACAAACCCGTCCATCTCTTTTGCGTGTGAGGATAAATCCATCGGAACTCCCATGTTATGATAAGTGGCACACAAGGGAATGACTTTTGTAAGAGGTACTCCTTAATTACTAATTTCACAAGAAAGAACCACAATGTGTATGTTTGGCTGCAATGTGATTGAGGCCTCGAAGGAACTAGTTCCCATGCCACGTAGGCTCGGTTGCCTTCAGGCAACATCAACACATCTTATACTATATATCTAAATAGTTGATCGCTAATACTTATATTTCATTCAATATGGACACATACTACCTAACCACATATGACGCTCCATTAATTATTATCTTTTTCTATTTTTTGCATGCTTCATCTACTGTCTACCTATTTTTTCCTATATATGCAACTCATCCACAATAAATCATGTATGTTTGTCATGTCATCAACATAATATCTCATCATAGTCAATCTCACACTTTATCAATGCCATGAACCTACCACTTTTAGCATGTATTCCTGCTGCAATCGCGTGGGTAGTAATTTTCTAGTACAGCTCAATAGTTGAACCCCGCTACTTCTATTTATCTTAACATATACATATATCACCTTACCACACATGCCACCTCATCATATTACTTTCTCCTCTTTCAGTTGTATGCTCCAACCAACTAGCATCTTTAATGCAAATATGTCACCTCAACATGCAATCATGCATGCATGGAAAATGGTGCATCTCAATAAACCATGCATGGGAAAATATTTATCATGATACTTATATTCAATAAATATTGTACACTATACAATAATCATATTAGACTACTTTTATTATTCTAAATATTTATGCTCCATACAACCAATATCGTCAAAATATATTGTAACCAATTCTCATAACAATGTGCGGGGTATTATCTAGTTAGAAGTCTCAAGCCAAGGTAACTTTTTGGTGATTTGTACCATATATTTAATAAATTAAAGCCGCTTTTATATTCAGCTAAAAAACTTCTTTAAAATTTTACAACCATCTGCATATATTTTTTACAAGTACAACTCCAAATGAACTACTTCTAGAAAATGTATATGTGGATGTTTATAAGTTTTTTTCGAACCTCCGGCAAACTTGTAGTCTGCCAACAATAATGAGTAGGTTAGGATAGTAGTTTGGATTGTTTTTAGTTATCTAGTTGGCAAACTTGTGTCTTTGTTGCAAATATATTATAAGTAGCTATCTTATAAAGGAATGGTGTGATCCCAGTGACAAAATGATGCTAAACATACTAAAAATGACTAAACTTTTGCTTTAAAATATAGCACCACGTTAAAGTGGTGCATGAGGGCCACATTTTGTATGGCTCTGCACCAGCCTCATCGGCGAACCTCCACCAGTTTGACATGATCTCGCTCGCCGCTCTTGCAACAAGATGTAGTAAATCAGAAGCCACGTGCACCAAGAAATTGTGCATACTCTGAATCAAGGAATTTGTGAATGAATTTGGACGATCATGCGGTGGAGTTTCGACATATTCAACTTAAAGTGGGCTCCAGTTTAGCCCCTTGGTGAGGTAGACATAATTCCTGGGGGGGTCTATGATTAATGCCTCCCTCCATCCCTCTCTCTCTCCCCTCCCCCCCTCCCCCCCGACTTCCTATTTTCAATATGGGATTCTATCGCTTGTATGATAGCAATCATGCGAATGTTGACAAACATCATAGTGGCTTCTATTGGAATAATGTCAACAATAAAAAGAAATATAGGTTGGTCCAACCGAAGCTCATGTGTAGACCCAAAAACCTTGAGGCCTGGGTATCATTAATTCCTCCATCCTGAACCAATATTTAATCATGAAGTGGTGGTGGCATATCCATCAAGATACTCCTAGATATCTTTGGCTTAAGATTCTCAAAGCTAAATACTTCCCGGATATGGAGCCTTCAATTGCCAATCCTAGAGGAGGGTCCCAGTTCTGGAAATCCTTGATTAAAGTTTGTGACATATTTACGAGTTTGATCAAATTTGAAGTCAATGCGGAGACCTTGGCCTGGTTTTTGTCTCAATTTGTGGTAGGGGGGGGGGCTCCTTAGGTTTTCTTTCACTAGTTTGATTTCCAACTACTCTAACCAGGAGACCTCCATTTAGGGGCTCGCCGCTAGTTAATGGGATTTTTGTTTCTGTGATTCCCTGTCTCCTGAAGAGTTGGTGAACTGGAAGAATCTTACTTCATCTTCCCTACACCCTCGAAGGCTCATGGTCTATTGCTTTGGCTCCATTCCTTTTTGGGTAAGTTCTTGGTCAAATTGTTTTATTCTAAGCTAGTGCTGGGGCATCGCTTTAATTGTTTTGTTGGTGTTTTGCGTTCTCAGACCCCTCTCAAGATCAAGATATTCTTCAGCAAGCCATTAGGAAGCACCTTATGGCTAGTGATCAGATTCTCAAATGCAATGGTAACATTAATATAGCATGTTCACTTTGTGGAGAGACTGAGAACATGGAACATTACCTAGAACCCGACCTATTTTACTGATTTATTTGCACACTTATCTCATACATAGGGTCAATTTCTCCGTGTTTTCTGGATTGACTTTTTTTTAACTTTGCTAGTCCTTGTGGCTGACTCGCAATAAGTTTACTATTGAACATATTTTTTTCTTAATTGGCACTATAATTGCTAGTTTAAAATGCTTGCCCATTTGCAGCAATGGATGCCTCTAGCTAGTTCTGTGGATGTCAACGCCATTAAGAAACAGTATAACTAAGCGAGCTACGGCTGCTCACAGTGTTTTGACGTTTGTGACCGTTTGATTAGATCGATCGGTTGTCCTCGAGCCTCGCCTGATGTTTCTAGGGCCACTGCTCCACAAACTTACCTAGGCCTGTTATGGTCGATCGAGCTGGAAGTAAAAGATGGGCCGGACCTGGCCTGGTGGTACTCAACGGGGGATAACACATCTTTCTTGCAAGCCTCTTTCTGGCCCTACACACGAGAGATTCCTCGGTCGGCTGGTCGCCGGTCTACATATTATTGAACGATAAATTTATTTAAATTTACATCTAGCCTGACGCAAGTACTCATGTACTTTTTCCGTTCCTAAATATAAGTCTTTTTAGAGATTTCAGTACGGACTACATACGGAACAAAATGAGTGAATCTACACTGTAAAGTATGTCTATATACATTTGTGTGTAGTCTGTAGTGGAATCTTTAAAAAGACTTATACTCCCTCCGTCCCAAAATTGTCTTAGATTTGACTAAATACGGATGAATCTGCATTCTACGTTAAACTTGTTATGCACTTACTTCATGCTGAGCTCGCTATATTTCCCTTTCTTTTGTTCAAAATACCTTGTAGAAATACATTTCTCTTCTTTTTCTATGTATAAAAGAAAATTTTGTTTGCTCTCTTGTCTAATATTTTATTTCTTTATATAATATATCACGCTTTGAAGTAAAGGTTGCAACGCGTGGCAATCTTGCTAGTGGAAGATAAAAATATTTTCTGAGAACAAAAAGCGCTCTCCTACTTATCGGCGCTTCAGTGCCAGTTTACAAACTAGCACTCAAGCGACCGCTTGCTTGGGTCAACCCAACAAACGTGCTAGCTGCACACTCGCCACTTCGTTCGCTCACAAAACCACTTGGTTCGCTCGGCTCATCATTGACCAGTCATCCATTCACGACTCCAACCGTTGACTTTTTTTTGCGTGAAAACTTTCGATCTATTCATCAACTGTCAAGGTAGTATAAAGAACACTAGAAGTAAAAATTACATCCAGGTCCGTAGACCACCTAACGACGACTACAATCACTGGAGCGAGCCGAAGGCGCGCCACCGTCATCACCCCTCCCTCGTCGGAGTCGGACAAATATTGTTGTAGTAGACAGTCGGGAAGTCGTCGTGCTAAGGCCCCATAGGACCAGCGCACCAGAACAGCAACCGCAGCCGATGAAAAGAAGCATAGACCGGAAGGATCCAACCTGCAGACACACAGACGTAGACGAGCGAAGACCGGATCCAGTCGGATCCACCGAAGACAAACGCCGATCGGATCCCATGAGATTCGCCGGAGACAAACCTTCACACGCCTTCCGACAATGCTTGAAACATCACCGGGACGGGGGCTAGACGGGGAGGACCTTATTCCATCTTCAAAAAGCCGCCACCGCCTCATCTTTTTTAGCATGGCACAAACTCTAACAAAACTCAGAAAAGCATCTAAAATCGGAGCCCTCCCGCCGGCAAGAGCCAGGATCCACCGTGCCTCCATGATCCGAGGACCATAGAAGATAAGGCGGACCGGCGGCGCCGGCGAGAGGCAAGGAAACCCTTCCAACCGTTGACTTAAAAAATATATTTTTGAAAAATAACAAATTTGAAAACAGTGCATGAATTTTAAAAAAGACACAAATTTTAAAAAAGATCGATAATTTGAGAAAAGTTCATAAACTTGAAAAAAGCTCGTGAGTATGAAATAAATTCTTGGATTCAAAAATGTTCACGTGTTTGAAAAAGTTCATGGATTTGAAAAAGGTTCATGAAATTTTAAAAAGTTCATGCGTTTGAATTTTTTTATGAATTTTCAAAAAGTAGCGATTTTTTTTATGAATTTGAGAAATATTCAAAAAAAATAAAAGAAAAGAAAAGAAGGAGAAAAGGACCATACAATAACAAGCAGAAAAACATAGAAAAACCAGAGTTAGAAGTTTCTAGTAGCTTCCCAAAACCGACGCTAACTATAACATTACGAAAACACTAACGCTCATCCATGTGGGCGTTTGCATCTCGCCCACACGCGTGGATCCGTGTTCATTTGCGAGCGCACGAATCTTGGCATGTTTCTAGTGCCACATAGGACTGGGCTGGTGTGTGGGCATTCACCCGGTCGCCCACACGGCCGTTTCACCACACGGGAGGGGCTGGTATGTGGGCGTTCAGCAGTTCGCCCATACGCCACTTTCCACTCACGCACAAAGGCTGGTGTGTGGGCATTTGCCATCTCGCCCAAACGCCCGTCTCATCTCCCACACCCAAGTTGCCACTTGCCATGCGTTTTGCAGTGTACATGGCAACTGCCCTATTGTGCTTTATAAACAGGTGACAACTCTTTTTTTATCCGAACATGTCAGTTGCCATGTATTTTGCAGGGTACACGGCAACTGCCCTAGTGTGCTTGTAGGTGGCAACTCCTAAGGTTTTCAAATCATGGCAAATGTAGTAAACCAGACCATACATGATAACTGCCTAGTGTTAGTAGGTGGCAAACCCCTAAAGTTTTCAAATCATGACAAATATAGTAAATCAGACCATACATGGCAACAGCCGCAGTTGCCCAAAAATGGCATCTGGAACTTTTGAGATGAGATGTCAACTGCAGTTGAGCAACCATAGCAACTGTAGTTGTCCGACATGGCAACCGTAGTTCAGCGACATGGCAACTGCAGTTAAACGAACATGGACGAGGGTCTGGACCATGGCAACTGCGGGCCCGCGGTGACTGTCAGACGGGGCGTGCGGGACCACGAGGTACGAGGCCTGACGTACGGGGCGTGTGGGCGTTATCTATTTCGCCCACACGCACGCATATAAGATGAATCGAGGGGGGAAAAAGAGGTGTGTGAGCATTACTTGTTTTGCCCACACGTAAGTGTGTGGACTGTTCATCTTATACACCACACAAAATATGTGGGCAGACCTCTTAACACCCACACATGTGACACTTATAGACATCCTAACATTATTACATGAGCCAACCCAATACATTAGACGCATAAGCGCCGCATACCACTAATAAACTAAACGGCTCGTTAAGAATCAAATAGGAACTGGCGAGAACCCTCCTGAGCTATTTCTTGCCTATAGCAAGATAATAAGTTGTCTCGCTATAGGCAAGCGTGAGTGGGCCCGCCCTTTTAGCGCGAGCGGGTCTGGTTTTCTCATTTTTTTCATTTTCTTTTTATTTTTTGTTCAGTTCTTTTTGTTTTTACCTGCTTTCTTTGGTTTTTCGTTTTTCTTCGTATAACTTCTGTTTTATATTTTTACTATTTTTTCCTTTTGTTTCTTTTCTTCTTCATTTTTCTTTGTTTCTCTTTCTTTTTCACTGTTTGTATCCTGATTTCTTTGCCTTTTTTATTTCAGTTTTTGTTTGTGATTTTCTTTACGGGTTTCATTGGCTTTTAGAACCATTGTTGATTGTCACTTGTTCATCAGCTTCTTTTATGTTTTCATTCTTTTTTTTCTGTTTTCTTTGTTTCTTTGTTAGTTTTTGTCCTTTTCTTCTTCTTTTTCATATACAACATGAACGTTTTTCAAATACATTGATTAACTTTTTTTAAATACATACATTTTGATGTCCACTTTTATTTATATACATTCTATACATTTTGTATACAATAGGAATATTTTATATATGCCTTTAACATTTTTTATATATGAGTTTCACATTTTTATAAAACGTGATTAACATTTCTTGAAAAGGGTATATATTTTTATGTCTACTTTTATCACATACATTTTACATTTTTTTGTATACATAAGGAACATTTTTTATATACATGTTTAACATTTTTATATAA
>NC_041392.1:524054519-524072790 GCF_002162155.2 Triticum dicoccoides | reverse complement strand
TAAATTAATAATATTTTTATGTCTACTTTTCTCTTACACGTTCTACATTTTTTTGTATACAGTAGGAACATTTTCTATGTACATGTTTAATATTTTAATTTGTATGCTTAACATTTTTCTAATACATGATTAAAAAAATTAAACATATATTTTTTATATCATTGGTATACATCATAAGAATTTTTTAATACACGTTTAAATTTTTTGAAATACATAATTAACATTTTTAAAAACATATATTTTTACGTCTACTTTTCCATACGCATTGTACATTTTTTGTATACATGAGAAACCGTTTTTATACATGATTAAACAATTTTTTTTTCTATTGGAGTGATTTTCATAATAGATATATTTTAAAAATCGACATATAAGCAAAAGTAAAAAAAAGCAAACAAAAACAAATGCGAAAATTAGAAAAAAAAGAGGGAAAGGAAGAACTACCTACCTGGCCCGGCCTATTTACGAGCGAGTACTACAGCTCACGTAAGGCTATTAAGTGCCTGTTCGGCAAGCCTCTGCTCCACAGCTCAGCGGCTGGAGGAGCTGCGGAGTGGCACCGAGCACACTGGCTCCATGCCTATCCCAGAGTGGAGCGGAGCGGTTTGTTGGCCATTTTTTCAGAGTTGTAAAAGTGCCGCTCCGTGCCCTCTGCTTTTGGATGGAGCTAGGAGTTGGAAAGCAGAGAGTGGACGTCTCTCGAACAGGGCCTAACATAGCCGAGCCCAGTGAGAACCGCTCCATAACCACTTCTCAAAAAAATCGGGTCTCTTAGACAAGAATTGACAGCTCATTTCCAAATTTTCTTTTTTTTATGTTTCACTTTTCTCAATTTATATTTTCTTATGGACTTAAATACCCCCCCTGCCTCCTTTATATGAACATGCATTTACACACACACGGCTAACTTTTTAAAATCTTACGAAATTTTTAAATAATACATAATGTTTTAACACATGAATATATTTTTTGGTATATATGAATACTTTTAAATACATATTGAGTATTTTATTGATTACATGTGAAATCTTAGATGTACGTACGTGATTCGTTTTGGCAATATACTTTTTAACTTTTGTAAAAAAACATTTTCTATATCTTTTTAATTCTGTTAGGCTAATTTTTCTGAAAGAAAAAAAACTTCATATCAGGAGCTATTTGTCAGTTTTCATGTAAAAGAAAACCATTTGCGCTCTGCCACTATGCAACAAGACATCATAGCTGGTCTATAAATGTTTGATTTTGTACCCGACAGTCAAAAAGTTCCACTATGTTTTAACTTCTACTTAAAACTCTCAATCTTCAGTTTTGTTTGGATGAAGAACTCTGATCTTACATTGATTTCCCATCATAAGTACACCCTCTGATTCAAAATAAGTATCAAATAAAGAACTGAAACCACGACACTTATTTTGGATCAGAGGAAGTACCATATAATGTAGGGCTGTATATAATAATATAAAAAGTATGTCCATGGTATCCTTAAGAACAAGAAGGAAAAAAATATCATTTGCCTCCATTAAAGAAAAATATTGCAACGACGCAATCATTCAATCACAATCATAAGCTCTAGAGTTTTCCTGGTGCAGCCGATGGATCAATATCCATTAGAATCCCCAAACAAATCATTGCCCCTCGCAATAATGCCCTGAAAGCAGCAAGGAGTTGCCTGACGAGAGCGCTAACCTACTCCCTGACGGAACAACGAACAAGTGTTAGACCGTGCTCCAGCAACGGAGTACAGCAATAAATTCCGACAACAGCGTGCTCCGTCCTCGCCGGTGAGGCAGCGCCGTCGACCTCAGGGCGTCCATCCACTAGCTCGCGCCGGCGTCTCCGTCGGAGGCAGAGAGCACACAAGTGACCGTATATTATCCCACATGATTGATCAAGGGTGTGGCTACACGAAGCAACTCTTGCAGACTAGCTGCATGATTAGGAGGACGTAACGATTAATGGATTAGCCCGTTGGATCTCTTCCACGCAACGCTGCAGGAATAGAAGTTTCGAGGATCTTGAGACGGTGATTGATGGGTTGCCGTGTGGATGGAGACCAGTCCGGCATGGAACCGTTCAGTGTCCCGGCAAAAAAAAAAAAGTGTTCAGTGTTCATTTCTTTGTACGTGTAATTAAACCCATCAAGTGACTGGATGTCACGTGGCACAAGCTGGTTGGTCCGATGAGAAAGCTTTTAAAATGGTTTTTTAAATGGAGGTTAGAATTTTTTTGAATTATTTTTCCTTTTAGATACCTAAAATCTAAAAAGTGTGTACGCACTATTTGGTGTTTCCGAGCGGCCGCTCTCTCACACACATGCACGTGTATTTATTTTTGTCTCGTAGCGTATGTTGGTGCTGGTATTAAATGTATTCACACTAGTCCCATCAGTTAGAGAAAACAGATGAGCCCTGCTATACACACGACGAGTCCAGACGATCTGAAGACGATGCAGAAGATCACACCATGCAGTGCGCAGCAGCAGGACAGGTCCACCGTTAGATACAGTGTTGGCTGGAGGTATGAAGTGTCATCTACAGAGCAGTTTCGAAAACAGATCCACATACTTTTATTTCGAAATTTCAAATTTTTTTAAAGCTCTATTTTTAAATCACGCGTCGGAATTCAGTTTCGTTTTTACCGTTGGATTCATCGCGACGAGATCTTTAAAACTAGATCCCGTATGGATATGTTTCGACGAATTTTTTTATGTCAACTTTGGTGCTATATGGTGCAACTAAAATACTGAATCGTGCAACTTTAGTACTACATGGTTCAACTTTTTTTTTTAAATCAGTTGGCTTGTAATTTAGTATAGTAGTACACACATTAATGTTTAGTTGGCTTATAATGTAGTTTAGTTGCACACACATTTATATTTAGTTGGCTTATAACGTAGTCTAGTTGCACACACATTGATGTTTAGTTGTCAGAAGGACTAGTTGTACACACATATGCTCAGTTGGCTTGTAATTTAGTCTAGTTGCACACATATTGATGTTTAGTTGGCAGGACACTAGTTGCACACACATATGCGCAATTGACGTGGTAGTGTAGTCTAGTTGCACACACATTAATATTTAGTTGACAGGACTAGTTACACACATATATGCCCAGTTGACGCGGTAATATAGTCTAGTTGCACACACTTGATGTTTAGTTGGCAGGACTATTGACACACACATATGCTCAGTTGGCGCTGGAATGCAGTCTAATTGCATACACATTGATGTTTAGTTGACAGAAAGACTATTGGTACACACATATATACTCAGTTGACGCGTCATGTAGTCTAGTTACACACATATTGATGCTTAGTTAGCAGGAAGACTAGTTCGTCGAAATATACCCACACGGGATCTAGTTTTGAAGAGTATGTCGTGAAGATTCCAACAATGAAAACAGATCACAATTCTGATGTGCGAATTAAAAGTTATGCCTTTTTAAAATTCTGAAACCACAAATAAATGCATAGAAGAATAAAGTGCATGCACCGAAAGATATGACTGTGTTGCTATTTAATATGTCGCGGAAAAATGGATTAGATGAGAAAGATTTCTTGATTAGGAAAGGGGACAAAAAATTTCCTTAAATAACCAGCCGCTGGCTAACCATATTGGGCGGCTGGACGCCGGCTAGACGCGTCCTTTTAGATAAAAGTAAGGACCCCATGTATTTTTTTTAAATGGAGGGCTATGTAAAATGGTGCTCACTAGGCTATGGTGGTAATTTCTTTTTACTTCTTTTTTTAGATGGATGTGGGATTTTTTTTCCAAGATGTATTTTTAGATGGAGGCGGGACTCCATGTGTTGTTTTAAACGGAAATGTGCGTATAACTTTTTCTCAAACGGCACCACCCAACCAGTAGTCATCTTCATGCTTCCAAGCCGCCACCACAACCTTTCCCACATCCAGCCAAGGTGAGTGCTAGCAATTGAGAAGTTATGCTCCCAGACAGTTTTTTAACTCTGGTTTTTTGATTGGGTGTTGGGCCGAGGAGTCGGGCTAAGCAATTGAGGATTTGAGGAAGCCAGAGGGTTGCCGAACATACCTTAAGGAGGCACCGTCCCATTGAAATTTAAAATGTCTCAAGAGGGAAATCTTATAAGGTGGTGCCAAGGTAAGGAACTACAATAGTTGTAGCCTTGGTATTGCAAATAATTAAAGTAATATAGATTATTTCAAGGTTCTGGGGTTCTTTTTTTTTCGACGTGGCACATGGCATGGCCATGGAAAGGAAGGGATGGATATTGAGCCATTGACTTTTTTATCCACATGTAAATTTATCTTATAAATAGGTTCCACTATGGCAAAACAACCTAGGAATATGAATGCCATGATGGAAATAGTGCCTTGCAAAACTGCACCAGGGTGCCTAATAGCATAGAAGTGAAAGTTTGGCATGTAGACATGGTTTCGTAGTAGAATATTTGAGGGGGTTAGGAGGACTTTGGAGCATTATTCGGTGTGGTAAATAAACATTTCCATTTTTTAATTAGGTTCACAATGCAAACTTGGCTCTATTATCATCGCCATTGTTCAAAGTGTTATCAATCATAAAGTTGTCTTCTGCATGCTAAGAAGCAAAGTTAAGGCAACCATCCATGGGTACGAAAATGCCAAATACTTACATGTTTGTGCCATTGAACGCTTCCGGAAAAACAAAATCAGCTGCATCGAGCATAACGACATAGACCTCTTCTCTCATAACCAAAAAACATTTGTGCTTAAATCTTTCTGTCGATTTTATTGGCATAGCGAGAACACCCATATGGAGCTTTGCCTTAACCGACATGTATTGGGATCAAATCCCTCAACTCTTAAACCTAGATGCTCCTTTCTCCAATCAAGGAATTCAAAATGCCTTCCTTCAAATGAACCCCCACACTAGTCCAGGCCTTGACAGGTTCGACCTTAGTTTTTATGGCAAATTTGGGCACTCTTTAAAACATATCATCCTTCTGCTTTTCCTTTACTTTCACAACCTAAATGCTGACCTCGATCGCTTTAACCGAGCGCACATGATTCTTCTCCCTAAAAATGATGTCACTAGAACTGTGAATGTTTTCAGGCCTATCTATCTGCAAAAATTCCCCTCTAAGGACATCACGAAACTAATCACCAACATGCTAAAACCCATTATCCCCTTCTCCTCCATGGCAATCAAACATGCTTCATCCACGAAATAAATGTTGCCAAAAACATCATCTACGCCGTGGACCTTCTCAATTGTTGCGACTTGCAAAAAGCTACAACTATGGTCCTAAAACAAGACTTTAAAAGACCTTTCAACTCATCTCCTGGGAATCCTTACTCACCATTCTCTCGCATAGGGTTTTCTCAAACACTTGGTGCTCATGGATCCAAACACTACTCTCCTCTGCCAAAACCTTTTTCCAACTTAATGGGGTCCTGGGTCTTTGATCAATTGCAAAAATGGTTTGCGCCAAGGCGACTCTCTCTCCACTACATCTTTTTCATCGTCGTGTACCTTCTCCAATGCACAATCCTCAAAACTCACGATCTCAACCTACTTTGTCACTCCCTCTACTCGGATCTTCCACCCTCGGTTCTAGAATGCGCTAAGGACACTCTCACTATCTCGCTCATGCCTTTACCAACACCACTTCTCAACTCAAAACCATTCTACAATTCTCCCTAGCCACCGGTCTTGCTATCAACTTCTACAGAACAATTTTTGTTCCCCTTCACTCAAACCTAGATATTGTGCTCGTGGCCGCAAACATTTTCGGCCCCAAGGTCTCCTACTTCCCCCAAATCTATTTAGGTCTACCCCTATCCCACCTAAAACTCCCTCCTTCTGCCTTCCAAACCATAGTTCAATACTTCTGCAAACACATTACTGGCCATGTCCCTAAATTGCCTTACTCGTGGGGCTATATTAACCCTACTTTCGTCCCTTCTGGATTCCCTAGAGGTTTATTTTATGTTCGTCTTTAGGCTCCCAAAAATGTGTTGAAATATTGATGTGATTCGCAGGGCCTTGTGTGGACGGCGGAAGAAACCTGTACCGGGGCCCAATGTCTTATTCTTGGATATATTATTTTGCAAACTTAAAAAATGTGGTGGTCCTAGCATAAAAAACTTCCTTTTACAAAATAATTGCCTCCTAATGAAATGTGCTTTCAAGCTTCTACAGATTCCCGACTTGCCTTGGGTACAATGGTACCACTGACATTACTCCATAGCCATTGTCGATAAAATATCAAATCCTTCCTTCGTCCTTTAGAAAATAGTTAACCACCGCCTAACTAAAGGAAATATGCCCTAGAGGCAATAATAAAGTTGTTATTTTATATTTCCTTATTCATGATAAATGTTTATTATTCATGCTAGAATTTTATTAACCGAAAACTTGATACATGTGTGGATACATAGACAAAACACTGTGTCCCTAGTAAGCCTCTACTAGACTAACTCGTTAATCAAAGATGGCTAAGTTTACAAACCATAGACATGTGTTGTCATTTGATGGACGGGATCACATCATTAGGAGAATTATGTGATGGACAAGATGTTCGGGAACGCAGTAATTTCAAAAAAATTCCTACGCACATGCAAGATCTATTATGGTGATGAATAGCAACGAGAGGGGAAGAGTGTTGTCCACGTACCCTCATAGACCATAAGCGGAAGCGTTATGACAACACGGTTGATGTAGTCGTACGTCTTCATGATCCGACCGATCCTAGTACCGAAAGTACGGCACCCTCGCGATCTGCACACGTTTGGCTCGGTGACGTCCCACGAACTCTCGATCTAGCTGAGTGTCGAGGGAGAGCTTCGCCAGCATGACGGCGTGATGATGGTGATGATGAAGTTACTGGCGTAGGGCTTCGCCTAAGCACTACGACGATATGACCGAGGTGGATTATGGTGGAGGGGGCATCGCACACGGCTAAGGGATCAATGATCAACTTGTGTGTTCTAGGGTGCCCCTGCCCCCGTATATAAAGAAGAAAGGGGGGAGGACGGCCGGCCCTAGGGCGTGCCAAGGAGGGGAGAAGTCCTCCTCCTAGTAGGAGTAGGACTCCCCCTTTCCTGGTCCAACTAGGATGGGAAGGGGAAGGAAGGAAGGGAGAGGAAGAGGAGAAGGAAAGGGGGGGGGGCCCTCCCTAGTCCAATTCGGACTCCCTATAGGGAGGGGCGCGGCTGCCCCTTGTGGGCTACCTTCTCTCTTCCCTATGGCCCATGAAGGCCCAACTTTCCCGGGAGGGGGGGGGTCCTCCGGCACTCCGGTTTTCTCCGAAATCACCCAGAACACTTCCTGTGTCCGAATATAGCCGTCCAATATACCAATCTTTATGTATCGACCATTTCGAGACTCCTCGTCATGTTCGTGATCATATCCGGGACTCCGAACTACCTTCGGTACATCAAAACACATAAACTCATAATACTGATCGTCACCGACTATTAAGCGTGCGGACCCTACGGGTTCGAGAACTATGTAGACATGACCGAGACACGTCTCCGGTCAATAACCAATATCAGAACCTGGATGTTCATATTGGCTCCCACATATTCTATGAAGATCTTTATCGGTCAAACTGCATAACGATATACGTTGTTCCCTTTGTCATCGGTATGTTACTTGCCCGAGATTCGATCGTCGGTATCTCAATACCTAGTTCAATCTCGTTACCGGCAAGTCTCTTTACTCGTTCTGTAATACATCATCCCGTAACTAACTCATTAGTCACATTGTTTGCAAGGCTTATATTGATGTGCATTACCGAGAGGGCCCAGAGATACCTCTCCGATACTCGGAGTGACAAATCCTAATCTCGATCTATGCCAACTCAACAAACACCATCGTAGACACATGTAGAACATCTTTATAGTCACCCAGTTATGTTGTGATGTTTGATAGCACACTAAGTGTTCCTCCGGTATTCGGGAGTTGCATGATCTCATAGTCATAGGAACATGTATAAGTTATGGAGAAAGCAATAGCAACAAACTAAACGATCATTATGCTAAGCTAACAGATGGGTCAAGTCAATCACATCATTCTCTAATGATGTGATCCCGTTAATCAAATGACAACTCATGTCTATGGTTAGGAAACATAACCATCATTAATGCAACAAGCTAGTCTAGTAGAGGCATACTAGTGACATTCTGTTTGTCTATGTATTCACACATGTACTAAGTTTCCAGTTAATACAATTCTAGCATGAATAATAAACATTTATCATGATATAAGGAAATATAAATAAAAACTTTATTATTGCCTCTAGGGCATATTTCCTTCAGTCTCCCACTTGCACTAGAGTCAATAATCTAGATTACATTGTTATATGATTCTAACACCCATGGAGTCTTGGTACTGATCATGTTTTGCTCGTGAGAGAGGCTTAGTCAATGGGTCTACAACATTCAGATCTGTATGTATCTTGCAAATCTCTATGTCTCCCTCCTTGACTTGATCGCGGATGGAATTGAAGCGTCTCTTGATGTGCTTGGTTCTCTTGTGAAATATGGATTCCTTTGCCAAGGCAATTGCACCAGTGTTGTCACAAAAGATTTTCATTGGACCCGACGCACTAGGTATGACACCTAGATCGGATATGAACTCCTTCATCTAGACTACTTCATTTGCTGCTTCTGAAGCAGCTATGTACCCCGCTTCACACGTAGATCCTGCCATGACGCTTTCCTTGGAACTGCACCAACTGACAGCTCCACCATTTAATAAAAACACGTATCCGGTTTGTGACTTAGAGTCATCCGGATCAGTGTCAAAGCTTGCATCGACGTAACCGTTTATGACGAGCTCTTTATCACCTTCATATACGAGAAACACATCCTTAGTCCTTTTCAGGTATTTCAGGATGTTCTTGACCTATGTCCAGTGATCCACTCCTGGATTACTTTGGTACCTCCCTGCTAAACTAATAGCAAGACACACATCAGGTGTGGTACACAGCATTGCATACATGATAGAACCTATGGCTGAAGCATAGTGAATGACTTTCATTTTCTCTCTATCTTCTGCAGTGGTCGGGCATTGAGTCTGACTCAACTTCACACCTTGTAACACAGGCAAGAACCCTTTCTTTGCCTGATCCATTTTGAACTTCTTCAAAACTTTATCAAGGTATGTGCTTTGTGAAAGTCCAATAAGCGTCTTGATCTATCTCTATAGATCTTGATGCCCAATATATAAGAAGCTTCACCGAGGTCTTTCATTGAAAAATTCTTATCCAAGTATCCTTTTATGTTATTCAGAAATTTAGTATCATTTCCGATCAACAATATGTCATCTACATATAATATCAGAAATGCTACAGAGATCCCACTCACTTTCTTGTAAATACATGCTTCTCCAAAAGTCTGTATAAAACCATATGTTTTGATCATACTATCAAAGCGTATATTCCAACTCCGAGAGGCTTGCACCAGTCCATAAATGGATCGCTGGAGCTTGCACACTTTGTTAGCACCTTTTGGATCGACAAAACCTTCTAGTTGCATCATATACAACTCTTCTTTAAGATATCCATCAAGGAATGCAGTTTTGACATCCATTTGCCAAATTTCATAATCATAAAATGCGGCAATTGCTAACATGATTCGGACGGACTTAAGCATCACTACGGGTGAGAAGGTCTCATCGTAGTCAACTCCTTGAACTTGTCGAAAACCTTTTGCAACAAGTCGAGCTTTGTAGATAGTAACATTACCGTCAGCGTCAATCTTATTCTTAAAGATCCATTTATTCTCTATGGCTTGCCGATCATCGGGCAAGTCATCCAAAGTCCACACTTTGTTCTCATACATGGATCCCATCTCAGATTTCATGGCCTCAAGCCATTTTGTGGAATCTGGGCTCATGTGACACCCCCAATTTGACCGTACACTAATCATACACGCAAACATGTACGATCAAGATCAGGGACTCACAGGAAGATATCACAACATAACTCTACAAATAAAATAAGTCATACAAGCATCATATTACAAGCCAGGGGCCTCAAGGGCTCGAATACAAGAGCTCGATCATAGACGAGTCAACGGAAGCAACAATATCTGAGTACAGACATAAGTTAAACAAGTTGCCTTAAGAAGGCTAGCACAAACTGGGATACAGATCGAAAGAGGCGCATGCCTCCTGCCTGGAATCCTCCTAAACTACTCCTGGTCGCCGTCAGTGGGCTGCACGTAGTAGTAGGCACTTCCAGTGTAGTAGGAGTCGTCATCGACGGTGGCGTCTAGCTCCTGGACTCCAACGTCTGGTCGAAGCAATCGGGTATAGAAAGGGGGAAAAGAGGGAGCAAAGCAACCGTGAGTACTCATCCAAAGTACTCGCAAGCAAGGAGCTACACTACATATGTATGCATTGGTATCAAATGGAATAAGGGTAGTATATGTGGACTGAACTGCAGAATGCTGGAATAAGAGGGGGATAGCTAGTCTTATCGAAGACTACGCTTCTGGCCACCTCCATCTTGCAGCATGTAGAAGAGAGCAGAAGGTAAGTCCACCAAGTAGCATCGTGTAGCATAATCCTACCCGGCGATCCTCTCCTCGTCGCCCTATTAGAGAGCGACCACCGGGTTGTATCTAGCACTTGGAAGGGTGTGTTTTATTAAGTATCCGGTTCTAGTTGTCATAAGGTCATGGTACAACTCCAAGTCGTCATGTTACCGAAGATCACGGCTATTCGAATAGATTAACTTCCCTACAGGGGTGCACCACATAACCCAACACGCTCGATCCCATTTGGCCGGACACACTTTCCTGGGTCATGCCCGGCCTCGGAAGATCAACATGTCGCAGCCCTACCTAGGCACAACAGAGAGGTCAGCACGCCGGTCTAAATCCTATGGCGCAGGGGTCTGGGCCCATCGCCCATTGCACACCTGCACGTTGCGTATGCGGCCGATGAGCAGACCTAGCCTCCCTTATACAAGAGTAGGCGTTCAAGTCCAACCCGGCGCGCGCCGCTCAGTCGCTGACGTCATGAAGGCTTCGGCTAATACCACGACGTCGAGTGCCCATAACTGTCCCCGCATAGATGGTTAGTGCGTATAGGCCAGTAGCCAGACTCAGATCAAATACCAAGATCTCGTTAAATGTGTTATCTTGAAATAACCGCAAACGCCGACCAGGGCCAGGCCCACCTCTCTCCTAGGTGGTCTCAACCTGCCCTGTCGCTTCACCACAAAGATCCACTCAGAGGGCCGTTGGGACAAACGTCCTTTCGGACCCAATCCGTGGATCACTCGCGGGTACTCCTACGAGCCGACCCGTCTTTAGTCACCACAAGTATCATATATTATGTATATAAGTATATACCCGTGATCAACTCCCGAGTGATCACGACCCGATAGTATAGCATGGCAGACGGACAAGAATGTAGGGCCACTGATGGTAAACTAGCATCCTATACTAAGCATTTAGGATTGCAGGTAAGGTATCAACAGTTGTAGCAACAATGACAGGCTATGCATCAGAATAGGATTAACGAAAAGCAGTAACAGACTACACTACTCTAATGCAAGAAGTATAGAGGAGAGTAGGCAATATCTGGTGATCAAGGGGGGGGGGCTTGCCTAGTTGCTCTGGCAAGAAGGAGGGGTCATCGTCGATGTAGTCGATCACGGGGGTATCGGCGGTGGTCTTGAGGTCTACCGGAAAGAAGTAACGGAGGGGGAACATAGTAAATAACAGAGCAATCAAAGCATAACATGGCATTATGCGGTGCTAGAGATGACCTAACACAGTACTAGGTGATACCGGCGAAAGGGGAAAACATCCGGGGAAGTATTCCCGATGTTCCGCGTTTTTGGACAGACGGACCGGAGGTGGAATGTTGCATGTTCGCTATGCTAGGGATGTGTGGCGGGCGAGCGGGCTACATATTTGGATTCGTCTCGTCGTTCTGAGCAACTTTCATGTATAAAACTTTTTCATCCGAGTTACGGATTAATTTCTATGATTTTTCAAAGTTTAAAACAATATTCTGAAATTCATGGGTTTTATTTTAATTAAAACAAACTAGGCAGAAAAGGCTAGGTGCACTCGGTGCAGTGCACCCAGAGGTGCACCACTGGCCGACAAGTGGGGCCAGTCAACTGCTGACGCAGCAGTAGACTGGTCAAACTTTGACTGGTCAGCGGGGCCCGCATGTCAGTGTCACACTATTATTTTCATTTCTGTTATCTCCTCCTTTTCCCTTTTTTTTAAGGCCGGCCCCACCTGGCAGTGAGCCAGCAGGCCACAGGGGCTGTGCTCAGGCACGGGCGTCCATGGTCGGCCGAGGGGCACGGCAAGCAGCGGGAGGGGCGGCCCCGGTGCGGCCAGGCAGCTAGCGCAGGCAGGGGTGGCGGGGACGACGAGCTAGGCGGCGATGGCTTGCAAGGCAGGAGCTCTGGAAGGCGGACAGCGTGGGCGCGAAGCCGCTACGGGCGGCGCGGGCGAGGCTCAGCGGCGACGCGAGGTGGCCGATGGCCAGGGGCGGAGTGGAGCGGCGGTGGGGAGCAATAGGTAGAGCGGCAGCAGAGGGTGGCGAGGCCGGGGTGAGACTAGCAGCGGCAGCAGCGCTGCGGGTGGCGAGCGGGAGGTGAGTTGCAGGCGACGGCGGCGAAGCGGAGCAGGGCCCGGGCGGGGCCACGAGTGGCCCGGGGCGCGGTTGGTGCGCGGTGGGGAGTGGCACTAGGGAGATGCGGGCACACACGTGGAGGCATGACCGGGCGCAGGGTAGGGCGCCGGCGGCTGCGGAAGGCAATGGCGCAGGCAGACGACGCGAGCGGTGGCAGTAGAAGCAGCAGTAGGCAGCAGCAAAAGCAACAGCAGCGGCAGTGGCAACAGCTACGAGCAGAGTAGCAGCAAAGCAGCGGCTAAGCCGCGGCATAGGTGCAGCACAGCACACCACGCACGCACGCGTACGCAAGGTCTCAGACGAGCTTGGTGACGGCGGCTACGGCGACTAATCGACAACAAAGAGAGGGGTTTGGAAGAGCATCTCACAGCGGTGCCGGAGACAAGGTCAGGGAGGTCGGGGGTGGACCGGAGCGACGGCATCGACGGCAAGTTGGTGACGGTCGGTTGAAGAAGGCGATGATGGCAGTGGTTACGCAGCTCCTCGACTCGAGCTGGTCCCCGGAACGGACAAAGCCGAGCATGGCGATCCTCTAGGATGTGCCACCGAGCGACGGCGACGACGGTGGCCATGGCAACAAGGGCGAGGCAGTGGTGACATCGAAAATATCAAGCTCGATTTCGAGCAGAAGAAGAAGGGGGCGATGGGGGAAAGAGGGGGAGATGGACGCACTCGATCTAGGGTGTTCATTTGGCACAGTTATAGGATGATGGGGAGGACGTGGAGGCCATCCATGGCCAGGATGCCATGGATGCTCGACACGGAGACACTTTGTCTCCCTGTGAACAGAACGACTTAAGAAGAGGCCCTAGGTGGGTTGGGCTCCTACTATAGCAATGGGCCAAGTGCCAAATTCCAAACCGCGTTTTTCTTTCGCTAAAATAGTAAGTAGCTACTGTCTCCTAAATAGTTTAATGATCAAAAGAATTTTGTTACTTATGAAACTTTGCACAAAAAAGGTATGCAATAGTCTAGGGTTGCATTAAATTTTTTGAGGGCATTTGCAATTATTTAAATTTGTGTTTGAATTTTAAACGGCCAACTTAAATGCTGATGATCCACTTTATTAATCCCCAGGGGCATTTTTGGAATCCGAATGAGGTTGGTTTCATCATGAAAAATACGTATGGAATATTTGAAAAAACATGAACTATTTTTTGGACATGTTTGTGAAACTTTAAATTTCACATACAATTTGAATCTTGAACTTGACTAGGGTTTCGGAGTTGAATTATTTCTTATGGTAATTTAACTATGATGATCATGATGACATGGCCATTAGCATGGGATTACTGTAGCATGATTCTCGGGGTGTTACAGCTCATCATCGTTTCCTCATAGTTCATACGTTCGTCATGGTCAAGTAACATGACCTCCAGAACAGGATTACCGTACCACTCTGGTGCGTATCTCACTCTGGTTGACCTACGAGGTTCGGTAGTAACTTGATCAGAAGTTTCATGATCATCATCATTAGCTTCCTCACTTACTGGTGTAGGAATCACTGGAACTGATTTCAGTGATGAACTACTTTGCAATAAGGGAGCAGGTACAATTACCTCATCAATTTCTACTTTCCTCCCACTCACTTCTTTCGAGAGAAACTCCTTCTCTAGAAAGGATCCATTCTTAGCAATGAATATCTTGCCTTCGGATCTGTGATTGAAGGTGTACCCAACAATATCCTTTGGGTATCCTATGAAGACACATTTTTCCGATTTGGGTTCGAGCTTATCAGGTTGAAGATTTTTCACATAAGCATCGCAGCCCCAAACTTTAAGAAATGACAACTTGGGTTACTTGCCAAACCACGGTTCATAAGGTGTCGTCTCAATGGATTTATATGGTGCCCTATTCGACGTGAATGCATATGTCTCTAAAGCAGAACCCCAAAACGATAGCGGTAAATCAGTAAGAGACATCATAGATCGCACCATATCTAGTAAAGTATGATTACGATGTTCGGACACACCATTATCCTATGGTGTTCCCGGTGGCGTGAGTTGAGAAACTATTCCGCATTATTTCAAATGAAGACCAAACTCATAACTCAAATATTCTCCTCCATGATCAGATCGTAGAAAGTTTATTTTCTTGTTACAATGATTTTCCACTTCACTCTAAAATTCTTTGAACTTTTCAAATATTTCAGACTTATGTTTCATTAAGTAGATATACCCATATCTGCTCAAATCATCAGTGAAGGTGAGAAAATAACGATATCTTCCGCGAGCCTCAATGTTCATTGGACCACATACATCAGTATGTATGAGGTCCAATAACTCGGTTGATCGCTCCATTGTTCCGGAGAACGGAGTTTTAGTCATCTTACCCATGAGGCATGGTTCGCAAGTACCAAGTGATTCCAGAAGTCCATCAGAATGGAGTTTCTTCATGCGCTTTACACCAATATGACCCAAATGACAGTGCCACAAATAAGTGGCACTATCATTATCAACTCTACATCTTTTGGCTTCAATACTATGAACATGTGTATCACTACTATCAAGATTTAGTATAAATAGACCACTCATCAAGGGTGCATGACCATAAAAGATATTACTCATATAATAGAACAACCATTATTCTTTGATTTAAATGAATAACTGTCTCGCATCAAACAAGATCCAGATATAATGTTCATGCTCAACGCTGGCACCAAATAACAATTATTTAGGTCCAAAACTAATCCCGAAGGTATATGTAGAGGTAGCGTGCTGACGACGATCACATCGACTTTGGAACCATTTCCCACGTGCATCGTCACCTCGTCCTTAGCCAATCTTCGCTTAATCCGTAGCTCTTGTTTCGAGTTGCAAATATTAGCAACAGAACCAGTATCAAATACCCAGGCACTACTGCGAGCATTAGTAAGGTACACATCAATAACATGTATATCAAATATACCTTTCACTTTGTCATCCTTCTTCTCCGCCAAATACTTGGGGCATTTCTGCTTCCAGTGACCAGTCCCTTTGCAGTAGAAGCAGTCAGTCTCAGGCTTAGGTCCAGACTTGGGTTTCTTCACTTGAGCAACAACTGGCTTGCTATTCTTCTTGAAGTTCCCCTTCTTCCCTTTACCCCTTTTCTTGAAACTGGTGGTCTTGTTGACCATCAACACTTGATGCTCCTTCTTGATTTCTACCTCCGCAACCTTTAGCATTGCGAAGAGCTCAGGAATCGTCTTATCCATCCCTTGCATATTATAGTTCATCACGAAGCTCTTGTAGCTTGGTGGCAGTGATTGAAGAACTCTGTCAATGACACTATCATCAGGAAGATTAACTCCCAGTTGAGTCAAGTGGTTGCGGTACCCAGACATTCTGAGTATATGTTCATTGACAGAACTATTCTCCTCCATTTTGCAGCTGTAGAATTTATTGGAGACTTCATATCTCTCAATCCGGGCATTTGCTTGAAATATTAACTTCAACTCCTGGAACATCTCATATGCTCCATGATGTTCAAAACGTCGTTGAAGTCCCGGTTCTAAGTCGTAAAGCATGGCACACTGAACTATCGAGTAGTCATCAGCTTTGCTCTGCCAGGTGTTCACAACATCTGGCGTTGCTCCTGCAGCGGGTTTGTAACCTAGCAGTGCTTCCAGGATGTAATTCTTCTGTGCAGCAATGAGGATAATCCTCAAGTTACGGACCCAGTCTGTGTAGTTGCTACCATCATCTTTCAACTTAGCGTTCTCCAGGAACGCATTAAGATTCAACGGAACAACAACACGGGCCATCTATCTACAACAACATAGACATGAAAAATACTATCAGGTACTAAGTTCATGATAAATTAAAGTTCAATTAATCAAATTACTTAAGAACTCCCACTTAGATAGATATCCCTCTAACCATCTAAGTGATCACGTGATCCATATTAACTAAACCATGTCTAATCATCACGTGAGATGGAGTAGTTTTCAATGGTGAACATCACTATGTTGATCATATCTACTATATGATTCACGCTCGACCTTTCGATCTCAGTGTTCCGAGGCCATATCTGCATATGCTAGGCTCGTCAAGTTTAACCCGAGTATTCTGCATGTGCAAAACTGTCTTGCACCCGTTGTATGTGAACGTAGAGCTTATCACACCCGGTCATCACATGGTGTCTAAGCACGACGAACTGTAGCAACGGTGCATACTCAGGGAGAACACTTATACCTTAAAATTTAGTGAGAGATCATCTTATAATGCTACCGTCAAACTAAGAAAAATAAGATGCATAAAGGATAAACATCACATGCAATCAATATAAGTGATATGATATGGCCATCATCATCATGTGCCTTTGATCTCCATCTCTAAAGCACCGTCATGATCACCATTGTCACTGGCTTGACACCTTAATCTCCATCGAAGCATCGTTGTCGCCTCGCCAACTATTGCTTCTACGACTATCGTTACCGCTTAGTGATAAAGTAAAGCAATTAGATGGCGATTGCATTTCATACAATAAAGCGACAAACATATGGCTCCTGCCAGTTGCCGATAAATCTGTTACAAAACATGATCATCTCATACAATAAAATTTAGCATCATGTCTTGACCATATCACATCACAACATGCCCTGCAAAAACAAGTTAGACGTCCTCTACTTTGTTATTGCAAGTTTTACGTGGCTGCTACGGGCTGAGCAAGAACTGTTCTTACCTACGCATCAAAAACCACAACGCGGTATAGTGATTGCTTTCTGATCTTCAAAAAGAACCCTGTTCATTGAATCCGATTCAACTAAAGCTGGAGAAACAGACACCCACTAGCCACCTGTGTGCAAAGCACGACGGTAGAACCAGTCTCGCGTCAGCGTACGCGTAATGTCGGTCTGGGCTGCTTCATCCAACAATGCCGTTGAATCAAGAATCAACTAGTGACGACAAGCAATATGTATATACCCACGCCCACATGTTCTACTTGTGCATATAACATCTACGCATAGACCTGGCTTGGATTCCACTGTTGGGGAACGCAGTAATTTCAAAAAAAATCCTACGCACACGCAAGATCTATCATGGTGATGCATAGAAACGAGAGGGGAAGAGTGTTGTCCACGTACCCATGTGGACCGTAAGAGGAAGCGTTATGACAATGCGGTTGATGTAGTCGTACGTCTTCACGATCCGGCCGATCCTAGTACCGAAAGTACGGCACCTCCGTGATATGCACACGTTCGGCTCGGTGACGTCCCACGAACTCTCGATCCAGCTGAGTGTCGAGGGAGAGCTTCATCATCACGACGGCGTGATGACGGTGACGATGAAGTTACCGGCGCAGGGCTTCGCCTATGCACTACGATGATATGACCGAGGTGGATTATGGTGGAGGGGGGCACCGCACATGGCTAAGGGATCAACGATCGTATTCTAGGGTGCCCCCTGCCCCCATATATAAAGGAGCAAGGGGGAGGCCGGCCGGACCTAGGGCGCGCCAAGGAGGGGAGGAGTCCTTCTCCTAGTAGGAGTAGGACTCCCCCTTTCCTAGTCCAACTAGGAGGGGAAGGGGAAGGAAGGAAGAGGAGAAGGAAAGGGGGGCGCCCCCCTCCCTAGTCCAATTCGGACTCCCTATAGGGAGGGGGCGCAACTGCCCCTTGTGGGCTGCCTTCCCTCTTCCCTATGGCCCATGAAGGCCCAAAT
>NC_041392.1:523973821-524053957 GCF_002162155.2 Triticum dicoccoides | reverse complement strand
CACTCCGGTTTTCTCCGAAATCACCCGGAACACTTCCGGTGTCCGAATATAGCCGTCCAATATATCAATCTTTATGTATCGACCATTTCGAGACTCCTTGTCATGTCCGTGATCATATCCGGGACTCCGAACTACCTTCGGTACATCAAAACACATAAACTCATAATACCGATCGTCATCGAACGTTAAGCGTGCGGACCCTACGGGTTCGAGAACTATGTAGACATGACCGAGACACATCTCTGCTTAATAACCAATAGCGGAACATGGATGTTCATACTAGCTCCCACATATTCTACGAAGATCTTTATCGGTCAAACCGCATAATGATATATGTTGTTCTCTTTGTCATCGGTATGTTACTTACCCGAGATTCAATCGTCGGTATCTCAATACCTAGTTCAATCTCGTTACCGGCAAGTCTCTTTACTCGTTTCGTAATACATCATCTCGTAACTAACTCATTAGTCACATTGCTTGCAAGGCTTATATTGATGTGCATTACCGAGAGAGCCCAGAGATACCTCTCCGACACTCAGAGTGACAAATCCTAATCTTGATCTATGCTAACTCAACAAACACCATCGGAGATACCTGTAGAGCATCATTATAGTCACCCAGTTACGTTGTGACGTTTGATATCACACTAAGTGTCCCTCCGGTATTCGGGAGTTGCATGATCTCATAGTCATAGGAACATGTATAAGTTATGGAGAAAGCAATAGCAACAAACTAAATGATCATTGTGCTAAGATAACGGATGGGTCAAGTCAATCACATCATTCTCTAATGATGTGATCCCATGTGATCCCATTAATCAAATGACAACTCATGTCTATGGTTAGGAAATATAACCATCATTAATGCAATGAGCTAGTCTAGTAGAGGCATACTAGTGACATTCTGTTTGTCTATGTATTCACACATGTACTATGTTTCCCGTTAATACAATTCTAGCATGAATAATAAACATTTATCATGATATAAGCAAATATAAATAACAACTTTATTATTGCCTCTGGGGCATATTTCCTTCACAAGACCCTTCTGTTAGCTTAGCATATTGATCGTTCAGTTTTATTGCTATTGCTTTCTTCATGTCAAATACATATTCCTTCAACTATGAGATTATGCAACTCCCGGATACTAGAGGAATGTCGTGTGTGCTATCAAACGTCACAACATAACTGGGTGATCATAAAGATGCTCTGTAGGTATCTCCGAAGGTGTTTGCTGGGTTGGCATAGATCAAGATTAGGATTTGTCACTCCGAGTATCGGAGAGGTATCTCTAGGCCCTCTCGGTAATGCGCATCATAAGAAGCCTTGCAATCAAAGTGACTAATGAGTTAGTTACAATATGATGCATTATGGAACGAGTAAAGAGACTTGCCGGTAACGATATTGAACTAGGTATGTAGATACCAACGCTTGAATCTCGGGCAAGTAACATACCGATGACAAAGGGAATTATGTATGTTGTCATTATGGTACGATCGATAAAGATCTTCGTAGAATATGTGGGAACCAATATGAGCATCCAAGTTCTGCTTTTGGTTATTGACCGGAGAGGTGTCTCGTTCATGTCTACATAGTTCTCGAACCCATAGGGTCTGCACGCTTAAAGTTCGATGACGATTTTGTATTATATGAGTTATGCGATTTGGTGACCGAATGTTGTTCGGAGTCCCGGATGAGATCACGGACATTATGAGGAGTCATGAAATGGTTGAGAGGTAAAGATTCATATATAGGATTTTGATATTCAGACACCGGAAGTGTTCTGGGGGGTACCGAGTACATATCGGGTCACCGGAAGGGGTTTCGGGCATCCCCCCGGCAAGTACATGGGCCTAATGGGCCAAGAAGGGGACAAACCAGCCCCTAGGAGGCTGGTGCGCCCCATGTAGGCCAAAATAGGATGGGAAGGAAAGATGAGAAGAGAGAAAGGAAGGGGAGGGATTCGGCCTCCCCCTTCCTTCTCTCCTCCCTCCTCCTTCCTTCCCCGTCCGGATGAATATGGAAGGGGGAGGCCGAATTGGGAGGCGCCCAAGTAGGATTCCTCTACTTGGGGTGCCCCCTTGGTTGCCTCTCCTCCCTTCCAACATATATATATGGGGGGCACTGCTAGAACACATAACAAGGATTGTTAGTCGTGCGTGGCGCCACCCTCCACAGTTTACGCCTCCGGTCATATTGTCGTAGTGCTTAAGCAAAGCCCTGCACGGATCACTTCACCATCACCATGCTGTTGTGCTGACGAAAATCTCCCCCGACACTTTGATGGATCAAGAGTTCGAGGGACGTCATCGAGCTGAACGTGTGCAGAACTCGGAGGTGTCATACGTTCGGTGCTTGATCGGTTGGAACGAGAAGAAGTTTGACTGCATCAACCGTGTTGTCAAACGCTTCCGCTTTCGGTCTACGAGGGTACGTGGACACACTCTCCCCCTATCGTTGCTATGCATCTCCTAGATAGATCTTGCATGAGCGTAGGATTTTTTTGAAATTGCATGCTATGTTTCCCAACAGTGGCATCAGAGCCAGGTCTATGCGTAGATGATATGCACTAGTAGAACACAAAGAGTTGTTGGCAGTGATCATCATACTGCTTACCACCAATGTCTTATTTTGATTCAGCGGTATTGTTGGATGAAGCGTCCCGGACCAACCTTACATGACCACGTTCATGAGACCGGTTCTACCGACAGACATGCAACTAGTTTTGCATAAAGGTGGCTGGTGGGTGTCTGTTTCTCCAAATTTAGTTGAATCGAATTTGACTGCGGCCGGTCCTTGTTGAAGGTTAAAACAACAAACTTGATAAATCACCGTTGTGGTTTTGATGAGTAGGTTAGAACGGTTCCTGCTAGAAGCCCGTAGCAGCCACGTAAAACTTGCAACAACAAAGTAGAGGACGTCTAACTTGTTTTTCCAGGGCATGTTGTGATGTCATATGGTCAAGAAATGATGTGATATATGTTATTGTATGAGATGATCATGTTTTGTAAAAGTTAATGGCAATCGGCAGGAGCCTTATGGTTGTCTCTTTATTGTATGAAATGCAAATGCCATGTAATTTCTTTACTTTATCACCATGTGTTAGTTGGCGAGACGACCACCACGCTATGATTGAGATCAAGGTGTCAAGCCAGTGACGATGGAAATCATGATGATGCTTTGGAGATGGAGATCAAAAGCACAAGATGATGATGGCCATATCATGCCACATATTTTGATTGCATGTGATGTTTATCTTTTATGCATCTTATTTTGCTTAGTACGGCGGTAGCATTATAAGATGATCCCTCACTATACTTTCAAGGTATAAGTGTTCTCCCCGAGTATGCACCATTGCGACAGTTCGTCGTGTTGAGACACCACGTGATGATCGGGTGTGACAGACTCTACGTTCACATACAACAGGTGCAAGACAATTTTGCACATGTGGAATACTCGGGTTAAACTTGACGAGCCTTACATGTACAGACATGGCCTCAGAACAGTAGAGACCGAAAGGTCAAACGTGAATCATATAGTAGATATGATCAACATAGAGATGTTCACCATTGATGACTACTCCATCTCACGTGATGATCGGACATGGTTTAGTTGATTTGGATCACATATCATTTAGATGATTTGAGGGATGTCTATCTAAGTGGGAGTTCTTAATTAATATGATTAATTGAACTTAATTTATCATGAACTTAGTCCTGATAGTATTTGCATATCTATGTTCTAGATCAATAGCTCGCGATGTAGTTCCCCTATGTTTTGATATGTTCCAAGAGAAAACTAAGTTGAAAGGTGATAGTAGCAATGATGCGGACTGGGTCCATGATCTCAGGATTATCCTCATTGCTACACAGAAGAATTATGTCCTTGATGCACCGCTAGGTGATAGACCTATTGCAGGAGCAGATGCATACGTTATGAACGTTTGGCAAGCTCGATATGATGACTACTTGATAGTTTAGTGCGCCATGCTTTACGGCTTAGAATCGGGACTTCAAAAACATTTTGAATGCCACTGAGCATATGAGATGTTCCAAGAGCTGAAAGTGGTATTTCAAACTCATGCCCGTGTCGAGAGGTATGAGACCTCTGACAAGTACTTTGCCTACAAGATGGAGGAGAATAGCTCAACCAGTGAGCATGTGCTCAGAATGTCTGGGTGCTACAATCGCTTGAATTAAGTGGGAGTTAATCTTCCCGATAAGATAGTGATTGACAGAGTTCTCTAGTCACTATCACCAAGTTACTAGAACTTCGTGATGAACTATAATATGCAATGGATGACGAAAACGATTCCCGAGCTCTTCGCGATGCTGAAATCAGTGAAGGTAGAAATCAAGAAAAATCATCATGTGTTGATGGTTGATAAGACCACTAGTTTCAAGAAAAAGGGCAAAGGAAAAGAAAGGGAAATTCAAGAAGAATGACAAGCAAGTTGCCACTCCTGTGAAGAAGCCCAAAGCCAGATCTAAGCCTGAAACTAGGTGCTTCTACTGCAAAGGAAATGGTCACTGGAAGCAGAACTACCCCAAATATTTGGTGGATAAGAAGGATGACAAAGTGAAAAGGGTATATTTGATATACATGTTATTGATGTGTACCTCACTAGTGCTCAAAGTAGCCTATGGGTATTTGATACATATTCAGTTGCTAAGATTAGTAACTGGAAACAGGAATTGCAGACTAAACAGAGACTAGTTGAGGGTGAGGTGACGATGTGTGTTGGAAGTGGTTCCAAGATTGATATGATCATCATCGCACACTCCCTTTATCTTCGGGATTAGTATTGAACCTAAAATAAATATTATTTGGTGTTTGCGTTGAGCATGAATATGATTGGATCATGTTTATTGCAATACGGTTATTCATTTAAGTCAGAGAATAATTGTTGTTCTATTTACACGAATAAAACCTTTTATGGTCATACACCCAATGTGAATGGTTTGTTGAATCTCGATTGTAGTGATACACTTATTCATAATATTGATGCCAAAAGATGCAGAGTTAATAATGATAGTGCAACATATTTGTGGCACTACCGTTTAGGTCATATTGGTGTAAAGCGCATGAAGAAACTCCATGCAGATGGACTTTTGGAATCACTTGATTAGGAATCAGTTGATACTTGTGAACCATGCCTCATGGGCAAGATGACTAAAAATCCATTCTCTGGAACAATGGAGCAAGCCAATGACTTATTGGAAATAATACATACCGATGTATGCGGCCCAATGAGTGTTCAGGCACACAGCGGGTATCGTTATTTTCTGACCTTCACAGATGATTTGAGTAGATATGAGTATATCTACTTAATGAAACACAAGTCTGGAACATTTGAAAAGTTCAAAGAATTTCAGAGTGAAGTGGAGAATCATCATACCAAGAAAACAAAGTTTCTACGATCTGATCGCTGAGGCAAATATTTGAGTTACGAGTTTGGCCTTCATTTAAAACAATGTGGAATAGTTTCACAACTCACGCCACCTGGAACACCACAGTTTAATGGTGTGTCCGAACGTCGTAACCGTACTTTATTAGATATGGTGCGATCTATTATGTCTCTTATCGATTTACCACTATCGTTTTGGGGTTATGCATTAGAGATAGCTGCATTCATTTTAAATAGGGAACCATCTAAATCCTTTGAGACGACACCATATGAAATGTGGTTTGGGAAGAAACCTAAGCTGTCGTTTCTTAAAGTTTGGGGTTGCGATGCTTATATGAAAAAGCTTCAGCCTGATAAGCTCGAACCCAAATCGTAGAAGTGCCTCTTCATAGGATACCCAAAAGAAACTGTTTGGTACACCTTTTATCACAGATCCGAAGGCAAGATCTTTGTTGCTAAGAATGGATCCTTTCTAGAGAAGGAGTTTCTCTTGAAAGAAGTTAGTGGGAGGAAAGTAGAACTTGATGAGGTAATTGTACCTTATCTCAAATGGGAAAGTAGCTCATCATAGAAAACCGTTCCCGTGATGCCTACACCAACTAGAGAGGAATCCAATGATAATGATCATGAAACTTCAGATCAAGTTGCTACTGAACCTCATAGGTCAACCAGAGCATGTTCCGCACCAGAGTGGTACGGTAATCCTATTCTAGAAGTCATGTTACTAGACCATGACGAACCTACGAACTATGAGAAAGCGATGATGAGCCCAGATTCCAATAAATGGCTTGAGGCCATGAAATCTGAGATAGAATCCATATATGAGACCAAAGTGTGGACTTTGGTTGACTTTCCCGATGATCGGCGAGCCATAGAGAATAAATGGATCTTCAAGAAGAAGACTGACGCTGATGGTAATGTTACTGTCTACAAAGCTCGACTTGTTGCGAAAGGTGTTCAACAAGTTCATGGAGTTTACTATGATGAGACTTTCTCACCTGTAGCGATGCTTAAGTCTGTCTGAATCATGTTAGCAACTGCCGCATTTTATGATTATGAAATCTAGCAAATGGACGTCAAAACTGCATTCCTTAATGGATTTCTTAAAGAAGAGTTGTATATGATGCAACCAGAAGGTTTTGTCGATCCTAAAGGTGCTAACAAAGTGTGCAAGCTCCAGCGATCCATTTATGGACTGGTGCAAGCATCTCGGAGTTGGAATATACACTTTGATGAGGTGATCAAAGCATATGGTTTTATATAGACTTTTGGAGTAGCCTGTATTTACAAGAAAGTGAGTGGGAGCTCTGTAGAATTTCTAATATTATATGTGGATGACATATTGTTTATTGGAAATGATATAGAATTTCTGGATAGCATAAAAGGATACTTGAATCAGAGTTTTTCAATGAAAGACCTCGGTGAAGCTGCTTATATATTGGGCATCAAGATCTATAGAGATAGATGAAGACGCTTGATAGGACTTTCACAAAGCACATACCTTGACAAGATTTTGAAGGAGTTCAAAATGGATCAGTCAAAGAAAGGGTTCTTACCTGTGTTACAAGGTGTGAAGTTGAGTAAGACTCAAAACCCGACCACAGCAGGATATATAGAGAGAAATAAAGTCATTCCCTGTACCTCAGCCATAGGTTATGTAAAGTATGCCATGTTGTGTATCAAACCTGTTGTGTACCTTGCCATGAGTTTGGTAAGGGGGTACAATAGTGATCCAGGAGTATATCACTAGACAGTGGTCAAAATTATCCTTAGCGTACTAAGCAAATTTTTCTCGGCTATGGAGGTGATAAAGAGTTTGTCGTAAAGAGTTACGTCGATGCAAGCTTTGACGCCGATCCGGTTGACTCTGAGTCTCGATCTGAATACATATTGACAGTGGGAGCAATTAGCTAGAGTAGATCCATGCAGAGCATTGTAGACATAGAAATTTGCAAAATACATACGGATCTAAATATGGCAGACTCGTTGACTAAACCTATCTCACAAGAAAAACATGATCACATCTTAGTACTCTTTGGGTGTTAATCACACGGCGATGTGAACTAGATTATTGACTCTAGTAAACCCATTGGGTGTTAATCACATGGCGATGTGAACTAGATTATTGACTCTAGTGCAAGTGGGAGACTGAAGGAAATATGCCCTAGAGGAAATAATAAAGTTGTTATTTTATATTTCCTTATTCATGATAAATGTTATTATTCATGCTAGAATTGTATTAACTAGAAACTTGATACTGTTGGAAATATGCCCTAGAGGCAATAATAAATTAGTTATTATTATATTTCCTTGTTCATGATAATCGTTTATTATCCATGCTAGAGTTGTATTGATAGGAAACTCAGATACATGTGTGGATACATAGACAACACCATGTCCCTACTAAGCCTCTAGTTGACTAGCTCGTTGATCAATAGATGGTTACAATTTCCTGACCATGGACATTGGATGTCGTTGATAACGGGATCACATCATTAGGAGAATGATGTGATGGACAAGACCCAATCCTAAGCCTAACACAAGATCATGTAGTTCGTATGCTAAAGCTTTTCTAATGTCAAGTATCATTTCCTTAGACCATGAGATTGTGCAACTCCCGGATACCGTAGGAATGCTTTGGGTGTACCAAACGTCACGACGTAACTGGGTGGCTATAAAGGTGCACTACGGGTATCTCTGAAAGTGTCTGTTGGGTTGGCACGAATCGAGACTAGGATTTGTCACTTCGTGTAACGAAGAGGTATCTCTGGGCCCACTCGGTAGGACATCATCATAATGTGCACAATGTGGTCAAGGAGTTGATCACGGGATGATGTGTTATGGAACGAGTAAAGAGACTTGCCGGTAACGAGATTGAACGAGGTATCGGGATACCGATGATCGAATCTCGGGCAAGTATCGTACCGATTGACAAAGGGAATTGTATACGGGATTGATTGAATCCTCGACATTGTGGTTCATCTGATGAGATCATCGTGGAACATGTGGGAGCCAACATGGGTATCCAAATCCCGCTATTGGTTATTGACCGGAGAGTCGTCTCGGTCATGTCTGTGTGTCTCCCCAACCCGTAGGGTCTACACACTTAAGGTTCGGTGATGCTAGGGTTGTAGAGATATTAGTAAGCGGTAACCCAAAAGTTGTTCGGAGTCCCGGATGAGATCCCAAACATCATGAGGAGTTCCGGAATGGTCCAGAGGTGAAGATTTATATATAGGAAGTCCAGTTTCGGCCATCGGGAAAGTTTCGGGGGTAATCGGTATTGTACCGGGACCACCGGAAGGGTCCCTGGGGTCCACCGGGTGGGGCCACCTATCCCGGAGGGCCCCATGGGATGAAGTGGGAGGGGAACCAGCCCCTGGTGGGCTGGTGCGCCCCCCATGGGCCTCCCCCTGCGCCTAGGGTTGGAAACCCTAGGGGTGGGGGCGCCCCACCTGACTTGGGGGGCAAGTCCACCCCCTTGGCCGCAGCCCCCCTTGGAGATTGGATCTCATAGGGCCGACGCCTCCCCTAGGGGCCCTATATATAGTGGGGGGAGGGAGGTCAGCCACACCCAAGTCCCTGGCGCCTCCCTCTCCCTCCGTGACACCTCTCCCTCTCGTTGGTGCTTGGCGAAGCCCTGCCGAGATCCCGCTGCTTCCACCACCAGGCCGTCGTGCTGCTGGATCTCCATCAACCTATACTCTCCCCTTGCTGGATCCAGAAGGAGGAGACGTCTCTCCGTTCTGTACGTGTGTTGAACGCGGAGGTGCTGTCCGTTCGGCACTAGGATCATCAGTGATTTGGATCACGACGAGTACGACTCCATCAACCCCATTCTCTTGAACGCTTCCGCTTAGCGATCTTCAAGGGTATGAAGATGCACTCCCTCTCTCTCGTTGCTAGTATCTCATAGATTGATCTTGGTGACACGTAGGAAAATTTTGAATTATTGCTACGTTCCCCAACAGTGGCATCATGAGCTAGGTCTATGCGTAGATTCTATGCACGAGTAGAACACAAAGCAGTTGTGGGCGATGATTTGTTCAATTTGCTTACCGTTACTAGTCTTATCTTGATCCGGCGACATTGTGGGATGAAGCGGCCCGGACCGACCTTACACGTACGCTTACGTGAGACTGGTTCCACCGACTGACATGCACTTGATGCATAAGGTGGCTGGCGGGTGTCTGTCTCTCCCACTTTAGTCGGATCAGATTCGATGAAAAGGGTCCTTATGAAGGGTAAATAGCAATTGGCATATCACCATTGTGGTTTTGCATAGGTAAGAAACGTTCTTGCTAGAAACCCATAGCAGCCACGTAAAACATGCAACAACAATTAGAGGACGTCTAACTTGTTTTTGCAGGGTATGCTATGTGATGTGATATGGCCAAAAGGATGTCATGAGTGATATATGTGATGTATGAGATTGATCATGTTCTTGTAATAGGAATCATGACTTGCATGTCGATGAGTATTGAAAGTCCGTTATATCGACTAGAGGGGGGGGGTGAATAGGCGATTTTTATGAAAGTCTTCAGAACATGGGAGTTTTGAAGACAAACGATAAAACTGAACCTATTACCATGCAGCGGAAGGTAGACTACACTAGGCAAACCATAGTCAAGTATTCAATGAAGTGAAAGCACAAAGACTAATAGCAGCTAGGTAGTAAGGATCAGGTAGGAAGATATTGTGAAGCCAAACAGAACACGCAGTCACTCAGTGAAGACAAATGATAGAGCAAACATACAATGACTTCACAAGGAGTAACAGTAAGTAAAGTGAAGTGAAGATGAAACTAGTGACTCGTTGAAGACAATGATTTGTTGAACCAGTTCCAGTTGTTGTGACAACTGTACGTCTGGTTGGAGCAGCTAGGTATTTAAACCTTAGGACACACAGTCCCGGACACCCAGTCCTGAACACGCAGCTCAGGACACCCAGTCCTCACCGTATTCTCCTTGAGCTAAGGTCACATAGACCTATCCCAATCACTCTGGTAAGTCTTCAAGGTAGACTCCCAAACCTTCACAGACTTCGTTCACTCGCAATCCACAATGTCTCTTGGATGCTCAGAACGCGACGCCTAACCGGCTGGAGGATGCACAGTCCTCAAGTGTAATAAGTCTTCAGATCACACAGACAAGAAGACTTAAGTGATGCCCAATTCTCTCTGGCTCTGGTGGTTAGAGTTTTATCCTCGCAAGGAATTCTCTCTCAAAGGCTTTGAGGTGGGTTGCTCTCAAATGACAAAAGCCGTGCTTTCAATCTGAGCAGCCAACCGTTTATGGTTGAAGGGGGTGGGCTATTTATAGCCACTTGGCAACCCGACCTGATTTGTCCGAAGTGACCCTGGGTCACTAAGGAACTGACACGTGTCCCAACGGTCAGATTTCAAACTCACACGGCAACTTTACTTGGGCTACAAGCAAAGCTGACTTGTCCGACTCTGGACAAGATTCGCTCTCATAGTCTTCACTCGAAGACATAGGTTTTTGGTTTAGGCATCACTTCAGTCATTCTGACTGGTTCTCTTGGACCCCACTTAACAGTACGGTGGTTCCTATGACTCAACACAAAAGAAAAGAACTACGAAAGATCTAAGTCTTCGAGCTCCATAGGCTTCATATCGTGTCTTCTCTTGTCATAGTCTTCAATGTGAATATCTTCATATACCACCTTTGACTTCAATGTCTTCATACATTTTTAGGGGTCATCTCTGGTAGTAAAACCGAGTCAATGAGGGACTTCTACCTGTGTTATCCTGCAATTCTCACAAACACATTAGTCCGTCAACTAGGTTTGTCGTCAATACTCCAAAACCAACTAGGGGTGGCACTAGATGCACTTACAAGTATGACAACCGACAGGAGCCATAGGAGTTATCTTAATTTATTTATGACGTGCGTGTCAATGAAAACGCAATGTAATTACTTTACTTTATTGCTAATCGTTAGCCATAGTAGTAGAAGTAATAGTTGGCGAGGCAACTTCATGAAGACATGATGATGGAGATCATGGTGTCATGCCGATGACGAAGGTGATCATGCCGCGCCTCGAAGATGGAGATCAAAAGGCGCAAGATGATATTGGCCATATCATGTCACTTTATGATTTGCATGTGATGTTTGTCATGTTTACATCTTATTTTCTTAGAACGACGGTAGCATAAATAAGATGATCCCTCGCTGGAATTTCAAGAAAAGTGTTCCCCCTAACTGTGCACCGTTGCGAAGGTTCGTTTTTTTGAAGCACCACGTGATGATCGGGTGTCATAGATTCTAACGTTCGCATACAACGGGTGTAAGCCAGATTTACACATGCGAAACACTTAGGTTGACTTGACGAGCCTAGCATGTACAGACATGGCCTCGGAACACGGAAGACCGAAAGGTCGAACATGAGTCGTATAGTGGATACGATCAACATGAAGATGTTCACCGATGATGACTAGTCCGTCTCACGTGATGATCGGACACGACCTAGTTGACTCGGATCATGTATCACTTAGATGACTAGAGGGATGTCTATCTAAGTGGGAGTTCATTGAATAATTTGATTAGATGAACTTAATTATCATGAACATAGTCAAAAGGTCTTTGCAAATTATGTCGTAGCTCAAGCTTTGGTTCTACTGTTTTAGATATGTTCCTAGAGAAAATTTAGTTGAGAGTTGACAGTAGCAATTATGCGGACTGGGTCCATGAACTGAGGATTGTCCTCATTGCTGCATAGAAGGGCTATGTCCTTAATGCACCGCTCAGTGCGTTGAACCTCAAGCGTCGTCTGTAGATGTTGGGAAACATCTGACATACACGTTTTGATGACTACGTGATAGTTCAGTGCGTAATACTAACGGTTTAGAATTGTGGCACCAAAGACGTTTTTGAAACGTCGCAGAAAAAACATATGAGATGTTCCAAAGACTGAAATTGGGATTTCAGACTAGTGCCCACGTCAAGAGGTATGAGACCTCTGAAAAGTTTCTTAAGCCTGCAAACTAAGGGAGAAAAGCTCAATCATTGAGCATGTGCTCAGATTGTCTGAGTACTACAATCGCTTGAATCGAGTGGGAGTTAATCTTCCAGATGAAATAATGATGATTCTCCATAGTCACTGCCACCAAGCTATTGGAGCTTCGTGATGAACTATAACATATCAGGGATAGACATGATGATCCTTGAGCAACTCGCGATGTTTGACACCGCGAAAGTAGAAATCAAGTAGGACCATCAATTGTTGATGGTTAAACCACTAGTTTCAAGAAGGGCAAGGGAAAGAATGGATACTTCATGAGACGGCAAATCAGTTGCTGCTCTAGTGAAGAAACCCAAGGTTGAACCAAACCCGAGACTAAGTGCTTCTATAATGAGGGAACGATCACTGAAGCTAAACTACCCTAGATACTTGGAAGATGAAAAGGCTGGCAAGGTCGACAGAAGTATTTTGGAAATACGTTATATTAATGTTTACTTTACTAGTACTCCTAGTAGCACCAGGGTATTAAAATACCGGTTCAGTTGCTAAGTGTTAGTAACTCGAAATAAAAGGCTACGGAATAAACGGAGACTAGCTGAAGGTGAGATGACGATATGTGTTGGAAGTGTTTCCAAGGTTGATGTGATCAAGCATCGCATGCTCCCTCTACCATCGAGATTGGTGTTAAACCTAAATAATTGTTATTTGGTGTTTGCATTGAGCATAGACGTGATTGGATTATGTTTATCACAATACAGTTATTCATTTAAAGAGAATAATGGTTACTCTGTTTATTTGAATAATACCTTCAATGGTCTTGCACCTAAAATGAATGGTTTATTGAATCTCGATCGTAGTGATACACATGTTCATGCCAAAAGATATAAGATAGTAATGATAGTACCACATACTTGTGGCACTGCCATTTGAGTCATGTTGGTATAAAACACATGAAGAAGCTCCATGTTGATGGATCTTTGGACTCACTCGTTTTTGAAAAGATTGAGACATGCGAACCATGTCTATTGGTAGATATGCATGAAGAAACTCCATACAGATGGATCATTTGGACTCACTTGATTTTGAATCACTTGAGTGTAGCGACCCGACCCGAATGGATCAAGTGCTCTGTGCTCAGGTGTCATCCCTGGATCAGTAATGCTGACACCACATAGTACATCGAAGGATTTATAGCAGAGTGGCAATCACACACTTATTACATTGTTGTCTCAAAAGAGAACTTATTACAATAAATATGGCTTAAGGCCATCTAGTGTCAATAACAGCGGAAGACTTGGAAGATAAATGGGTCCATCAACTCCAACGGCATCACTGAGTATAGAACCACGACCTAAAAGCACCTTACTCGTCGTCTGAAAAGTCTGCAACATGAGAAGTTGCAGCCCGAAAACGGGTCAGCACATGGAATATGCTGGCAAAGTAACACATAGAGAGTAACGGAATGAAACAGCTATACTATATGCATATATGGCTAGTGGAAAGCTCTATGGTTACAGTTTTGCGTAAAGCCAGTTTTTCCCTACTGCAAAGGAATAAGTTTATTTAACTATCATGGTGGTTGTTGAACATTGAGAATGGTTGACAGCATTCTCAATCCCAATTAAGTGAATAATTAAAACCCAACAACATTAATTAGAAGTAACATGTTGAGATTCACATGATATTCAAGTACTAGATACTCAAGTTGTCCATAACCGGGGACACGGCTAATCATGATTAGTTTGTACACTCTGCAGAGGTTTGCACACTTTTCCCCACAAGACTCGATCGCCTCCTTTTGTTTTCTCGCACTACATGGTGTTTGATAAACGGATGACCGAGACATAGTCTTTCAGAAGCGCTAGCACCTTACGATCGGGTAGACCGTACCACCTACAACCCCTACATCTGCTAGTCTACCACTGTAAGAGTTCGCACAACTTAGTCAACTATGCCAAAGCCCATAATGGCTTGTGGCTGCACACGGAAGTTTCTAGCATGAATTATCTTATGATCCCTTTGAGCCTGGGTGGCGGTCCAAAATAAAACAGGCAAGTCCTGATAGACATCAGGTGCCTCAATCCACCCAGATGTGTGTTTAAGTTGCCACCTTAGATAAACCGTTAATTAACAATACTCACATCTGTCATGGATATCACTCACCCAATCCACGTCTACTAGCATAGCATGGCATAATAAGCAAACGTAGAAGTAACTCCCAAAGGTTTCATAATAAACAGGTAATAGGTACTACCTCATATACTTCCCATCCCACAGTTTAATTAGATCCTAATCATGCAATGTGTGAGGATTGATCTAATGCAATAAAACTGGGTTGTAGAAAAGGTATGATCAAAGTGTTACTTGCCTTGCTGATGATCCGCGAGACCTAAGGTTTCGAAGTAACAAGCGGCGCAATCCGGGTGATCTATCACAGACAAACAACAAGCACACAATAAGTACTCATCTAATGCACGGGTAAAACTCGAACAAGAGATCGAACCAGAAGGTTCAACTTAAGAACTCCGGTTGCAAAGAAAGAACGAACCGAACAAACGGCGGAAAACAAACAGCGGAAGAAAACAACTCGGTTCTAGCAAGTTAAATCTAGGTCAAATTTTACCGGGGCAAAAACTTGTTTAAGTTGATTAGACGGAATGGCGGTTTCGAAACGAAACTCCAGGCGATTGAATCACCTGATTCCGATAAACGAGCGAGAAGATAAACTAGAACGAAGATCGGATCTGAGATCGCGATCGCGGAAAAGACGCGGAATAAATCCGATGAGAAAGAAAACGAAGAACGGTTAAATGAACGGACGTTCGTTAACCTAGAAGAATCCGGTGATCACGTTCGTTAGGACGAACGGTCCGGCGAACGGTCCAAAGGCAACTAAATCGGAAAAGAAAACGAATCCAATCTAGGGTTTCAGAGAAGAAAACCGAAACGAAAAACCGATCTAGAAAACCGGAACGGTTTAGAGAAGAAAAGAATCGGAACGATTAGAAGAAAACGATCCGAGGAAAAGAGACGCGGGGCAACCTCCGGCGAGGTCTCCGGCGAGGGGCTCCGGCGGCGTGGCGGCGTGGGCAAGGTGCGGCGGCGGCGGCTTAGGGAGGCGGCGGCACGGGTGTGGGGTGGCGCGGGTGTGGGGTGTAGGGCGCGGGGTGGGGTGCGGTGGAGGGCTTGGGGCTTGATTTGATGGGTTTAGAGGGGGGGTGTTGGGGTATTTATATTGGGGAGGGGAGGGGGTTTTCTTGGGGTAGGGGACAAGAAATAGAGTAGGAATAGGAAAACGAAACAAAGGAAAGGGGAGGGGCTAACCCTAGCCGAACTCGGCTAGAGCAAGAGGCGGCGGCGGCTGGCGCCTACCTTGCCTGGCGCACGGCGCGCAGGGAGGCTGGGGCGGCGGCTGGCTGGGCCTTTGGCCCGGCTGGCCTGCAGGGTTTTTTTTAAACGGTTTCGCGCGCAGAAAAAGACAGAAAAGAAAATCTAAACGGGCTCCAAAAATTCTAAAGTAAATTTTCCCCGTCTCCTAAAAATGAGTCGAACAAAATGAACTTTACTCCGGACCTAAAATGCAATTTTTTTGAAAACACGCATTTTTTTTCCTATCCAAATAAAACGCAAACAAAACTCCGGCAAAACCAAAATCGATCTATTTATTAAATCTTCATTTTTTTTCCTAAATTTGGGAAAGTCATATTATTCCCTCTCTCATATATTTTGACACCGGAAAAATTATTGAAGATGAAATAAATAAATCAAATGATCCTCTTTTCAAATTCGAGAAAACTCTCAAATATGAAAATAACGAAATCTCCAACTGCCTCCGAAGGTCCTTGAGTTGCCTGAAATTTCTAGGATCGGGCAAAATGTAAGAAAATATGACATGCATGATGATCTAGTGTATAACATTCCAAATTGCAAATTTGGGATGTTACAAACCTACTCCCCTTAAGATGAATCTCGCCCTCGAGATTCGGGTTGGCTAGAAAATAGGTGAGGGTGGTCCTTGAGCAAATCTTCTTCTCTTTCCCAGGTGGCTTCATCCTCTGAGTGGTGGTTCCACTGAACTTTGCAAAACTTGATAACCTTGCTGCGGGTAACTCTGCTGGCATAATCGAGAATCTTGACTGGCTTCTCCTCATATGTTAAGTCGTCCTTCAACTGAATCGCTTCGAGTGGCACGGTATCTCTTAACGGTACCTCTGCCATCTCGGCGTGACATTTCTTCAGCTGAGAAACATGGAATACGTCATGAACTCCTGACAGTCCCTCTGGTAATTCCAACTTGTAAGCGACTTCTCCCATACGTTGCAAGATCTTATACCGTCCAACGAAACGCGGTGCTAATTTTCCCTTAACTCCAAAGCGCTTAACTCCTCGAAGTGGGGATACTCGAAGATAAACTCTGTCTCCGGCTGTCTCCTTGCGTTTAGAATCTGTGTAGCTCTTCTGCCTGGACTGGGCTACCTTGAGCCTATCGCGAATCAACTTAACTTTCCGTTCAGACTCCTTAATCAAATCTGGTCCAAAGAATTGACGGTCTCCAACTTCGTCCCATGACAACGGTATCCTGCACCTCCTTCCGTATAAAGCTTCGAAAGGTGCCATCTTCAAACTGGTTTGGTAACTGTTGTTATAAGAAAACTCCACATACGGCAAGTTATCGTCCCAACTAGATCCATAATCTAGTGCACAAGCTCTCAGCATATCTTCCAAAATATGATTGACTCTCTCGGTCTGTCCATCTGTCTGCGGATGAAAAGTTGTGCTGAACTCTAGTCTGGTTCCTAAAGTCTCATGCAACTGCTTCTAAAACTTTGAGGTAAATTGAGTTCCTCTATCTGATACGATACTCCTCGGAACTCCATGCAAACAAATGATCCTAGTCATGTATATCTTCGCCAACTTAGCACTGGTGTAAGTGGTCTTAACTGGAATAAAATGTGCTACCTTCGTCAAACGATCAACTACTACCCATATCGAATCATAGCCTGATTTTGTCCTGGGTAGTCCTGTGATAAAATCCATGCCTATCTTATCCCACTTCCATTCGGGTATCTGCAATGGTTGTAACAATCCTGCTGGCTTCTGATGCTCTGCCTTTACTCTCTGACATACGTCACAAACTGCTACATATGCTGCAATATCCTTCTTCATTCTGGTCCACCAGAATGTTTCCTTCAAATCCAAATACATCTTGATATTCCCTGGGTGAATCGAATACGGTGAATCATGTGCCTCTTGCAAAATCAACTTCCTGATCTCCGGGTCATTTGGCACATAAACACGGTCTTCAAACCATAGGGTGTCGTGCTCATCCTCACGAAATCCCTTTGCTTTTCCTTCGCTCAATTTCTCTTTTATAGCAGCAATCTCCTTGTCAGATTTCTGAGCTTCTCTGATCTTATCCATCAATGTTGACTGAATCTCCAATGCTGCTACATAGCCTCTCGGAACTATTTCCAAACATAGCTCACGAAGGTTTTCTGCTAACTCCTTGGGTATTTTCCTCATCATGAGAGTATTGACATGGCTCTTACGGCTCAATGCGTCAGCTACTACATTAGCTTTTCCGGGATGGTAATGCAATCTCAAGTCATAATCCTTGATGAGCTCCAACCATCTCCTCTGTCTGAGGTTCAACTCCTTCTGCGTGAAAATGTACTTCAAACTCTTGTGATCCATGTACACCTCACAATGATTTCCAATGAGGAAATGTCTCCATGTTTTCAATGCATGCAATACGGCTGCTAACTCCAAATCATGCGTGGCATAATTCAACTCATGAGGCTTCAGTTGCCGTGAAGCATACGAAACAACTCTTCCTTCCTGCATAAGCACTGCTCCAAGTCCTCGACGTGAAGCGTCGCAATACACCTCATAATCCTTGGTCTGATCTGGCAAAACCAATACTGGTGAGGTAACCAAGCGTTTCTTCAACTCCTGGAAACTAGCCTCACACTCCTCAGTCCATTTGAACTTAGTATCCTTCTTCAACAATTCATTCATAGGCTTCGCAATCTTTGAGAAATTCTCAATAAATCTCCGATAGTATCCTGCGAGTCCAAGAAAACTCCGGATCTCTCCAACTGTTGTTGGTGCTTCCCATTCGGTTACGGTCTCAACCTTTGTGGGGTCAACTGCTATACCCTCTCCGGATATAACGTGTCCGAGGAATCCAACTTCCTTTAACCAAAACTCGCATTTGCTGAATTTGGCATATAACTGATGTTCCCTTAGTTTCTCCAAAACCAAACGCAAATGTTCCTTATGCTCCTCTTCATTCTTTGAATAAACCAGGATGTCATCAATGAACACTACGACGAACTTATCCAAAAACTCCATAAACACTTTGTTCATCAGGTTCATAAAATAGGCAGGTGCCTTGGTCAATCCAAATGACATAACGGTATACTCATACAGTCCATATCTTGTGGTGAATGATGTCTTAGGTATGTCCTGCTCTCGAATCTTCAATTGATGGTACCCTGATCGCAAATCGATCTTGGAAAACACTTTAGCTCCTTGCAATCGATCAAACAGATCGTTGATCATTGGCAGTGGGTACTTGTTCTTGATGGTTACTTCATTCAATCCCCGATAATCAACAACCATCCTTAATGATCCATCCTTCTTTTCCACTAGAAGTACGGGTGATCCCCAAGGCGAAGAACTTGGGCGAATGTAACCTTTATCCAATAACTCCTTAATCTGATTCTTAATTTCTACCAAATCCTTTGCTGGCATCCGGTATGGTCGCTTCGATATTGGGCATGTACCTGGCAATAACTCAATCAAAAACTCAATATCTCTATCCGGTGGCATGCCTGGTAATTCCTCAGGAAATACATCTGGAAACTCCTTTACCACTGGTACTTCTTCTTGGACAACTCCTGTTAGGCAGTTTACTTGTGTCCTATTTGGCACATGCCGGGATACATACTTGATCCTTCTTCCTGCTGGTGTGGTAAGCAAAATTGACTTACTAGCACACTCAATATTCCCTTCATACTTTGATAACCAATCCATGCCTAATATCACATCCAATCCTTGAGATTCCAATACTATTAGGTCTGAGGGAAACACATAGTTACCAATCCTTAATGGTAACCGATCACACCATCGTCTAGCCATAAACTCCGCTCCTGGTGAGCTTACTAACATGGGTGACCTAAGGGCTTGGGTTGGCAGGTTATATTTATCCACAAATCCCCTTGATATGTATGAATGCGATGCACTAGTATCAAAAAGAACAAGTGCGGTAAATGACTTAACCAAAAACTTACCGATTACTGCATCGGGTTGATCTTCAACCTCCTCCACATTAACGTGGTTCACCTGTCCCCTATTGAAAGGGTTCGGCTTCTTCCTAGAGCTTCCATTGCCATTTCCATTCTGGCCTTTAGGACATTCATTTGCATAATGCCCTGGCTTCGAACACTTATAGCAAGTGACGTGGCTCAGGTCCTTCTTGGCTGGGGTGGATGGGGTGGTCCGGTTCTGTCCGCTGCTTCCTCCATTCCCATTACCATTCTTGTGGCCATTATGGTTGTGCGAGCTACCTCCTCCATGGGTGTGCTGAAACTAAAATCCCGGTTTAGGGGCAAAACGGGGCTTCTGCTGGGCTCCAGAGTTATACTTCCCCTGTCCATACTTCCTCTTACGGTTCTCAATCTGCTGTTGCTTTCCTTCAATCATGATGGCACGATCTACCAACTCCTGGTAGTTGTTGAAAGTGGCTACCATCAACTGCATGCTTAGCTCATCATTCAATCCTTCCAGAAACTTCTCCTGCTTAGCTGCATCCGTAGCAACGTCATCTGGGGCATAACGCGCTAACTTGCTGAAGTCGTCAACGTACTGGCCAACTGTCCTTCCTCCTTGGCATAAGTTGCGAAACTCACGCTTCTTTAAGGCCATAGCTCCTGCTGAAACATGGGCAGTGCGGAAAGCTTGCTGAAACTGATCCCATGTGACAGTGTCAACTGGGTAAGTGGCTGTGAAATTCTCCCACCATGCTGCCGCGGGTCCGTCAAGCTGGTGTGCGGCAAACTTCACTTTCTCACCATCCGTGCATCCTGCAGTGGTCAACTCCCTTCCTATCTTGCAGAGCCAATCGTCTGCTACTATCGGCTCGGTGCTACTGGAAAACACCGGTGGATTTAGCCTAAGAAAACGGGCTAAGTGGTCAACAGGTGGTGGTGGTGGTGGGTTGTTGTTGTTGTTCTGCTGGTTCTGGACTAACATCTGCATCAATTGATTCTGCTGTTGGATCAACTGAGTGAGCTCCGGTGGAAATCCATTGTCACGTCTCGGAGGCATCTGAGGGTTTAGAAAAGACGAGAATTAAGAATAGAGTGAGGTCTAAAGGGAAAACACTACCCCAATGCACATGAGCAAAATGCACACAAAATCACTTCAATCTTTTTTTTGACAAAAACAGTGGGGGAAATCCCCACTGTGATTCTCTTTTTCATTAAAATAGGGGGACAATTACATATGGATTTACATGATGGATATAATTCATGACATTGATGAGTCTACAAATGATCTAGCCAGCTTTGCATGCCCTCTTTCAATCCTGGTTTTGCCTTCTTTATAATCATGCAAATGTGCTCCTTGAAAGTGGCAATACAGAGTGTCATATTTTTGACCTTGTTGTCAAAAATTATGCTATTTCTGTGTTTCCATAGACTCCAGCATCCAGCAATCAGACATTCTTTAAAGCATCCATGTGTATCTTGCTTCCTTCCCTCCAGGAGCATTTCTATGAGGTTATGATCAGTGTTCCATTGGTAGCCAATGTTCATCCAGAAGTTTTGACTGAAATCACAGCTAAAAAACAGATGCATTAAATGTTCATTAGGTTCATCATCACATAATTCACACTTACTAGTCTCAATGTAGAAATTCTTCCTTATTAGTAGATCTCTAGTGTTTAATCTGTCTTGTAACAAGAGCCAGAAGAAGAATTTCTGCTTTGGTAGAGAGCATGATTTCCATATCCATTGATAGGGTTTAGGTGCATCAACAGGGTTTCCCATAAGTTCAAGGTATATTCTCTTGTTAGAATACCTTGTGGCACCCCAATAAAATTTCCAAGAATCTGGCAGGTGCTGATTCTCTCTGTTGTTAATCATTTCTATAAGGTTGATACTCTGTTGTACAGCAATAGAGGACATGGGCAGGTGGAACAAATCATAAAATTCACTAACATCCATGTTGCTGACAGTTGCAAGAGTTATGTCAGTATTCTTTGCATAGGAAAATAGCTGAGGCATTGACTGTGATATTATATAAGAACACCACTTATCTGACCATAGCTTAATTGTATCACCTCTCCCAGCATAACATATAGTCATGTTTTTAAATTCTTGCAAATTCGAGCAACAGTCTCCCCACCAAAAGGATCCCCTCATTGTAGGGAAACAAGGCATCTCATCATTATCATAGTAATTGTTCCATATAAGGTTAACCCAGGGGATATCCTGCTTATTGAAGAATTTGTAAAGAAATTTAATAAGCAGAGTTTTGTTTTGTGTTCTCAGATCTAACACACCCAATCCCCCAGCCTTTTTTGGCAAGCAAACATTATCCCATTTAACAAGGCAATTTCCTTTTTTATTGATATCCTTACCATACCAAAGGAAGTTCCTGCCAGATTTTTCAAAGTGATCCAGTATGGTGAGAGGTACTCTGATGCAACACATAGCAAATATTGGCAGAGCAGCAACTGTGGATTTGAGATGTACAAGTCTTCCAGAATATGACATTAATGAGGCAATGCCGGAAAGTCTATGATCAAGTCTTGATACCATGGGCATCAAGTCTGCCACTTTAGGTCTTGTAGATCCCATTGGTAGACCAAGATATGTGAAAGGCATAGATTCTTTTTTGCAATTGAAGGATTTTGCCAGCTCTTGAGCTTTATCATCAGACATGTTGATTGGTACCATGGATGATTTACTATAATTTACAACAAGTCCAGTGAATTTTGAGAAGTTGTCAAGTATCTCAATGAAGCTTCTAATTTGAAATTCATCAGCAGGCAAGATAACCAGGGTGTCATCAGCATATTGTATGATAGGATAACTTTCAGTAAAGTTAGTCTCAATGGGCAGAGATAGTGTTCCATTTCTCCATGCATCATTAACCATGATTTGTAATAATTCTCCAACCATAACATATAGAAGAGGGGAAAATGGATCTCCTTGTCTGACACCACACTTACATTGAATGCATTTACCTGGAACACTATTAAGGATGACAGATGTGGAAGCAGTAGATAGGATAGATGAGACCCATCTAATCCATTTCTTGGTAAATCCTAGGTGCTGCATCATGTATAAGATAGCCTTGTAGCTCACTTTATCAAAAGCCTTAACAAAGTCAATCTTAAAAATAATGATCTCTTTCTTGGATTTGTGGCACATATGTATGTATTCAAAACTCCATGCAAGGCAATCCTGAATATTCCTTGTCTTTATAAACCCATATTGATTCTTGCTAATTCTGGATATAATAATCTGCTGCACTCTATTAGCAAGGAGTTTGGTAAGGATTTTGATAGGCATACTTACAAGTGAGATGGGCCTATAATCATCAGGAATTTCAGGATTGTCATTTTTGGGTATCATAGTAATGTAGGCAGTGTTAACAGGAGCCAGGGAAACAGCTTCATTGTAGAAATCATTGATGAATTTGTAGAAATAATGCTTGATTATGTGCCAGCATTTCTTCATAAACAGTCCATTAAAACCATCAGGTCCAGGAGATTTGTCATTGGGCATTTTATTGATGGTATCATCAATCTCATCAGTACTGAAGGGCCTGTCAAGATCATAAAGATCCTCCTCCATAGCAAGATGTGATATGTCAAAGTTTTGTGTGCAGATTATCTCAGTACCAATCCTATCTTTGAAAGATGCCCAAAGTATAGCAGCTTTATGATCATGATCAAATACTTGCTGTCCATCCGTAGTCATAAGATATGTGATGTAGTTGTGCCTAAATACATAGGTAGCAATTGCATGGAAGAATTTGGTATTTTCATCACCCAAATTTGCCCATCTGATGTTTGCCCTAATTCTCCAGTAAATTCTCTTAGCCTCCAGCAACTTGTTAGTATGCTTGATGAGCAATTTCCTGAAATTCTTTTCCACCCTAGCTAGTGGTCTTTGTTCCTCAATGCCATCAAATAGTTTCACATAGAAACAACAGTTATCAATGATTTTGTTCAATTGGGAGTATTGCTTGCTCCAAGATTTCAAACCTCTTATGATAGATTTAAACTTGGAATTTAAATTCTTAGCAGAATCAGAGAAGTGAGTGGAATTTAACCAATGCTTCTCCACAGTTTCAATAAACCCACTGAATTCAGTCCAATACTCTTCAAATCTGAATATCTGGCTTCTGGGAATATTGCTGTCAATCTGGATTTTGATAGGCACATGGTCAGATGAAATTTTAGCTAATGGAGTAGCCATAGTAGATGGATGGATAGTAGTCTAGTGGGGACTGGTAAAAATCCAGTCTAACTTTTCCAATAAAGGTTGATCTTGTTTATTGGTCCATGTGAAAGCTCTTCCTTTGAGAGGGATTTCTGCCAGATCCAGGTTGACAATGATATTATTAAAAGTCATCACACTAGCAGGATCACCACCAGGTTTGTTTCTATTATCAGGGCTTCTTATGTAATTAAAATCACCCAGGATCATCCATAACTTGGACTGGCTCATATTCAGACCCATAAGCCAATCAGTAAATTCCTGTTTACCTTCAGTGCTGTTAGGTCCATAAACATTAGTGAGATACCAGCAGGTACTATCCAGATTAGAAGTAAACTCAATGGTGATTTGATAATAATTTTGGGATAACACTTTGCCCTTCATTAAATTGCCATTCCAAATAGTAATTAGACCTCCAGAGTTGCCATTTGAAGGTGAAAAACAGAACTGGTTGAACCTCTTTGGGCAAAAATTCTTGATATAAGCAATATCAAAATTATCCCTCTTGGTTTCTTGAAAGGTCATAATACAGCAAGCACTTTCACCAATTTTCTTTCTAATGTCATTCCACCTAGTTGTGGAGTTTATACCTCTAACATTCCAATTTAGGATATTCCAACTTCTATTCATGGCAGTAGTATCTGAAGTAGTATTGTGACATATTATGAATAGCATAATATGTGCTCCTACATGCTCTATGGGTCTTGCTATAGCAGCCAATATCTGCGGTAAGTGAATAGTCACTGACTAATGCTCGTTGGAATAGATACATGCAGTAGATAATCATACTACATAAGCATTTAAGACAACATAAGCAACTGACATGCAAACTCCAGTAGAAGCTGTAGCACAAAGTATACTTATTACACATCATACTGATAGTTGATGCACGCAGGCATCCAAATGACATGGTAGAGGAAGCAAAAGGAACTGGAATCAAAGCATGATGGCAGTTAGGGGAGCCATCAAAGCCCACATCATAGGAGTGAGACCTAATCATCAGAGCTGTCGTAGTGCAAAGCACTAGGGGACACATCCTGGGGTGCCATCTTACATGGACCTATGCCAATAGCCTGCAGGGTCTTCATAGGAAATTCAGGTGGTGGAGGTGCTTGCTTATTAATAATCACAGCATCAAATTGAGGTCCCAGGTTAACAGATATATCTTTCTTCATTTTCTTAGGGCCCTGTTTGTTATTATGCTCAATCTTAGCTTCATTATTGATGACATTATCCGCAGCAGCCTGGTCCTTGAATCCCCTGGTGAGCTTGGCAATCCTGTTGCTCCTCCTGCAGAAGGTGTCATCTATGATCTTCTTCTTTTTCTGCCTGTTAGAGGGTTTCTGAACTTCAGCAAACTCCTGACCTGTGATCTCCTCAATGCTGACAGAGCTGGTATTCATAGGTGGTTCCTTCTGGATGGTTTGGATCTGCAGATAACATCTTTTATTGTTACCATTGGTGCCCACAACATCGACCACATTGCAGGAAGCATTGACAATCTGACTGCCACCCAGTTTGGGAATGATGTCCTGAGCATTTGTCACCAAGTTGCCAATAAGTTCCTGAAGAACATTAATGTGCTCAGTAGCACCCTCAACAGCAATGTTGCTAGTCTGCAGAGGCTGGGAACTGCTAGTGGATGGTATGTCATTGTAGCTCATGCTGCAGTTATTGGGGATAAACATAGGACTAGGAGCTTTCTGAGAACTGGGTTGTGAGGCAACAGGATTAATTGGGATGTAATCGGGCCCAAGAGTCTCATGAGGTTCAGCATAGATTGTATTGGAGTGTATCTGAATAGGAGATCTTACTTCCTCCAAAATAGGTGCCTCAACCGGATCAGCATTAATATGTTCAGAAGCAGCAGCCATGTGGGCATCATCGTGGTTCACATTGTCATTATGGACCACATGAACATCCTCATATGGTGCACCAAGGTTCTCATTATGAGGATTAATAACAACTTGATCGATAGGTATATTCCCTAACACCTCATCATGCCAGAAGCCTCCATGAACATGAGGGAGGGGATGGGGTTTCCACCATCAGGTGGCAATGGGTCCTCATCACCCCCTTGCTGACCAATCAGATCCCTCGACAGTATATATGTTGGGCAAGTCCATGAGTCACCATATCCAACATCATCAAGGTTCCTCAGAACAACTAGTCTGGTAGGAATATTGTCAACATTCATGACCCTGAGTTTAACAATAACCCTTGCTTTGTCCCTTGGATCCTTGTTCCAAATCAAAAAAGCGACCATATGGTGACACAGTGCGACTAATCACCCCAACATCCCAGCATTCTAATGGATAATTCATAAGTAGGATCCATACATCATGTGTGAAAGTAATGCTGTGGTAATTAAGACCTCTGTCCTGCTTGCTAATCCTAAGAACAGAGTCCCCAATCTGGAACGGGCTCATACTGACAGCAGTATCACGTGAACAGGCAGTACTAAACTGAACCAAAGCAGTACCCATACCACAGCGGGAAGTGTAGTTGATGCGCCATCCACGTCCCTCCAAGTAGTTCGTGATCAGAGCAATGGCACCATGAAACTCCTCAGCTGATGCCTCGGGTACGAGCGTGGCGATTGCCCACTCATCGCAGACCATCGGTAGGTCACCTCCAAGAACCACATATCCACGGCGAGCACGGAGAGGACCGGGGGGGATGATCGTCGTACCAGGTGGAAGGTGGGGGAGCGGGTTGCAAGGGTAGCATGCCATCTCGGTGTTTGCAGCTGTAGCCGGTGGCGCAGAGGGAGAAGAACCAAGGGGAGAAGCCGAGGGGACTAGTTGAGCTTCAGTAATATCAGGGGGAGGATCCTTGTTCTGTTTGACCCGATAAGCATTAAGTCTGGTATTCTTATTGAAACAAAATCTGGCGATATGATTGTATCGGTAACAAACACGGCACCTGATTCTATTGTTGCATTGATTACGCGCGTGCCCAGTACCAAGGCATTTTTGGCATATAGTATAATTGGATATGTCAGTGTAAATCCTCCCAGACGATACATCTTCCGAAGGGTTGGGCTGCTCCGTACCTGTCGGCCTGACGGGCTCCGCGAACAAGTTTTGGGCCGATCGATTCAAACTAGCACTAGTGCATGCAACGGCCGATCCGCTATGCATGTGGGTCGTTGGAGCAACCGGCGGCGAGCGAAGATCACGATCATTAGGTATCGGCAAGCCATGTGGCGTAGATCCGAGTGGAATTACATTCGCCCCCGATAGAGGATTGTTATCATGCGTATCAACTCTCATGTGCGAGGCAGAAAGATGACCCATGATTCTACGGTAAACATGATTGGTGGGAACAAGATTTGTGCGCTTACCTTTATGATGTCGTGTGATAATAGTCCATTCAGAATCTTGTTCTCTATACCACTTCTTCTCTTCAAAAATCCAATTAGGGCCACCACCGCTCCATAAGTGGAAATAGCATTTGAATGGATCACAATTGAAATATGATTTACGTACCAAGAAGAAACCCACGGCCTTGGAGCAAACTTTGAACATAAAAACATTACCCTTGATATGAGATACCTCAAATGAATCATAGGATCCACCAGTGCAAGATGATAGTGCCAAACTCACATTGAGGGTATTCAGTTGAAAACCAAATCTTGCAAATGAAACCACAAGGGAGAAACCGTACGAAGAGGAGATGGGGTTTACCGAGGTTTGGAATAACTTACGGATCTCACCTCTGAAATGGTGACCAAAAGAAAAATCCAGTTGGTGGGCGATGGAGTGTGGATCACTGAAGGGATCCATCGGCCAGGAAAGGGATTTTGATGGTGGGATCAGTGGAGATCTTGGGTGGCGCCATGGTCGCCATGGGAGGGGTGGGAGGTGAGGTGGGGAGGGTGGAGCGCCATCAAAATCACTTAAATCAATCAAACAAGGGCTTATAAACGATCTAAAACTATCGCAAAAGTGCTCGGACTAATGTTTACATGGGGGAATACTACTACTATCTGGTGGTCATCTAGAAATTTGAACCGATGGAAGACTCCATGATATCTGCTCTAGCTTCGTCTTCAAAGTCGGGTTCACTTGGATCCGAATCGGTGTCGTCGATGATGATGTAGTTGTCCGGACATGCGACGTACTCGTCCTCCTCCTCGGATGCTAACTTCCTCTTGAGTTCTTCAATCTCCTGCTTAAGATCGCCATTGTGTCTCGCTAGAGCTACGATATCGTCCATGTAGTCCTTGCGTGTAGACTTCAGTTCTCCTTCTAGCTCGATGATCCTTGCCTTCGCATTCTTCAATTCTATCATATCATTGCACATCTGGTTCTCGTGGCGTCGAATGTGCTAGTTTAACTCCTGGATGAATGATGCAATGGATCTATCCTTCTTGGTGCTGACTAACTCCCATTGTTCATCTCGGTGTCCGCAAATCTGATAGATAGTGTCCTTGAGGTCTTCTTGATAAACTTCTCCAATGCGTCCTATGGTGATATGAGCTGCCATGCTCTTTCCCAAACTCCAGGTTGGTGCATTGAAAACACTATCTATAGGATTCGTGATTGGTGTGAATGTTCTTCCCATAACGTGAGCTTGAATCTTCCAGCGCTCCTCTTCAGGCAGTGTGGCGTTGAAGGTTCCCGTGAAGCTTGGTAGTCCAATGTTCAGGTACTTGGTGACTTCCTTTAGGTGAAATCCAAATGGTGTGCCTTCATCCGGTTGAGCGTACTTAATCTTCACGTTCGTCATCCTAAAAGGGTAGAAAAGGTGAGGAGTTGTAAAATGAGAAGAGAAGGGGAATCTATGGCTTTAACTTAGTGGTCGTGTCCTACAGTCAGCGTGTGCTCTGATACCATTCTCTGTAGCGACCCGACCCGAATGGATCAAGTGCTCTGTGCTCAGGTGTCATCCTTGAATCAGTAATGCTGACACCACACAATACATCGAAGGATTTATAGCAGAGTGGCAATCACACACTTATTACATCGTTGTCTCAAAAGAGAACTTATTACAATAAATATGGCTTAAGGCCATCTAGTGTCGATAACAGCGAAAGACTTGGAAGATAAATGGGTCCATCAACTCCAACGACATCACTGAGTATAGAACCACGACCTAAAAGCACCTTACTCGTCGTCTGAAAAGTCTGCAACATGAGAAGTTGCAGCCCGAAAACGGGTCAGCACATGGAATATGCTGGCAAAGTAACACATAGAGAGTAACGGAATGAAACAGCTATACTATATGCATATATGGCTGGTGGAAAGCTCTATGGTTAGAGTTTTGCGTAAAGCCAGTTTTTCCCTACTGCAAAGGAATAAGTTTATTTAACTATCATGGTGGTTGTTGAACATTGAGAATGGTTGACAGCATTCTCAATCCCAATTAAGTGAATAATTAAAACCCAACAACATTAATTAGAAGTAACATGTTGAGATTCACATGATATTCAAGTACTAGATACTCAAGTTGTCCATAACCGGGGACACGGCTAATCATGATTAGTTTGTACACTCTGCAGAGGTTTGCGCACTTTTCCCCACAAGACTCGATCGCCTCCGTTTGTTTTCTCGCACTACATGGTGTTTGAGAAACGGATGACCGAGACATAGTCTTTCAGAAGCGCTAGCACCTTACGATCGGGTAGACCGTACCACCTACAACCCCTACATCTGCTAGTCTACCACTGTAAGAGTTTGCACAACTTAGTCAACTATGCCAGAGCCCATAATGGCTTGTGGCTGCACACGGAAGTTTCTAGCATGAATTATCTTATGATCCCTTTGAGCCTGGGCGGCGGTCCAAAATAAACAGGCAAGTCCTGATAGACATCAGGTGCCTCAATCCACCCAGATGTGTGTTTAAGTTGCCACCTTAGATAAACCGTTAATTAGCAATACTCACATCTGTCATGGATATCACTCACCCAATCCACGTCTACTAGCATAGCATGGCATAATAAGCAAACGTAGAAGTAACTCCCAAAGGTTTCATAATAAACAGGTAATAGGTACTACCTCATCTACTTCCCATCCCACAGTTTAATTAGATCCTAATCATGCAATGTGTGAGGATTGATCTAATGCAATAAAACTGGGTTGTAGAAAAGGTATGATCAAAGTGTTACTTGCCTTGCTGATGATCCGTGAGACCTAGGGTTTCGAAGTAACAAGCGGCGCAATCCGGGTGATCTATCGCAGACAAACAACAAGCACACAATAAGTACTCATCTAATGCACAGGTAAAACTCAAATAAGAGATCGAACCAGAATGTTCAACTTAAGAACTCCGGTTGCAAAGAAAGAACGAACCGAACGAATGGCGGAAAAAAACGGCGGAAGAAAACAACTCGGTTCTAGCAAGTTAAATCTAGGTCAAATTTTACCAGGCAAAAACTTGTTTAAGTTGATTAGACGGAACGGCGGTTTCGAAACGAAACTCCAGGCGATTGAATCACCTGATTCCGATAAACGAGCGAGAAGATAAACTAGAACGAAGATCGGATCTGAGATCGCGATCGCGGAAAAGACGCGGAATAAATCCGACGAGAAAGAAAACGAAGAACGGTTAAACGAACGGACGTTCGTTAACCTAGAAGAATCCGGTGATCACGTTCATTAGGACAAACGGTCCGGCGAACGGTCCAAAGGCAACTAAATCGGAAAAGAAAACGAATCCGATCTAGGGTTTCGGAGAAGAAAACCGAAACAAAAAACCGATCTAGAAAACCGGAACGGTTTAGAGAAGAAAAGAATCGGAACGATTAGAAGAAAACGATCCGAGGAAAAGAGACGCGGGGCAACCTCCGGCGAGGTCTCCGGCGAGGGGCTCCGGCGGCGTGGCGGCGTGGGCAAGGTGCGGCGGTGGCGGCTTAGGGCGGCGGCGGCGCGGGTGTGGGGTGGCGCGGGTGTGGGGTGTAGGGCGCGGGGTGGGGTGCGGTGGAGGGTTTGGGGCTTGATTTGATGGTTTTAGAGGGGGGGTGTTGGGGTATTTATATTGGGGAGGGGAGGGGGTTTTCTTGGGGTAGGGGACAAGAAATAGAGTAGGAATAGGAAAACGAAACAAAAGAAAGGAGAGGGGCTAACCCTAGCCGGACTCGGCTAGAGCAAGAGGCGGCGGCGGCTGGCGCCTGCCTTGCCTGGCGCACGGCGCGCAGGGAGGCTGGGGCGGCGGCTGGCTGAGCCTTTGGCCCGGCTAGCCTGCGGGGGTTTTTTTAAACGGTTTCGCGCGCAGAAAAACACAGAAAAGAAAATCTAAACGGGCTCCAAAAATTCTAAAGTAAATTTTCCCCGTCTCCTAAAAATGAGTCGAACAAAATGAACTTTACTCCGGACCTAAAATGCAATTTTTTTGAAAACACGCATTTTTTCCTATCCAAATAAAACGCAAACAAAACTCCGGCAAAACCAAAATTGATCTATTTATTAAATCTTCATTTTTTCCTAAATTTGGGAAAGTCATATTATTCCCTCTCTCATATATTTTGACACCGGAAAAATTATTGAAGATGAAATAAATAAATCAAATGATCCTCTTTTCAAATTCGAGAAAACTCTCAAATATGAAAATAACGAAATCTCCAACTCTCTCCGAAGGTCCTTGAGTTGCGTGAAATTTCTAGGATCGGGCAAAATGCAAGAAAATATGACATGCATGATGATCTATTGTATAACATTCCAAATTGCAAATTTGGGATGTTACATTGAGACATGCAAATCATACCACATGGGCAAGATGACTGAAAGGCCTCGTTTTCTGTAAGATGGAACAAGAAAGCAACTTGTTGGAAGTAATACATTTTGATGTGTGCAGTCCAATGAGTGCGGAGGCACGCAGTGGATATCGTTATGTTCTTACTTCATAGCTAATTTGAGTAGATACTGAGTATATTTACTTGATGAAACACAAGTCTGAATTATTGAAAGGTTTAAGTAATTTCAGAGTGAAGTTGAAGATCGTCGTGACAATATGATAAAATGTCTATGATATGATCATAGAGATGAATATCTGAGTTACGAGTTTGCCACACAATTAAGACATTGTGGAAATTGTTTCACAACTAATACCGCCTGGACCACCATAGTGTGATGGTGTGTCCGAACATCACAACTGCACCCTATTGGATATGGTGCATACCATGATGTCTCTTATCGAATTTCCACTATCGTTTATGGGTTAGGCAATAGGGACAACCGCACTCACTTTAAATAGGGCACCACACAATTCCGTTGAGATGACACCGTGCGAACTATGGTTTAGAGAAACCTAAGCTGTCGTTTCTTAAAAGTTTGGGGCTGTGATGATTATGTGAAAAGGTTTCAGGCTGATAATCTCGAATCCAAAGCGGATGAATGCTTCTTCATAGAATACCCAAAACAGTTGGGTATACCTCATATTTAAGATCCGGAAGCAAAATTGATTGTTTCTAGAAACGGGTCCTTTCTCGAGGAAAAGTTTCTCTCGAAAGAATTGAGTGGGAGGATGGTGGAGACTTGATGAGGTTATTGAACCGTCACTTCAACTAGTGTGTAGTAGGGCACAGAAAGTTGTTCCTGTGGCACCTACACCAATTGAAGTGGAAGCTTATGATAGTGATCATGAAACTTCGGATCAAGTCACTACCAAACCTCATAGGTCGACAAGGATGTGTACTACATCAGAGTGGTATGTAATCATGTCTTGGAAGTCATGTTGCTAGACAACAATGAACCTACGAGCTATGGAGAAGCGATGGTGGGCCCGGATTCCAACAAATGGCTCGAGGCCATAAAATCCGAGAGTGGATCCATGTATAAAACAAAGTATATACTTTGAAAGAACTACTTGATGGTCGTAAAGCTGTTGGGTGCAGATGGATTTTAAAAGAAAGACAGACAATGATGGTAAGTGTCACCATTAAGAAAGCTCGACTTGTCGTTAAGATATTTCCCGACAAGTTCAAGGAGTGGACTACGATGAGACTTTCTCACTCGTAGCGATGCTAAGAGTCTGTTGGAATTATGTTAGCAGTCACTGCATTATTTATGAAATCTTGCAGATAGGATGTCAAAACATTGTTTCCTTGACGTTTTTCTTGAGGAAAGGTTGTATGTGATACAACCAGAAGGTTTTGTCAATCCTGAAAGATTCTAACAAGTATGCAAAGCTCCAGCTATCCTTCTAAGGACTGGAGTAAGCATCTCGGAATAGGAATGTATGCTTTGATGAGATGATCAAAGATTTTGGGTTTATACAAAGTTTATGAGAAACTTGTATTTCCAAAGAAGTGAGTGGGAGCACTATAGAATTTTTGATGAGTATATGTTGTTAACATATTGTTGATCAGAAATGATGTAGAATTTCTGGAAAGCATACAGGGTTATTTGAAAAGTGTTTTTAATGGAAAACCTGGATTAAGCTACTTGAACATTGAGCATCAAGATCTATAAGGATAGATCAAAATCGCTTAATAGTACTTTCAAACGAACACATACCATGACAATTTTTTTTGAAGGAGTTCAAAAATAGATCGGCAAAGAAGGAGTTCTTGGCTGTGTTATAAGGTATGAGTATTGAGTAAAACTCAAGACCTGACCACGGCAGAAAAGAGAGAAAGGACGAAGGTCGTCCCCTATGCTTTAGACGTAGGCTCTAAAGTACGCAATGTTGTGTACCGCACTGTCACATCCCTAGTTCTGGTATGACCTAGGCTAGCTAGTCATGTGTGCATCACGTTTAAATTTCATTTAAATTTGAAATGGGGATTTGTAAAACCCTCAGAAATCATTTCTGGAAATGACCCAGATAAAAATTGCTCCAAAAGGGTCCAAGAAAAAGTTCATGTCTCTCTCTGAAAATATTGGGCAGAGGTAAAATTCAAACCAATATTTTTAGGAGCTCATAAATATTTATTTTGGCCATTTGGAATTAATCCAGTAATTATTTGCGTTGGATAAATATTCTTATATATATATAATATTGTCCAATAATTCTGAATTTTGGTGAGGGGCTTTGGAATAATCCTTTAGGCCCCTGCAAAAATTTTCAGAAGAAAATAACTTGATTTAGTATTTTTATTAAATCAAAACAAAGGTCAGAAAATAGAAAAGAAAACAAAAATGGAGAAAAGCTCACCTGGCCTTACCTGCCTGGCAGCCCAGCTGGCGGCCCAGCTCCTCTAGCCGGCCCAGCCGACTAGCGATGCCAGTCGTCCTCCACCTCCCGCCAGGAGGACGCGCGCGCGTGGCCGCCGCGCGCGAGCACATGCCGGCCACCTCCTGCTTCCCCGCTCACCGCTGGAGTCACCCGACAACGCCACGCACCCCCCCTGAACACCGCTCACTCCCCCCAGTCCTCTCCTCTCCTCTCCCTCGCTTTCTCGCTCACGACCGAGCGCTGCCGTCGCCATCGGCCACCGTTGCCGCAGCCACCGCCTCCCCCTCGCCCTCTCTCCGTGTCTGCGAGCTCCGCCACCTCGCCCTGAAGCTCTCCGTCGAGCCACGCGCCTCGGGAGGCCCTGGAGCGCCTCCATCGCCGCCGTCTTCATCTCCGTCCGCCATGGATCCCCATCGCCGCCCCGCCATCTTTAGTGCATCCCCGAGCTCGCCGTCAAGCCCACCGAGACCGCTGTGAGCTGCTGCTCCTCCTCTCCCTCTCCGTTTGCTCGCTTGCATGCCGTAGCCGCTACCTCGCCGATGACCGTGACCGTCGCCGCCTAAGCTCGTCGCCGACGTAGCTCCGGTGACCAAATGGTCACCCCAGCAAGTCCAAACCTCTCCCCGCACCACGCAGAGGCCGTAGGTGCTACGCCCGCATCGCCACGCCCACTTCAGCTTCGAACCCGAGCTCGACCGAACTCCGGCCGCCGCGGACTTGCTCACCGTCGTTGGCTCCGACCACCATAGGCCCGGCCTCCACCACCACTAGACGCGCGCCTGCAAGAGCTCTCCAACGAGCCCAAGAACAGCCTCGCTCGTGCCCTGTGGCCGTTTTCCGAGCCGCGCCGCCGTCTCGGGCCTCGCCGGCGTCGAGTCGCCGGCGGGTTTGACCCGCTGACCGGGGTTGACCCTCCCCCTTGTGTCACTGACGCGTGGGCCACCCCCTGACATCTTTAGTTAGTATTAGATTAACACTAATTAATCTAGGTTAGTTACCTAGTTAGTCACTGACCAGTGGGCCCGGTGCCCACTAATCCTAATTAGACTAAATAAACCCCCTGTTAACTAACTGAGTCACTGACGTGTGGACCCCACACATCAGGTTTGACTTGGTCAGCGCTGTTGACTTGATGACGCAAGCATGACGCTTTGCTGACGCAATATATCATTTTCTGGTATTAAAATAAATCAGGAAATTCCAGAAATGTTCTAAACTTCAAAAATTCATGGAAATTCAACTGTAGCTCAGATTGAAATAATTTATATATGAAAAATGATCAGAAAAATTCAATCTATCCATCTGTACCATTTTCATGCATGAAAAACCAATCTATACATGCTGTATAACTGAAACACTAAAATGGCTTATATAAAGAGCTTATTTTGGAGATGCATTTGAATCTTGGTTCAAATGGATTTCATCCAAATAAAAGCTAGTTGCATTAGCTCAATCAGCATCACATATTCATGCCATGATCATGCATCATATTGTTGCATATGGTTGTGTTTTGATTACCGACACCGTTCCTTCTCGATAGGTCCTGCTCCGGAGACCCTTCCAGAGTACCTGTCTGAGGAGCAGTGCCCCCTGTTGATCTACCAGGCAAGCAAACCCCCTTGTTCATTCCGATACAATCCTACTCTCTCGCTCCTGCTCTCATTATTGCATTAGAACAACAATGATTCAACTGCTACTTTATGCTGCGGTAGTTGAACCCATTCCTCTGCATGACCTGTCATTGCCACAGTAAATAGTTAAAACCCACTAGCATGTGTAGGAGTTGATTGAGCCATGTTGTGTTCTTGCCATGCCATGCCTGCTGTTGCTTAGAGTTGTGTCAGGTCTGATTCATCGGGAATGAATTGGAGTGGTACGATATGTTCTGGTGCTGAGAGTTAAGCGTGTGAACACGATTTGGTAAAGGTAGCGGTGAGAGGCCATGTAGGAGTAGATGGTGGGTTGTCTCACTGGAACCGTCCTTAAGCACTGAGTTCCGTGTATGTTGTCCAATGACTAGCTACTACCACACATTGGAATGCTTAAGTGCCCCTCTTGACTTATTAGCCAACTTGATTTCTGTCCAGGAGTCGCAAATAGTTTCTGGTGTTTGTAGGTAGTGTTAGTAGTCTACCAAGTGGCACCCGGCCAGGTGGGCTTGGGACAGACTAGGCACAAGTGGCACGGTGTACCAAGCGCAGATCCATCTGGTGAGGTGGGCTTGGGAACCCTGCACATATCGTTTGGGGCCGTGAGCGACACCCCGGCCGGATCTCCTTGAGGATGGAACCCGAATAGGCGATAAACCTGGACTAGAGTCTTGTGTGGTTAGTCAGGTCATGGCCGACACCCTCGCCAGGCTTCCGCTTGAAGGTTGCCGAGGTACATGACATGTACATGGTGATAAGTGGTGAGAGCGTGTGTGAAGAAGTACACCCTTGCAGGGTTATCATGATCTATTCGAATAGTCGTGTCCTCGGTTACGGACTTCTTGGATGCTTACGTGGTACATAGACAACTTAAAGTGGATACTCTAAAATGCTCAAGACAAGTGTGAGTGCTATGGATGGCCTTCTCATAGGAGAGACGGGGATGAGTCCATAGTAGTGTATTGATGTGGTGATTAGTGGACTCGTCTGCGCTGCCTCACCTCAAAGAAGTTTCTCATTGTCGTAGAACAGGATAGCCACTGAGTCAAAGCTGGCTTGCTGCAACTAAACCCCACATTACCTTCTTGATACAAATACATGTATGATAGGATCTGACGTAAGTCTTGCTGAGTACCTTTGTAGTCACATTTGCTTTATTTATGTTTTGCAGATGAGACATCTGTCTCACTAGTAGTACCGCTTGGACTTCGACGAATAGCTTGTTACCTCAGCTACGATCTTGTACCTTGGAGGGACTTGTAGATAGTCAGGCTTCTCGGCCTTTTTCTTTTGTAGTTGTCTATACTCAGACATGTAATGCTTTCGTTGCTTGTATGCTCTGAATGATGGGTCATGTGACCCCTGTTTGTATTTAATGCTATGTGGCTCTTCTGAGCCTTTATCTATATGAGATTGCGTTATGTTGTGATGCCATGTTGTACCTCACATACTTGCAAGTTATGCGTATGTGAGACGTGTATTGCTATGTGTGGGATCCGACAATCTGGTTGTTTGTCCTTGGCAGCCTCTCTTATGGGGAAATGTAGTCTAGTGCTTCCTTGAGCCATAGTAGTCCGCTACAGCCCGATTCACCGGAGTCCTGTTAGCCCAGCACTACTGCTCAGAACACTTGACTGGCCGGCATGTGTTCCACTTCGTTCCTATGTCTGTCCCTTCGGGGAAATGTCACGCGGTGATTTCCGAAGTCCTGTTAGCCAGTGCTACAGCCCGGACTCATACGCTGTTGACCGACATGCTCGATGTGATTCATGTATGCCTGTCTCCATAGGTCTGTGCCGCTTTGGGTTCACGACTAGCCATGTCGGCCCGGGTTCTCTGTCATATGGATGCTAGCGACACTATCATATACGTGAGCCAAAAGGCGCAAATGGTCCCGGGCCATGGTAAGGCGACACCCGTGGGGTTACCGTGCGTGAGGCCGCAAAGTGATATGAGGTGTTACATGCTAGATCGGTGTGACTTAGAATCGGGGTCCCGACAGCTTTGGTATCAGAGCCTGACTACCTGTAGGATTACCAAGCCAACCTGGTCGAAGTTGAGTCTAGAAATTCTTTATTTATGTAGGGGAATTGATTGTGGAAGGGAACGTAAGGCTCTTTTTACTCCTTATACCTCATGCCTTCTGATCTGAGTCATCCTATCTTTCCTACGGGGTTAAGGAACTAGGCTTTCTCTTCCGTCTATCAGGATCACGTGTTACTACTCCTTAGTCTCTAAAGTTTGGTTGGTCTAAGTCATATCCCAGTTTGAGTACCTCCGGTGTAGTCTGTTTAGTAATATCTCAGAACCTTGGGTGATGTTGTTGAGTTTGATGCTACCCCATCAATTGCAGGATGTCTCATTTTGAGCATTTTACTGCCGTTATGCTGCCGGAATTTTCCTAGGAGTTCAAGAGATAGTATTTTTCTCGTACTATAATCTACATCCTTATGATGATGCTGAATCCATCCTTGTTTCCTTGGTTGGTTCTTTAGGATGTTGCCGGTTAACCGAAGTTCTGTTGCCCGCAGCCGGAACCACGGAGATGGTAGGGATGAGGATCCTCCCAACCAGTCTTCGTTGGCAGAGTTCATGTTAGAGGTTGAGAAGAACAAGCGAGAGTCTAACCGCTTGTTAGCACGTATTGAGGAGAACACCTCCCATCAGCACAAAGAGTCAGCGTCCATCTATGATTTCATTGGTCTAAAACCACCTACCTTCCATCATTCCATTGAACCACTCGATGCAGATGACTGGCTCCGTAGTATCACACACAAGCTGCGTTCTACGAACATAGCTGAAAGTGACAAGGTCACCTATGCTACATATCACCTGGAAGGTCCTGCTAGTCTTTGGTGGCAGAACTATGAGGCTATGCTTCCAGCTGGCGAGATACCCACCTAGAGAAATTTCATTGAGGCTTTTCGCGAGCATCACATCCCTCAGGCTCTCATTGACCGCAAGAGAGAAGAGTTTTGTAGTTTCACCCAGAGTAAGATGGCCGTTGATGCTTATAGTAGAGAATTTGAGAACCTTGCCCGCTATGCTACAGAAGAAGTGTCCACAGATGCCAAGAAGCAGGCTAGGTTCCGGAAGGGTCTCAACCCCAAGTTGCGTCGTGATCTCCACTTGCATCATTGTAATACATTCCATGCTCTTGTGAACAAGGCCATTAATGCAGAGACAGCTCAACTCACCTACATGAATCTCGTAAGCACACCCGTGATTTGGGTTCTTCCTCCGGTTCTACTTCTCAGAAGCGCCGGATTTGGGTTCCGAACTCCGCTCTTCCACCTGGTTATACACCAAGGCCTTCTTGTGTGGCACCTCACCCAGTTCAACCATATGCTACACCCATGCCTATTGGTAGACCACTTGTCAATGCGGGTCCTTGTCCTACCTCCAAGATTTGTTACAAGTGCAGAGAGCCAGGCCACATTGCCCGTATTTGCACTCAGACCCGTGTTGCTCCACCCCAGCCCGAGAAGTTTGTTGGTCGTGGTAGTAAGCCTTCACACCAGATGATCAGTGCCAAGTCAGCTCCCACTGAACTTGGACGTGTGCATCACGTCTCAGCTAAAGACACTCATGATGATCCAGATGTCGTTCTTGGTACACTCCTTGTCAACTGTCATCCAGCTTCGGTTCTATTCGATACCGGGGCATCTCACTCCTTCATTTCCGAAAGTTATGCCCGTTTGCACGACATGTCATTTTGTGATATGCCCTCCCCACTACTCATTCAAACTCCTGGATCCAAGTGGCAAACTACCAGAATAAGCCATGGTAATGAAATCCTTGTTGATAGACTTGTATTCCTTGCATCACTTATAGCCCTCAAGTGTACAGATATTAACATCATCTTGGGTATGGAATGGATGAAAGCTCATTATGCCAAGATTAACTGTTACACCAGGTCTGTTCAGCTCACACACCCCTTTGGCAAGATAGTCATTGTCTCCACCAAAATTGCAAGGCGTCAACTATATTCTCTAAATGCCAGCCCTCTTCCTGACCTTGAAGATATCCCGGTAGTCCGCAACTTTCTGGATGTCTTTCCAGAGGAACTGCCAGGTATTCCACCTGACAGAGATGTAGAGTTTGTTATAGATCTTATCCCTGGAACCGCCCCAATTTCTAGGAGACCTTACAAGATGGCACCCTTAGAGATAGCCGAGCTTAAGAAACAACTCGATGAATCCTTGCAAAAGGGTTTCATCCGTCCTAGTTCTTCTCCCTGGGCTTGCCCCATCCTCTTCGTCAAGAAGAAGGATGGTACGGACCGAATGGTTGTAGATTATCGTCCCGTTAATTTTGTCATGATAAAGAACAAGTATCCGCTCCCCAGGATCAACGATATGTATGATCAGCTCGCTGGATCCTCAGTCTTCTCCAAGATGGATTTGAGGTTAGGCTACCACCAAATCAAGATCAGAATGATATTCCTAAGACGGCTTTTGTCACTCGTTATGGTCAGTACAAGTACACCGTCATGTCCTTTGGTCTAACCAACGCTCCAGCTACTTTCTCTCGCTTGATGAACTCGATCTTCAGGGAGTACTTAGATAAGTTCATCGTGGTTTACCTCGATGATATCCTTATTTACTCGAAGAACGAGGAAGAGCATGCCGAACATCTTAGACTTGTGTTAGAAAAACTCAGAGAGCACCGCCTTTATGCCAAGTTCTCCAAGTGCGAATTTTGGTTGCCAGAAGTGACCTATCTCGGCCATGTAATCTCTGGTAAGGGCATTGCTGTCAATCTCGAAAGAGTTCATGCCGTTCTTGATTGGACTCCACCTGAAACGGTTAAGCAAGTTAGGAGTTTCCTTGGCCTAGCCAGTTATTATCGCCGCTTTGTTGAGAACTTCTCCAAAGTGGCCAAACCTCTCATGAAACTTCTCAAGAAAGATAAAAAGTTTGAGTGGTCCCCATAGTGTGAGCACAGTTTTCAGGAACTGAAAAGACGCCTGACTTCTGCTCCCATACTTGTGCCACCGGACTTCACTAAGGACTTTGTTATCTATTGTGATGCCTCACGACAGGGACTAGGTTGCATTCTTATGCAAGATCGCCATGTGATTGCCTATGCATCTCGACAGTTGCATCCACATGAGGAGAATTATCCTACACATGATCTAGATCTTGCAGCCGTAGTCTATGCACTTAAGACATGGCGACATTACCTTCTCGGTAAACGTTGCGAGATTTACACCGACCACCAGAGTCTCAAGTATATCTTCACCCAACCAGATTTGAACCTTAGGCAAAGACGTTGGTTGGAGTTGATCTCAGATTACGACTTAGGGATTACCTACACCCTAGGCAAGGGGAATGTCATGGCTGATGTGCTAAGTCGTAAGTCCTATTGCAACAATCTCATGTTGCAACAGGGCCAGCCATTTCTCCATGAGGAATTATCTAAGCTTAACCTTCACATTGCTCCTCACGGATTCCTTTCTACCTTGGTGGCGAAACCTACCCTTGAGGATCAGATCATTACTGATCAGAAGTTTGATAGGGGTGTTATCCGCATCAAGAGAAACATTAAGAAGGGAGTTGGTGGTTGTTTCTCTATGGATGATCGAGGTGTTGTTTTCTTTGAGAATCGCTTGGTGATTCCCAAGAATCAACATCTGCGACAACTGATTCTTAAGGAGGCACATGAATCCCCTCTCACGATTCATCCCGGTAGTACTAAGATGTATCAGGACCTACGCCAGAGGTTCTGGTGGACTAGGATGAAGAGAGAAATTGCTCAGTTCATTGCTAACTGTGACGTTTGTCGTCGCGTTAAGGAAGAGCATCAAAGGCCTGCTGGCACCCTTCAACCTTTAGCTATTCCTGAGTGGAAATGGGATAAAGTTGGTATGGACTTCATCACCGGCTTTCCCAGGACCAAGAGAGGGAATAATGCTATCTTCGTAGTCATTGATCGTCTTTCCAAAGTGGCTCACTTCCTACCCGTTCGAGAGAGTATCACTGCTAGTCAGCTCGCTGACTAATATATTTCTCGAATAGTATCACTTCATGGTGTTCCACTAGAGATCAATTCAGACCGTGGTAGTCTTTTCACCTCTCATTTCTGGGAGAGTTTCCAAACTGCCATGGGCACCCATCTTTCCTTCAGTACCGCTTTCCACCCTCAATCAAGTGGTCAGGTGGAAAGGGTCAACCAAATTCTCGAAGACATGCTTAGAGCTTGTGTTATCTCATTCGGTATGGATTGGGAGAAGTGTCTTCCCTTCACCGAGTTTGCTTATAACAATAGCTACCAATCCAGCCTCAAAAAAGCTCCTTTTGAGGTTCTGTATGGACGAAGATGTCGAACACCTTTGAACTGGTCAGAAACCGGTGAAAGACAATTATTTGGACCGGATATGATCCAGGAGGCAGAAGAGCAAGTTCGCGTCATTCGTGAGAATTTGAAAACAGCCCAATCTCGTCAAAAGAGCCAGTATGACCGTCATCATAAGGAAGTGGCTTATGAAGTTGGCGACAAGACTTACCTTCGGGTTACCCCTTTGAAGGGTACCCATCGTTTCGGTATCAAGGGAAAGTTGGCTCCTCGCTACATTGGTCCTTTTCGCATTCTCGCTAAACGATGAGAGGTTGCCTACCAGTTGGAACTACCCCCACATCTTTCTCGAGTACATGATGTCTTCCACGTCTCTCAACTCAGGCGTTGCTTCTCGGATCCCATCCGCGGAGTGGACCACGAAACGCTTGATCTCCAAGATAACCTCACTTATCAAGAGTACCCTGTTTGCATCCTTGATCAAGCAGAGTGTGTCACTCGACGTCATAACATCAAGTTTCTCAAGGTTCAGAGGTCTCATCACTCCGAGAGAGAAGCTACCTGGGAGCGTGCAGATCGTCTTCGACTGGAGTACCCCACTTTCTTCCCGTCGACTCCTGAATCTCGGGACGAGATTCTTCCGAGTGGGGGCGAGTTGTCACACCCCTAGTTCTGGTATGACCTAGGCTAGCTAGTCATGTGTGCATCACATTTAAATTTCATTTAAATTTGAAATGGGGATTTGTAAAACCCTCAGAAATCATTTTTGGAAATGACCTAGATAAAAATTGCTCCAAAAGGGTCCGAGAAAATGTTCATGTCTCTCTCTGAAAATATTGGGCAGAGGTAAAATTCAAACCAATATTTTTAGGAGCTCATAAATATTTATTTTGGCCATTTGGAATTAATCCAGTAATTATTTGCGTTGGATAAATATTCTTATATATAAAAAATATTGTCCAATAATTCTGAATTTTGGTGAGGGGCTTTGGAATAATCCTTTAGGCCCCTGCAAAAATTTTCAGGAGAAAATAACTTGATTTAGTATTTTTATTAAATCAAAACAAAGGTCAGAAAATAGAAAAGAAAACAAAAATGGAGAAAAGCTCACCTGGCCTTACCTGCCTGGCAGCCCAGCTGGCGGCCCAGCTCCTCTAGCCGGCCCAGCCGACTGCCGATGCCAGTCGTCCTCCACCTCCCGCCAGGAGGACGCGCGCGCGTGGCCGCCGCACGCGAGCACACGCCGGCCACCTCCTGCTTCCCCGCTCGCCGCTGGAGTCACCCGACGACACCACGCACCTCCCCTGAATACCGCTCACTCCCCCGAGTCCTCTCCTCTCCTCCCCCTCGCTTTCTCGCTCACGGCCGAGCGCTGCCGTCGCCACCGGCCACCGTTGCCGCAGCCACCGCCTCCCCCTCACCCTCTCTCCGTGTCTGCGAGCTCCGCCACCTCGCCCTGAAGCTCTCCGTCGAGCCACGCGCCTCGGGAGGCCCTGGAGCGCCTCCATCGCCGTCGTTTGATCTCCGGCCGCCGTGGATCCCCATCGCTGCCCCGCCGTCTTCAGTGCATCCCCGAGCTCGTCGTCAAGCCCACCGAGACCGCTATGAGCTGCTGCTCCTCCTCTCCCTCTCCGTTTGCTCGCTTGCATGCCGTAGCCGCTGCCTCGCCGATGACCGTGACAGTCGCCGCCTGAGCTCGTCACCGATGCAGCTCCGGTGACCAAATGGTCGCCCTAGCAAGTCCAAACCTCTCCCCGCACCACGCAGAGGCCGTAGGTGCTACGCCCGCATCGCCACGCCCACTGCAGCTTCGAACCCGAGCTCGACCGAACTCCGGCCGCCGCGGACTTGCTCGCCGTCGTTGGCTCTGGCCACCATAGGCCCGGCCTCCACCACCACTAGACGCGCACCTGCAAGAGCTCTCCAACGAGCGCAAGAACAGCCTCGCTCGTGCCCTGTGGCCGTTTTCCGAGCCGCGCCGCCGTCTCGGGCCTCGCCGGCGTCGAGTCGCCGGCGGGTTTGACCCGCTGACCGGGGTTGACCCTCCCCCTTGTGTCACTGACGCGTGGGCCACCCCCCTGACATCTTTAGTTAGTATTAGATTAACAATAATTTATCTAGGTTAGTTACCTAGTTAGTCATTGACCAGTGGGCCCGGCGCCCACTAATCCTAATTAGACTAAATAAACCCCCTGTTAACTAACTGAGTCACTGATGTGTGGACCCCACACATCAGGTTTGACTTGGTCAGTGCTGTTGACTTGCTGGCGCAAGCATGACGCTGTGCTGACGCAATATATCATTTTCTGGTATTAAAATAAATCAGGAAATTCCAGAAAATGTTCTAAACTTCAAAAATTCATGGAAATTCAACCGTGGCTCAGATTGAAATAATTTATATATGAAAAATGATCAGAAAAATTCAATCTATCCATCTGTACCATTTTCATGCATGAAAAACCAATCTATACATGCTGTATAACTGAAACACTAAAATGGCTTATATAAAGAGCTTATTTTGGAGATGCATTTGAATCTTGGTTCAAATGGATTTCATCCAAATAAAAGCTAGTTGTATTAGCTCAATCAGCATCACATATTCATGCCATGATCATGCATCATATTGTTGCATATGGTTGTGTTTTGATTACCGACACCGTTCCTTCTCGATAGGTCCTGCTCCGGAGACCCTTCCAGAGTACATGTCTGAGGAGCAGTGCCCCCCTGTTGATCTACCAGGCAAGCAAACCCCCTTGTTCATTCCAATACAATCCTACTCTCTCGCTCCTGCTCTCATTATTGCATTAGAACAACAATGATTCAACTGCTACTTTATGCTGCGGTAGTTGAACCCATTCCTCTGCATGACCTGTCATTGCCACAGTAAATAGTTGAAACCCACTAGCATGTGTAGGAGTTGATTGAGCCATGTTGTGTTCTTGCCATGCCATGCCTGCTGTTCCTTAGAGTTGTGTTAGGTCTGATTCATCGGGAATGAATTGGAGTGGTACGATATGTTCTGGTGCTGAGAGTTAAGCGTGTGAACACGATTTGGTAAAGGTAGCGGTAAGAGGCCATGTAGGAGTACATGGTGGGTTGTCTCACTGGAACCGTCCTTAAGCACTGAGTTCCGTGTATGTTGTCCAATGACTAGCTACTACCACACATTGGAATGCTTAAGTGCCCCTCTCGACTTATTAGCCAACTTGATCTCTGTCCAGGAGTCGCAAATAGTTTCTGGTGTTTGTAGGTAGTGTTAGTAGTCTACCAAGTGGCACCCGACCAGGTGGGCTTGGGACAGACTAGGCACAAGTGGCACGGTGTACCAAGCGCAGATCCATTCGGCGAGGTGGGCTTGGGAACCCTGCACATATCGCTTGGGGCCGTGAGCGATACCCCGGCCGGATCTCCTTGCGGATGGAACCCGAATAGGCGATAAACCTGGACTAGAGCCTTGTGTGGTTAGTCAGGTCGTGGCCGACACCCTCGCCAGGCTTCCACTTGAAGGTTGCCGAGGTACATGACGTGTACATGGTGATAAGTGGTGAGAGAGTGTGTGAAGAAGTACACCCCTGCAGGGTTATCATGATCTATTCGAATAGTCGTGTCCTCGGTTACGGACTTCTTGGATGCTTACGTGGTACATAGACAACTTAAAGTGGATACTCTAAAATGCTCAAGACAAGTGTGAGTGCTATGGATGGCCTTCTCGTAGGAGAGACGGGGATGAATCCATAGTAGTGTATTGATGTGGTGATTAGTGGACTCGTGTGCGCTGCCTCACCTCAAAGAAGTTTCTCATTGTCGTAGAACAGGATAGCCACTGAGTCAAAGCTGGCTTGCTGCAACTAAACCCCACATTACCTTCTTGATACAAATACATGTATGATAGGATCTGACGTAAGTCTTGCTGAGTACCTTTTGTACTCACGTTTGCTTTATTTATGTTTTGCAGATGAGACATCTGTCTCACTAGTAGTGCCGCTTGGACTTCGACGAATAGCTTGTTACCTCAGCTACGATCTTGTACCTTGGAGGGACTTGTAGATAGTTAGGCTTCTCGGCCTTTTTCTTTTGTAGTTGTCTCTACTCAGACATGTAATGCTTCCGTTGCTAGTATGCTCTGAATGATGGGTCATGTGACCCCTGTTTGTATTTAATGCTATGTGGCTCTTCTGAGCCTTTATCTATATGAGATTGTGTTATGTTGTGATGCCATGTTGTACCTCACATACTTGCATGTTATGCGTACGTGTGACGTGTATTGCTATGTGTGGGATCCGACAATCTGGTTGTTTGTCCTTGGCAGCCTCTCTTATGGGGAAATGTAGTCTAGTGCTTCCTTGAGCCATAGTAGTCCGCTACAACCCAATTCACCGGAGTCCTGCTAGCCCAGCACTACTGCTCAGAACACTTGACTGGCCGGCATGTGTTCTACTTCGTTCCTATGTCTGTCCCTTCGGGGAAATGTCACGCGGTGATTTCCGAAGTCCTGTTAGCCATTGCTACAGCCCGGACTCATACGCTATTGACCGACATGCTCGATGTGATTCATGTATGCCTGTCTCCATAGGTCTGTGCCGCTTTGGGTTCACGAATAGCCATGTCGGCCCGGGTTCTCTGTCATATGGATGCTAGCGACACTATCATATATGTGAGCCAAAAGGCGCAAACGGTCCCGGGCCATGGTAAGGTGACACCCGTGGGGTTACCGTGCGTGAGGCCGCAAAGTGATATGAGGTGTTACATGCTAGATCGGTGTGACTTAGAATCGGGGTCCCGACACGCACCTAAAGCGTTCTAAGCCTTGAGTCAGTCAAGGGGTACAAGTGTGATCTAGGAATGGATCATAGGACAACGGTCAAGGTTATCCTTAGTAACTAGTGGACTAAGGAATTTTCTCGATTATGGAGGTGGTAAAAGAGTTCGTCGTAAAGGGTTACGCCAATGCAATCTTTGACACTAATCTGGATGATTCTGAGTAGTAAACCAAATTCGTATAGTAGAACAGTTATTTGGAATAGCTCCAAAAGAGCGTGGTAGCTGCATCTACAAGATGACATAGAGATTTGTAAAGCACACACAAATCTGAAAGGTTCAGACCCGTTGACTATAACATCTCTCACAAGCATAACATGATCAAACCCAGAACTCATTGAGAGTTAATCACATGGTACTGTGAACTAGATTATTGACTCTAGTAAACTCTTTGGGTGTTAGTCACATGGGGATGTGACCTTGAGTGTTAATCACATAGCGATGTGAACTGGATTATTGACTCTAGTGCAAGTGGGAGACTGTTGGAAATATGCCCTAGAGGCAATAATAAATTAGTTATTATTATATTTCCTTGTTCATGATAATCGTTTATTATCCATGCTAGAATTGTATTGATAGGAAACTCAGATACATGTGTGGATACATAGACAACACCATGTCCCTACTAAGCCTCTAGTTGACTAGCTCGTTGATCAATAGATGGTTACGGTTTCCTGACCATGGACATTGGATGTCGTTGATAACGGGATCACATCATTAGGAGAATGATGTGATGGACAAGACCCAATCCTAAGCCTAGCACAAGATCGTGTAGTTCGTATGCTAAAGCTTTTCTAATGTCAAGTATCATTTCCTTACACCATGAGATTGTGCAACTCCCGAATACCGTAGGAATGCTTTGGGTGTACCAAACGTCACAACGTAACTGGGTGGCTATAAAGGTGCACTACGGGTATCTCCGAAAGTGTCTGTTGGGTTGGCACGAATCGAGACTGGGATTTGTCACTCCGTGTAACGGAGAGGTATCTCTGGGCCCACTCAGTAGGACATCATCATAATGTGCACAATGTGACCAAGGAGTTGATCACGGGATGATGTGTTACGGAACGAGTAAAGAGACTTGCCGATAACGAGATTGAACGAGGTATCGGGATACCGACGATCGAATCTCGGGCAAGTATCGTACCGATTGACAAAGGGTATTGTATGCGGGATTGATTGAATCCTCGACATCGTGGTTCATCCGATGAGATCATCGTGGAACATGTGGGAGCCAACATGGGTATCCAGATCCCGCTATTGGTTATTGACCGGAGAGTCGTCTCGGTCATGTCTGCATGTCTCCTGAACCCGTAGGGTCTACACACTTAAGGTTCGGTGACGCTGGGGTTGTAGAGATATTAGTATGCGGTAACCCGAAAGTTTTTCGGAGTCCCAGATGAGATCCCGGACGTCATGAGGAGTTCCGGAATGGTCCGGAGGTGAAGATTTATATATAGGAAGTCCAGTTTCGGCCATCGGGAAAGTTTTGGGGGTAATCGGTATTGTACCGGGACCACCGGAAGGGTCCCGGGGGTCCACCGGGTGGGGCCACCTATCCCGGAGGGCCCCATGGGCTGAAGTGGGAGGGGAACCAGCCCCTGGTGGGCTGGTGCGCCCCCCATGGGCCTCCCCCTGCGCCTAGGGTTGGAAACCCCAGGGGTGGGGGCGCCCCACCTGACTTGGGGGGCAAGTCCCCCCCCCTTGGCCGCCGCCCCCTTGGAGATTGGATCTCCTAGGGCCGGCACCCCCCCTAGGGGCCCTATATATAGTGGTGGACGGAGGGCAGCCTCACCCAAGTCCCTGGCGCCTCCCTCTCCCTCCGTAACACCTCTCTCTCTCGTTGGTGCTTGGCGAAGCCCTGCCGAGATCCCGCTGCTTCCACCACCACACCGTCGTGCTACTGGATCTCCATCAACCTCTCCTCTCCCATTGCTGGATCAAGAAGGAGGAGATGTCTCTCCGTTCAATACGTGTGTTGAATGCGGAGGTGCCGTCCATTTGGCGCTAGGATCATCGGTGATTTGGATCACGATGAGTACGACTCCATCAACCCCGTTCTCTTGAACGCCTCCGCTTAGCGATCTTCAAGGGTATGAAGATGCACTCCGTCTCTCTAGTTGCTAGTATCTCCTAGATTGATCTTGGTGAAACGTAGGAAAATTTTGAATTATTGCTACGTTCCCCAACAGATACATGTGTGGATACATAGAAAAAACACCGTGTCCCTAGTAAGCCTCTACTAGACTAGCTCGTTAATCAAACATGGTTAAGTTTCCTAACCATAGATATGTTGTCATTTGATGAACGGGACCACATCATTAGGATAATGATGTGATGGACAACACCCATCCGTTAGCTTAGCATATTGATCGTTCAGTTTTATTCCTATTGCTTTCTTCATGTCAAATACATATTCCTTAAACTATGAGATTATGCAACTCCCAGATACCGGAGGAATGCCTTGTGTGATATCAAACGTCACAACGTAAATGGGTGATTATAAAGATGCTCTACAGGTATCTCCGAAGGTGTTTGTTGGGTTGGCATAGATCAAGATTAGGATTTGTCACTCCGAGTATCGGAGAGGTATCTCTAGGCCCTCTCAGTAATGCACATCATAAGAACCCTTGCAAGCAAAGTGACTAATGAGTTAGTTACAAGATGATGCATTATGGAATGAGTAAAGAGACTTGCCGGTAACGAGATTGAACTAGGTATGTGATACGTCTCCAACGTATCTATAATTTTTGATTGTTCCATGCTATTATATTATCAACCTTGGATGTTTTACATGCATTTATATGCTATTTTATATGATTTTTGGGACTAACCTATTAACCCAGAGCCCAGTGCCAGTGCCAGTTTCTGTTTTTTCCTTGTTTTAGAGTATCGCAGAAAAGGAAAATCAAATGGAGTCCAATTGACCTGAAACTTCACGGAACTTATTTTTGGAAGGAAAGCAACCCGGGAGACTTAGAGTCCACGTAAGGGAAGCAACAAGGAAGCCACGAGGCAGGGGGCGCGCCCACCCCCCTGGGCGCGCCCTCCACCCTCGTGGGCTCCTCGTGGCCCCCCTGACGTACTTCTTCCGCCTATATATCTCCATATACCCTAAAACGACCAGGGAGCACAATAGATCGGGAGTTCCGCCGCCAGAAGCCTCCGTAGCCACGGAAAACCAATCTAGACCCGTTCCGGCACCCTGCCGGAGGGGGCAATCCCTCTCCGATGGACATCTTCATCATCGCGGTGCTCTCCATGACGAGGAGGGAGTAGTTCTCCCTCGAGGCTGAGGGTATGTACCAGCAGCTATGTGTTTGATCTCTCTCTCTCTCTCTCGTGTTCTTGAGGTGATACGATCTTGATGTATCGCGATCTTTGCTATTATATTTGGATCCTATGATGTTTTATCCCCCCTCTACTCTCTTTTAATGGATTGAGTTTTCCCTTTGAAGTTATCTTATCGGATCAAGTCTTTAAAGATTTGACAACACTTGATGTATGTCTTGCCGTGCGTATCTGTGGTGACAATGGGATACCATGTGATTCACTTGGTGTATGTTTCGGTGATCAACATGCGGGTTCCGCCCATGAACCTTTGCATAGGGGTTGGCACACGTTTTCATCGTGATTCTCCGGTAGAAACTTTGGGGCACTCTTTGAGGTTCTATGTGTTGGTTGAATAGATGAATCTGAGATTGTGTGATGCATATCGTACAAACATACCCACAGATACTTGAGGTGACATTGGAGTATCTAGGTGACATTAGGGTTTTGGTTGATTTGTGTCTTAAGGTGTTATTCTAGTACGAACTCTAGGGTTGTTTGTGACACTTATAGGAATAGCCCAACGAATTGATTGGAAAGAATAACTTTGAGGTGGTTTCGTACCCTACCATAATCTCTTCGTTTGTTCTCCGCTATTAGTGACTTTGGAGTGACTCTTTGTTGCATGTTGAGGGATAGTTATATGATCCAATTATGTTATTATTGTTGAGAGGACTTGCACTAGCGAAAGTATGAACCCTAGGCCTTATTTCCTAGCATTGCAATACCGTTTACGCTCACTTTTATCATTAGTTACCTTGCTGTTTTTATATTTTCAGATTACAAAAACCTTTATCTACCATCCATATACCACTTGTATCACCATCTCTTCGCCGAATTAGTGCACCTATACAATTTACCATTGTATTGGGTGTGTTGGGGACACAAGAGACTCTTTGTTATTTGGTTGCAGGGTTGCTTGATAGAGACCATCTTCATCCTACGCCTCCTATGGATTGATAAACCTTAGGTCATCCACTTGAGGGAAATTTTCTACTGTCCTACAAATCTCTTCACTTGGAGGCCCAACAACGTCTACAAGAAGAAGGTTGTGTAGTAGACATCAAGCTCTTTTCTGGCGCCGTTGCCGGGGAGGTGAGTGCTTGAAGGTATATCTTTAGATCTTGCAATCGAGTCTTTTAGTTTTTTGTTTTATCACTAGTTTAGTTTATAAAAGAAAATTACAAAAAATGGAATTGAGTCTACCTCATACGCTTCATCTTTTTAATATCTTTCGTAGTATGATGTAAAGGAAAATTGTGCCAAAGTGTTAGAAGAAGAATGCATTAAAATGTTTGGCACTAAATATTTTAATGATGAGCATGATTGCAATGTAGTTGGTATGAATTCCTTGAATATCCATGATGCTAATGATATGCAAAGCCACAGCTTGGGGAAGCTATGTTTGATGAAGATGATATTTTTTGTCCCCCAAGTTTTGATGAGCAAATTTATTATGAAAGCATGCCTCCTATTTATGATGATTATAGTGATGAAAGTGGATTTGGAGAGGTCATGACTTTATTTTGTGATGAATCCACTATTCCGGAAGAGGTTCCAATTGATTGTGAGAACAAAGTCGATATCTATGATGATTATTGTGATGACTTGTATGCTATAAAGAATAATGATATTCATGAAACTTGTCATCATGATTTTAGTTTTCAATTGGATTATGCCTCACATGATAATTATTTGTTGAGTTTGCTCCCACTATTATTCATGAGAAGAATTTTGCTTGTGTGGAGAGTAATAAAATTTATATGCTTGTAGATCATGAAAATAATGCTTTAGGTGATGGTTATATTGTTGAATTCATTCATGATGCTACTAAAAATTATTATGAGGGAGGAACATATGCTTGTAGGAATTGCAATAATATCAAGTTTCCTCTCTATGTGCTTAAAGTTTTGAAGTTATGCTTGTTTTGCTTTCCTATGCTAGTTGATTCTTGTTTCCATAAGTTGTTTGCTCACAAAATCCCTCTGCATAGGAAGTGGGTTAGACTTAAATGTGCTAGTCATATTCTTCATGATGCTCTCTTTATGTTTCAATTCTTATCCATTATGTGAGCATCATTGAAATCATCATGCCTAGCTAGGGGCGTTAAACGATTGCGCTTGTTGGGAGGAAACCCAACTTTATTTTTGTTACTTGCTTTTTTCCTGTTTAGAAATAAATAATTTATCTAGCCTCTGTTATCATTGAGTTTTTATGTTTTAATTAGTGTTTGTGCCAAGTAGAACCGTTGGGAAGACTTGGGGAAAGTCTTGTTGATCATGCTGTAAAAAACAGAAACTTTAGCGCTCACGAGAATTGCTGCAATTTTTTATTGGAGAGTGCTATTTAGTTAATTATTTTTGCAGATGATTAATAGATAAATTCCTCACGTCCAGCAATATATTTGAGAATTTTATGAGTTACATAAGTATATGTTTGATCCAGATTACTACAGACTGTTATGTTGTTGACAAATCCTGTTTTTCGTGTGTTGTTTGCTTATTTTGATGAATCTATGGCTAGTAAAATAGTTTATAAACCATAGAGAAGTTGGAATACAGTAGGTTTAACACCAATATAAATAAAGAATGAGTTTATTATAGTACCTTGAAGTGGTGATTTATTTTCTTATACTAACGGAGCTTACGAGTTTTTTGTTAAGTTTTGTGTTGTGAAGTTTTCAAGTTTTGGGTAAAGATTCGATGGACTATGGAATAAGGAGTGGCAAGAGCCTAAGCTTGGGGATTCTCAAGGCACCCCAAGGTAATATTCAAGGATTACCAAGATCCTAAGCTTGGGGATTCCCCGGAAGGCATCCCCTCTTTCGTCTTCGTTCATCGGTAACTTTACTTGGAGCTATATTTTTATTCACCACATGATATGTGTTTTGCTTGGAGCGTCATTTTATTTCATTTTATTTTGCTTGCTGTTTGAATAAAATACCAAGATCTGAAATTATTAATATTAGAGAGTCTTCACATAGTTGCATAATTATTCAACTACTCATTGATCTTCACTTATATTTTTTGAGTAGTTTGTCATTTGCTCTAGTGCTTCACTTATATCTTTTAGAGCACGGTGGTGATTTTGTTTTATAGAAATAGATGAAATCTCATGCTTAACTTATATTATTTTGAGAGTCTTTAGAACAGCATGGTAGTTTTCTTTGGTTATGAAACTAGTCCTAATATGATGGGCATCCAAGAGGGATATAATAAAAACTTTCATATAGAGTGCATTGAATACTAAGAGAAGTTTGATGCTTGATGATTGTTTTGAGATATGGAGGTAATAATATCAAAGTCGTGCTAGTTGAGTAGTTGTGAATTTGAGAAGTGCTTGTGTTGAGTTTGCAAGTCCCGTAGCATGCACGTATGGTAAACGTTATGTAACAAATTTGAAACATGGGGTGTTCTTTGATTGTCTTCCTTATGAGTGGCGGTCGGGGACGAGCGATGGTCTTTTCCTACGAATCTATCCCCCTAGGAGCATGCGCGTAGTGCCGAGGTTTTTGATGACTTGTAGATTTTTGCAATAAGTATGTGAGTTCTTTATGACTAATGTTGAGTCCATGGATTATACGCACTCTCACCCTTCCATCATTGCAGCCTCTTCGGTACCGTGCATTGCCCTTTTTCACATTCAGAGTTGGTGCAAACTTCGCCGGTGCATCCAAACCCCGTGATATGATACACTCTTTCACACATAAACCTCCTTATATCTTCCTCAAAACAGCCACCATACCTACCTATTATGGCATTTCCATAGCCATTCCGAGATATATTGCCATGCAACTTTCCACCATTCCATTTATCATGACACATTCATCATTGTCATATTGCTTAGCATGATCATGTAGTTGACATAGTATTTGTGGAAAAGCCACCATTCATAATTATTTCATACATGTCACTCTTGGTTCATTGCATATCCTACTACACCGCCGGAGGCATTCATATAGAGTCATACTTTGTTCTAGTATCGAGTTGTAATCATTGAGTTGTAAACAAATAGAAGTGTGATGATCATCATTTTCTAGAGCATTGTCCCAAGTGAGGAATAAAAAAAGAGAAAGGCCATAAAAAAGAGAAGGCCCAAAAAAGAGATAAAGGCCATAAAAAAGAGAAGGCCAAAAAAATGAGAGAAAAAGAGAGAAGGGAAATTGCTACTATCCTTTGCCACACTTGTGCTTCAAAGTAGCACCATAATCCTCATGATAGAGAGTCTCTTGTTTTGTCACATTCATATACTAGTGGGAATTTTTCATTATAGAACTTGGCTTGTATATTCCAACAATGGGCCTGCTCAAGTGCCCTAGGTCTTCATGAGCAAGCAAGTTGGATGCACACCCACTTAGTTTCTTTTGTTAAGCTTTCATACATTTATAGCTCTAGTGCATCCGTTGCATGACAATCCCTACTCCTTACATTAACATCAATCGGTGGGCATCTCCATAGCCCATTGATTAGCCTTGTTGATGTGAGACTTTCTCCTTTTTGTCTTCTCCACATAACCCCCTCATTATATTCTATTCCACCCATAGTGCTATGTCCATGGCTCGTGCTCATATATTGCGTGGAAGTTTATAGGTTTGAGATTACTAAAGTATGAAACAATTGCTTGGCTTGTCATCAGGGTTGTGCATGATGAGAGCATTCTTGTGTGATGAAAATGGAGCATGACTAGACTATATGATTTTGTAGGGATGAACTTTCTTTGGCCATGTTATTTTGAGAAGACATGATTACTTAGTTAGTATGCTTCAAGTATTATTAGTTTTATGGCAATATGAACTTTTGTCTTGAATCTTATGGATATGAATATTCTTGCTACAATAAAGAAGATTACATGGATGAATATGTTAGGTAGCATTCCACGTCAAAAATTCTGTTTTTATCATTTACCTACTCGAGACGAGTAGCAATTAAGCTTGGGGATGCCGATACGTCTCCAACGTATCTATAATTTTTGATTGTTCCATGCTATTATATTATCAACCTTGGATGTTTTATATGCATTTATATGCTATTTTATAAGATTTTTGGGACTAACCTATTAACCCAGAGCCCAGTGCCAGTTTCTGTTTTCCTTGTTTTAGAGTATCGCAGAAAAGGAAAATCAAACGGAGTCCAATTGACCTGAAACTTCACGGAACTTATTTTTGGAAGGAAAGCAACCCGGGAGACTTGGAGTCCATGTAAGGGAAGCCATGAGGCAGGGGCGCGCCCACCCCCCTGGGCGCGCCCTCTACCCTCATGGGCCCCTCGTGCCCCCCTGACGTACTTCTTTCGCCTATATATCTCCATATATCCTAAAACGATCGGGGAGCACAATAGATCGGGAGTTCCGCCGCCAGAAGACTCCGTAGCCACCGAAAACCAATCTAGACCCGTTCCGACACCCTGCCGGAGGGGGCAATCCCTCTCCGGTGGACATCTTCATCATCCCGGGTGCTCTCCATGACGAGGAGGGAGTAGTTCTCCCTCGAGGCTGAGGGTATGTACCAGTAGCTATGTGTTTGATCTCTCTCTCTCTCGTGTTCTTGAGGTGATACGATCTTGATGTATCGCGAGCTTTGCTATTATATTTGGATCCTATGATGTTTTCTCCCCCCCCTCTACTCTCTTGTAATGGATTGAGTTTTCCCTTTGAAATTATCTTATCGAGTTGAGTCTTTAAAGATTTGATAACACTTGATGTATTTCTTGCCGTGCGTATCTGTGGTGACAATGGGATACCACGTGATTCACTTGATGTATGTTTTGGTGATCAACTTGTGGGTTCCGCCCATGAACCTATGCATAGGGATTGGCACACGTTTTTGTCGTGATTCTCTGGTAGTAACTTTGGGGTACTCTTTTGAGGTTCTATGTGTTGGTTGAATAGATGAATCTGAGATTGTGTGATGCATATCGTACAATCATACCCACGGTACTTGAGGTGACATTGGAGTATCTAGGTGACATTAGGGTTTTGGTTGATTTGTGTCTTAAGGTGTTATTCTAGTACGAACTCTAGGGTTGTTTATGACACTTATAGGAATAGCCCAATGGATTGATTGGAAAGAATAACTTTGAGGTGGTTTCGTACCCTACCGTAATCTCTTCGTTTGTTCTCCGCTATTAGTGACTTTGGAGTGACTCTTTGTTGCATGTTGAGGGATAGTTATATGATCCAATTATGTTATTATTGTTGAGAGGACTTGCACTAGCGAAAGTATGAACCCTAGGCCTTATTTCCTAGCATTGCAATACTGTTTACACTCACTTTTATCATTAGTTACCTTGCCGTTTTTATATTTTCAGATTACAAAAACCTTTTGTCTACCATCCATATACCACTTGTATCACCATCTCTTCACCGAACTAGTGCACCTATAAAATTTACCATTGTATTGGGTGTGTTGGGGACACAAGAGACTCTTTGTTATTTGGTTGCAGGGTTGCTTGAGAGAGACCATCTTCATCCTACGACTCCTACGAATTGATAGACCTTAGGTCATCCACTTGAGGGAAATTTGCTACTGTCCTACAAACCTCTGCACTTGGAGGCCCAACAACGTCTACAAGAACAAGGTTGTCTAGTAGACATCAGTATGTAGATACCTACGATCGAATCTCAGGCAAGTAACATACCAATGACAAAGGAAATTACATATGTTGTCATTACAGTACGACCGATAAAGATCTTCATAGAATATGTGGGAACCAATATGTGCATCCAGGTTCCGCTGTTGGTTATTGACCGGAGAGGTGTCTCGGTCATGTCTACATAGTTCTCAAACTTGTAGGGTCCGCACACTTAACGTTCAATGAAGATTTTGTATTATATGAGTTATGTGATTTGGTGACCGAATGTTGTTCGGAGTCCTGGATGAGATCACGGACATGACGAGGAGTCTAAAAATGGTCGAGAGGTAAAGATTCATAGATAGGATGATGATATTCGGACACCAAAAGTGTTCTGGGGGTACCGGGTACATATCGGGTCACCAGAAGGTTCAGGGCATCCCCCCGGCAACTACATGGGCCTAATGGGCCAAGAAGGGGACAGACCAGCCCCTAGGGGGCTGGTGCGCCACATGTAGGCTGAAATAGGAGGGGAAGGAAAGAGTAGAAGAGAGAAAGGAAGGGCAGGGATTCAGCCTCCCCCTTCCTTCTCTCCTCCCTCCTCCTTCCTTCCCCCTCCGGATGAATATGGAAGGGGGAGGCCGAATTGGGAGTCGCCCAAGTAGGATTCCTCCTACTTGGGCCCCCCCCCTTGGTTGCCTCTCCTCCCCTCCAACCTATATATATGTGGGGGTGAAGGAAATATGCCCTAGAGGAAATAATAATTTTGTTATTCATATTTCCTTATATCATGATGAATGTTTATTACTCATGCTAGAATTGTATTAACCGGAAACTTAGTACATGTGTGAATACATAGACAAAACAGAGTGTCCCTAGTATGCCTCTAGTTGACTAGCTCGTTAATCAAAGATGGTTAAGTTTCCTATCCGTAGACATGTGTTGTCATTTGATGAACGGGATCACATCATTAGAGAATGATGTGATGGACACGACCCATCCGTTAGCATAGCATAATGACCGTTTAGTTTTATTGCTATTGCTTTCTTCATGACTTATATATGTTCCTTTGACTATGAGATTATACAACTCCGGAATACCGGAGGAACTCCTTGTGTGCTATCAAACATCACAACATAACTGAGTGATTATAAAGATGCTCTACAGGTGTCTCCGATGGTGTTTGTTGGGTTGGCATAGATTGAGATTAGGATTTGTCACTCCGTGTATCGAAGAGGTATCTCTGGGCCCTCTCGGTATTGCACATCACTATAAGCCGTGCAAGCAATGTGACTAATGAGTTAGTGATGGGATGATGCATTATGGAACGAGTAAAGAGACTTGTCGTTGACAAGATTGAACTAGGTATGTTGATACCGACGATCGAATATTGGGCAAGTAACATACCAATGACAAAGGGAACAATGTATGTTGTTATGCGGTTTGACCGATAAAGATCTTCGTAGAATATGTAGGAACTAATATGGGCATCCAGGTTCCGCTATTGGTTATTGACTGGAGATGAGTCTCGGTCATGTCTACATAGTTCTCGAACCCGTAGGGTCCGCATGTTTAACGTTCGATGATGATATGTATTATGAGTTATGTGATTTGATGAACTGAAGGTTCTTCAGAGTCCTGGATGTGATCAGGGACATGAAGAGGAGTCTCAAAATCGTCGAGATATAAAGATTGATATATTGGACCATGTTATTCGGACACCGAAAGTGTTCCGGATAGTTTCAGATAAAACTGGAGTGCCGGAGGGTTACCGCCCCCTGGAAGTTATGGGCCTTAATGGGCCTTAAGGGGAGAGAGAGGGTCGCAACCAGGAGGTGGCGCCCCCAAGGGGAGTCCGAATAGGACAACGGAAGGGGGCGCGACCCTTCTTTCCCTCTCCCTCTCCCTCTCCCTCTCCTTCCTTCTTCTCCTAGTTGGACTAGGAAAGGGGGGACCTACTCCTACTAGGAGTAGGATTCCCCTCTTGGGGCGCGCCCTAGGGGCCGGCCGGCCCTCCCATCCTCTCTCCTTTATATACGGGGGAGGGGGCACCCCATAGACACACAAGTTGATCTTTAGCCGTGTGCGGTGCCCCCCTCCACAGTTTTCCACATCGGTCATATTGTCGTAGTGCTTAGGCGAAGCCCTGCGTCGGCAACTTCATCATCACCGTCACCATGCCATCGTGCTGAGGGAACTCACCCTCGGCCTTAGCTGGATCAAGAGTACGAGGGACGTCGCCGAGCTGAACGTGTGCAGATCGCGGAGGTGCCGTGTGTTTGGTACTTGATCGGTTGGATCGCGAAGATGTTCGACTACATCAACCACGTTACTAAACGCTTCCGATTTTGCTCTACGAGGGTACGTAGACACTCTCTCCCCTCTCGTTTCTATGCATCTCCTAGATAGATCTTGCGTGATCGTAGGGAATTTTTGAAATACTTTGTTCCCCAACAGTGGCATCCGAGCCAGGTCTATGCGTAGATGTTATAAGCACGAGTAGAACACAAATAGTTATGGGAGATAATAGTCATACTGCTTACCAGCATGTCATACTTTGATTCGGCGGTATTGTTGGATGAAGCGGCCCAAACTGGCATTACATGACCACGTTCATGAGACTGGTTCTACCGCCGCGCTTCACACACAGGTGGCTAGTGGGTGTCTGTTTCTCCAACTTTAGTTGAATCGAGTTTGACTACGCTCGGTCCTTGTTGAAGGTTAAAACAGCACACTTGACAAAAAATCATTGTGGTTTTGATGCGTAGGTAAGAATGGTTCTTACTAGAAACCCGTAGCAGCCACGTTAAACTTGCAATAACAAAGTAGAGGACGTCTAACTTATTTTTGCAGGGCATGTTGTGATGTGATATGGTCAAGACATGATGAGATATAAATTGTTGTATGAGATGATCATGTTTTGTTAAAGTTATCGGCAACTGGCAGGAGCCTTATGGTTGTCTGTTTATTGCATAAGATGCCAGCGCCATATAATTGCTTTACTTTATCACTATGCTAAAGCAATAGTTGCAAAAGCAATAGTTGGTGAGACGACCATATGACGACACATTGATAGAGATCAAGATGATGGAGATCATGGTGTCATGCTGGTAACGATGGAGATCATGACGGTACTTTAGAGATGGAGATTGAAGGCACAAGATGATGATGGACATATCATGTCACATATTTTGATTGCATGTGATGTTTATCTTTTATGCATCTTATTTTGCTTAGTATGACGGTAGCATTATAAGATGATCTCTCACTAAATTTCAAGGTATAAGTGTTCTCACTAAGTATTCACCGTTGCTACAGTTTGTCGTGCCGAGACACCACATGATGATCGGGTGTGATAAGCTCTACGTTCACATACAATGGGTGCAAGCCAGTTTTGCACATGCGGAATACTCAGGTTAAACTTGACGAGCCTAGCATATGCAGATATGGCCTCGGAACACTGGAGAACGGAAGTTCGAACGTGAATCATATAGTAGATATGATCAACATAGAGATGTTCACCATTGAAGACTACTCCATCTCACGTGGTGATCGGACATGGTTTAGTTGATATGGATCACGTGATCATTTAGATGACTCGAGGGATGTCTATCTAAGTGGGAGTTCTTAAGTAATATGATTAATTGAACTTAATTTATCATGAACTTAGTCCTGATAGTTTTTGCATATCTATGTTGTAGATCAATAGCTCGCATTGTAGCTCCCCTATGTTTTTGATATGTTCCTAGAGAAAACTAAGTTGAAAGATGTTAGTAGCAATGATGCGGACTGGGTCCATGATCTGAGGATTATCCTCATTGCTGCGTAGAAGAATTATGTCCTTGATGCTCCGCTAGGTGACGGACCTATTGCAGGAGCAGATGCAGATGTTATGAACGTTTGACAAGCTCGGTATGATGACTACTTGATAGTTTAGTGCACCATGCTTTACGGCTTAGAATCGGGACTTCAAATTTTTTTTGAAACTCCATGGAGCATATGAGATGTTCCAAGAGTTGAAATTGGTATTTTAGACTCATGCCTGTGTTAAGAGGTATGAGACCTCTGACAAAGTACATTGCCGACAAGATGGAGGACAATAGGTCAGCTAGTGAGCATGTGCTCAGAATGTCTGAGTACTATAATCACTTGAATCAAGTGGGAGTTAATCTTCCAGATAAGATAGTGGTTGACAGAGTTCTCTAGTCCCTATCACCAAGTTACTAGAAATTCGTGCTAAACTATAATATGCAAGGGATAACGGAAACTATTCCCAAGCTCTTCGCGATGCTGAAATTGGCGAAGGTAGAAATCAAGAAAAGCATCAAGTGTTGATGGTTGACAAAACCACTAGTTTCAAGTAAAAGGGCAAGGGAAAGAAAGGGAACTTCAAGAAGAATGACAAGCAAGTTTCCACTCCCATGAAGAAGCCCAAAGCTAGACCCAAGCCTGAAATTGAGTGCTTCTACTACAAAGGAAATGGTCACTGGAAGCGAAACTGCCCCTGGCAAAGTGAACAAAAGTATATATGATATACATGTTATTGATGTGTACATAGTATCCCCTGGGTATTTGATATTGGTTTAGTTGCTATGATTAGTAACATGAAACAGGAGTTATGAAATGAATAGAGACTAGTTGAGGGCAAGGTGACGATGTGTGTTGGAAGTGATTCCAAGGTTGATAAGATCACCATCGCACACTCCCTTTACCTTCGGGATTAGTGTTGAACCTAAAATAAATGTTATTTGGTGTTTGCTTGAGCATAATATGACTGGATCATGTTTATTGCAATACAGTTATTTATTTAAGTCAGAGAATAATTGTTATTCTATTTACATGAATAGAACCTTCTATGGTCATACACCCAAGGTGAATGGTTTATTGAATCTTGATTGTAGTGATACACACATTCATAAATATTGAAGCCAGAAGATGCAAGGTTAATAATGATAGTGCAACTTATTTGTGGCACTGTCGTTTATGTCATATTGGTGTAAAGCGCATGAAGAAACTCCATGCTGATGGGCTTTTGGAATCACTTGATTATGAATCACTTGATGCATGCGAACCATGCCTCATGGGCAAGATGACTAAGACTCCGTTCTCCAGAACAATGGAGCGAGCAACAGACTTATTAGAAATAATACATACTGATGTATGTGATCCAATGAGTGTTGAGGCTCGTAGCGGGTATCGTTATTTTCTGACCTTCACAGATGATTTGAGCAGATATGAGTATATCTACTTAATGAAACTCAAGTCTGAAACGTTTCAAAAGTTCAAAGAATTTCAGAGTGAAGTGGAGAATCATCGTAATAAGAAAATAAAGTTTCTACGATCTGATCACGGAGACGAAATATTTGAGTTATGAGTTTGGCCTTTAGTTAAAACAATGTCGAATAGTTTCACAACTCACGCCACCTGGAACACCACAACGTAATGGTGTGTCTAAACATCGTAACCGTACTTTATTAGATATGGTGTGATGTATGATGTTTCTTACCGATTTACCACTATCATTTTGAGGTTATGCATTAGAGACAGCTGCATTCACGTCTAATAGGGCACCATCTAAAAATCCGTTGAGACGACACCGTATGAATTGTGGTTTAGCAAGAAACCTAAGCCGTCGTTTCTTAAAGTTTGGGGTTGCGATGCTTATGTGAAGAAGTTTCAGCCTGATAAGCTCAAACCCAAATCGGAGAAGTGTGTCTTCATAGGATACCCAAAAGAAACTATTGGGTACACCTTCTATCACAGATCCGAAGGCAAGATCTTTGTTGCTAAGAGTGGATCCTTTCTAGAGAAGGAGTTTCTCTCAAAAGATGTGAGTGGGAGGAAAGTAGAACTTGATGAGGTAGGTGTACCTTCTCTCGAATTGGAAAATGGTTCATCACAGAAATCAGTTCTAGTGATGCCTACACCAATTAGTGAGGAAGCTAATGATGATGATCATGAAACTTCAGATCAAGTTACTACCGAACCTTGTAGGTCAACTAGAGTATAGTCTGCACCAGAGTGTCATGGTAATCCTTTTTGGAAGTCATGTTACTATACCATGACGAACCTACGAACTATGAGTAAGCGATGATGATCCCAGATTCTGTGAAATGGCTTGAGTCCTTGAAATATGAGATGGAATCCTTGTATGAGAACAAAGTATGGACTTTGATTGGCTCGCCCGATGATTGGTGAGCCATTGAGATTAGATGGATTTTCAAGAGGAAGACGGACGCTGATAGTAGTATTACTATCTACAAAGCTCGAATTGTCTCAAAAGGTTTTCGACAAGTTCAAGGTGTTGAACGATGAGAGTTTCTCACTCATATCTATGCTTAAAGTCTATCCGAATCATGTTAGCAATTGCCGCATTTTATGAAATTTGGCAAATGGATGCCAAAACTACATTCCTTAATGGATTTCTTAAAGAAGAGTTGTATATGATGCAACCAGAAGGTTTTGTCAATCCGGAAGGTGCTAACAAAGTGTGTAAGCTCCAGTGATCCATTTATGGACTGGTACAAGCATCTCAGAATTGGAATGTACGCTTTGATAGTGTGATCAAAGCATATGGTTTTATACAGACTTTTGGATAAGCCTGTATTTACAAGAAAGTGAGTGGGAGCTCTGTAGCATTTCTGATATTATATGTGGATGACATATTTTTTATTGGAAATAATACAGAATTTCTGGATAGCATAAAAGGATACTTGAATAAGAATTTTCAATGAAAGACATTAGTGAAGCTACTTACATATTGGGCATTAAGATCTATAAAGATAGATCAAGACGCTTGATAAGACTTTCGATGAGTACATACCTTGATAAGATTTTGAAGGAGTTCTTGCTTGAGTTTTAAGGTGTGTAGTTGAGTAAAGACTCAAAACCCGACAAGGGCAGAAAATAGAAAGAGAATGAAAAGTCATTCCCTATGCATCAGTCATAGGTTCTATAAAGTATGCTATGTTGTGTACCAGACCTATTGTGTACCTCACCATGAGTTTGGCAAGGGGGTACAATAGTGATCCAGGAGAGGATCACTAGACAACGGTCAAAATTATCCTTAGTGGAATAAGGACATATTTCTCGGTTATGGAGGTGATAAAGAGTTCATCGTAAAGAGTTATGCCGATGCAAGCTTTTACACCGATCCGGATGACTATGAGTCTTAGTCTGGATACATATTGAAAGTGGGAGCAATTAGCTAGACTAGCTCCATGCAGAGTCTTGTAGACATAAAAAATTTGCAAAATACATATGGCTCTGAATATGACAGACCCATTGACTAAGCTTCTCTCACAAGTAAAACATGATCACACCTTAGTACTCTATTGGTGTTAAATCACATGACGATGTGAACTAGATTATTGACTCTAGTGCAAGTGGGAGACTGAAGGAAATATGCCCTAGAGGCAATAATAAAGTTGTTATTTATATTTCCTTATATCATGATGAATGTTTATTATTTATGCTAGAATTGTATTAACCGGAAACTTAGTACATGTGTGAATACATAGACAAAACAGAGTGTCCCTAGTATGCCTCTACTTGACTAGCTAGTTAATCAAAGATGGTTAAGTTTCCTAACCATAGACATGTGTTGTCATCTGATGAACGGGATCACATCATTAGAGAATGATGTGATGGACAAGACCCATCCATTAGCTTAGCATAATGATCGTTTAGTTTTATTGTTATTGCTTTCTTCATGACTTATACATGTTCCTATGACTATGAGATTATGCAACTCCCGAATACCGGAGGAACTCCTTGTGTGCTATCAAATGTCACAACATAACTGGGTGATTATAAAGATGCTCTACAGGTGTCTCCGATGGTGTTTGTTGGGTTGGCATAGATCGAGATTAGGATTTGTCACTCTGTTTATCAGAGAGGTGTCTCTGGGCCCTCTCGGTAATGCACATCACTATAAGCCTTGCAAGAAATGTGACTAATGAGTTAGTCATGGGATGATGCATTACAGAACGAGTAAAGAGACTTGCCGGTTACGAGATTGAACTAGGTATGTTGATACCGACGATCGAATCTCGGGCAAGTAACATACAGATGACAAAGGGAACAACATATGTTGTTATGCAGTTTGACCAATAAAGATCTTCGTAGAATATGTAGGAACCAATATGGGCATCCAGGTTCCGCTATTGGTTATTGACTGGAGATGAGTCTTGTTCATGTCTACATAGTTCTCGAACCCGTAGGGTCCGCATGTTTAACGTTTGATGACGATATGTATTATGAGTTATGTGATTTGATGAACTGAACGTTGTTCAGAGTCCCGGATGTGATCACGGACATCACGAGGAGTCTCGAAATGGTCGAGACATAAAGATTGATATATTGGACCATGTTATCCAGACACCGGAAGTGTTCCGGATAGTTTTAGATAAAATCCGAGTGCCAGAGGGTTACCGGAACCCCCCCTGGGAAGTTATGGGCCTTAGTTGGCCTTAAGGGGAGAGAGAGGGCTGCAACCAGGAGGTGGCGCCCCCCAAGGGGAGTCCGAATAGGACAAGAGGAGGGGGTGCGACCCCTCTTTCCCTCTCCCACTCCCTCTCCCTCTCCTTCCTTCTTCTCCTAGTTGGACTAGGAAAGGGGGGAACCTACTCCTACTAGGAGTAGGATTCCCCTCTTGGGGCGCGCCCTAGGGGCCGGCCGGCCCTCCCCTCCTCTCTGGTTTATATACGGGGGAGGGGTCACCCTATAGACACACAAGTTGATATTTAGCCGTGTGCGGTGCCCCCCTCCACAATTTTCCACCTCGGTCATATTGTCGTAGTGCTTAGGCGAAGCCCTGCGTCAGTAACTTCATCATCACCGTCACCATGCCGTCCTGCTGACGGAACTCACCCTCGGCCTTAGCTGGATCAAGGGTACGAGGGACGTCACTGAGCTGAACGTGTGCAGATCGCGGAGGTGTTGTGCGTTAGGTACTTGATCTGTTGGATCGTGAAGACGTTCGACTACATCAACCACGTTACTAAATGCTTTCGCTTTCGGTCTACGAGGATACGTAGACACTCTCTCCCCTCTAGTTGCTATGCATCTCCTAGACAGATCTTGCATGATCGTAGGAAATTTTTGAAATACTATGTTCCCCAATAGGGGCACCACTAGAATGCACAACAACGATTGTTAGCCGTGTGCGGCACCCCCCTCCACAGTTTACGCCTTCGGTCATATTGTTGTAGTGCTTAGGCGAAGCCCTGCGCGGATCACTTCACCATCACTGTCACCACGCCATCGTGCTGAGGAAACTCTCCCTCGACACTTTGCTAGATCAAGAGTTCGAGGGACGTCATCGAGCTGAACGTGTGCAGAACTCAAAGGTGTCGTACGTTCGGTGCTTGATTGGTCAAAACGAGAAGAAGTTTGACTAGGTCAACCGCGTTGTCAAACGCTTCCGCTTTTTTTCTACGAGGGTACATGGACACACTCTCCCCTCTCGTTGATATGCATCTCCTAGATCGATCTTGCATGAGCATAGGAATTTTTTTGAAATTGCATGCTACGTTTCCCAACACTTACCACCTTACAAATGAAATCTTTTGTTTTCACCAAGAATGGCCTCTCCACCTTTTTGGGAATGGCACTTGGCTACTTTCCAAATCCCTAGATACAACCTTCACTCTCACTACACCAGCCCCGCATCATGGTTTTGCAAGTCATGCAGAAAATCTTTCTATCTAACCTACGAAAATGGAGAGCTCTTAATGCGTTAGTGAGTTTCCCTCTATGAGAGAAAGAGAGGATGCTAATCTTGGATCTGACCGAGGGGCATTTTTGGGGAGTAGCCCCCTTCAGATGAAACTTCCTGGCACATACACTAAGGGAACCATGCCACTATGGTCATCTATATCATTAGATCATGTTGCTTCACTAGACTTTCATGAACCATCCTCGAGTGTTGCTTCCATCGAGTTGTGGTGTCTTTGTTGCAAAGATTTTGGGCCTAATGACAATGTTGACGATCGGTTCCTCACTCGGGGTATGTCGTTCTCCCCTCAAAATGCCTACCGTCTAATCTTCGATGAGGACTACTTGGACACCAATGCCTTCACATTTGGTCGCCCAAGTCACCAATCAAGGTGCAAATATTTGGGTGGTTGCTCTTTAGAGATTGTATGAATACTAAGGAAAATTTAATCTGCAAGGCCATCCTCCCCACACCATCTCCCCAGATGTGATGATGCTCTCGAGGATGTAATGCACATCTTCCTCATGTGCACGTTGATATCCCAATTTTCGGTTGCACTCTACCTGCCTGTGCCCTCCTCCATCTACTTGATTTGGGATATGGCCACCCCCTTGGCCTCGACGGCAACATTTGGCCCACAGTCGCTTTCTCCATTCATTGGAGCTTCGGGTTGCTCGTAATGCTCATGTTTTCATGAATGTAAACTCACTGTCAATGTAATACTCAGGAACATTATTTTGGATTTCATTCTTTGGTGGGTAGATATAGGTTGCAACAAATGTATGCCACCATGTCATGGCGTCAATACCTCTCTTGCACGTAAACTCCTTGTCCCCGGTTAATTACTCAAAGAATCCTAGTGTGTGTGTGTTGGGGGGATCAACTAATAATGGAAACAAAATCTCATGCACATTGTGGTAGGCCTTTGTTGAAGATGTGCATGGGATCAGCTAATATGTGATCCCATGCACACATCCCACGCCACCACACATGCCATCTCATCGAAGGTCCCCTTAACAAGCATGTGATTTTTTTCCATTATATTATAGCATTTATATTCACAATATTTTTTGACTACATAATAATCAAATGCAATATATAACATTCATAGTTTTAGTGTATATATATTATTAATTCAACTAAGCATGTTTATACAATCAAACCACCAAAATATATTGCAATCAATTTTGCAGCAACGCGCTAGGTATTTTCTAGTTATTTTAGTTAGGCTAACTTGTTGGTGGCAGCAAACTCTCAGCAGGGCATTGTAGGTTAGCATTTTTATAAAAAAATCGACTGCTAATGTCAGCAAATATCTTAAGAAACCATTTGCAAATGTAGTGGTGTGATTAAGTGTTAACTGGCAAAGTAGTTATTAGTTGTAAGAGCAATTGAAAGCTTGCGACCGTTGAGACTTTCATAAGAGACGCCTCAAACAAAGCTCAGAACTGCAGAGCAAAACGATCAGCGTCGCACGTACAAAGAAAGCATTACATTGCCCGTATGAACATCAGAAACAATATAAGAACATCATAACTATTTTTTGATTTTTTTGAGAAGGAGAATATACCCGGCCTCTACATCTGGACGATGCATGCAGTCATTTTATTAATTATTCATAAAAACCTTACAAAGATAATACATCAATAAGTCTGAAGCCACCATATTGGTGATGCTTGTCGCTACTCATATCCCCTTGATGAAGGGGTGCCGAATGGCCGAGCATAATACCAAATAGACATCGCACCAAAGCCTAACATCTAAAGCCGGAAGCCCCATCCAAGACCTGGGCTGGGTCACATACCGGTCGGTGCACTCCCGGTGAGCACCACATGCGCACGCTGCAAGGCCGTCACCTCCATCTTCCATTGATCCATCCTCAAAGCAAAACTGATGCATCGACCTTGACAGGCCTCCCTGCCATCGACGCCGCCATGATGCCAGACAACGTCTGTAACGCCCCGGATGTAACATTCCATAATTGTAACTCCAACTCTTGCCTTTTCCGGCTAAGTTATATGCTATATCCTCTGTGGTTGGGTTTTGTCTTCGTTTTGCATTTTGTTCATGTCATGCATTTCATCTCATGTCATCATGTGCATCTCATTTGCATTTGTGTTCGTCTCATGCATCCGGTCATTTTCCCCGTTGTCCATTTCGGAATCCGCCACTCACACATGCACCCATTGCACCCATCGGATCTAGTTTCGTGAGCGAGAGAAAAACGTTCTCCGAATGGACCGAGATTTGTCGAGTGGCCTTGGTACATCACTGGTAGTGTTGGGGATATAACTATTGGGTATGACCCGCCCAGGAGGGATCCGGTTATACTGTTGGAGGTTTGTTATGACAAAGCCTAGAAGGCGATTGAATATGGCGGTTCACGAAGCAGGCTTACTGAAGGGCCAAAACCCAAGGGCGACTTAAGGCCCGGAGGTGTAAACCGCCATATATGTATGACTTGTATTGTAAGGCATGTGTAACTAGTCACCGAGCCGGACACATTGTGTATGAGCCGACCGGGACTCTATGAGCCCCTGGGTGTCAACCTATGTATATAAAGGGATGACCCGGCGGCGATTCAGAACAAGAAACAAGAGATCAAGAACTAGGTCAAGCGTATTTGCTCCCTGGTAATCGAAACCCAAGCAATACCACCTCAAACTAACTAGGCCTTTACCTTCACCGCAAGGGGCCGAACCAGTATAAACTCATGTGTCCCTTGTCCCATTTAACCCCTTTAAGCTAACCTAGTTGCAATGGCTCCACGACTAAGTCCTTCTGCTAGTACATCCGCCTGTCAAATTTCGTTCCATTTGGAGGTCGTTTGATGCCCCAACGGTTAACCGGGTAACCACAAAAAACCCTCTTTCATTGCAGCCCAACACCCCTCCAAAACAGCCCACTAGCCCATCTAAACCCCCTCCATGCTCTCCGTCGTTGGATCACGATCGTGTGGGCGAAAACCGCACCTCATTTCGACTCTCCTAGCTCCCTCTACATATAAAAGGCCCCTTCCCCTCCATTTTTGGGCGAAACCCTAGTTCCACCCTCTCCCGCCGCCACCGGACGTGTCCGTGACGGCCGGACACGTCCGTCACCACCGCCCATGCGGCCCTGATCCGGCCCGCGCGAGCCCGCGCCTCCGCCGCCGCCTGCCGCCCGCCATCGCCGCCCGCCGTCCACCATTGACGGCCCGCGCCGGAGCCCGCCGTGGTCCGCCTCCTGTTGCTCGTCTGCCGCCGCGCCCCGCCTCCGGCGACTGTTCCGCGCCGCCTCTCCCCGCCTCGCCGGACCCCGCTACCCTGGTCATCTCCTTCATCTCCGATGAGCTCGGTCGACCACCTCGGTTCGCGTGCCACGGACGAACCCTAGATCTGCGAGGTGATATTTTCGTCTAAGTCCCTGAGATCCAATAATATGTGACTCTCTTTGACATGCCATATCTCCATGCTCGTAGCTCCTATTTGCGCAAATGATATATCGGAACATTCATCTCGTGATGCTCTTCATGTTAGTGTCATCTTCATGCATGTTACTGTACATGTTGATGCCTTAATCTCCGTTGCAAAAGTGCTATATGATGTTGCCTGCTGGAATCCATCATAACTTGCTGATTTGTCATTTTCATTGCATTTTGCATGTGCATCCTTTGAGCACCGTGTTTACATGTTTTAGGAGCATCTCCATGCCATCTTTACAGTGGTGCAATCCATGTATTTTTATGAGCTCTGTGGTGACTAGCACAAGCATGCAAAGCAGGCTACATGATGTTGCTGATTTTAGACGATATTTTTGCAGTATTTTCCTGTCACATTATGTTGCTATGTTGTCTTGTTGCCTCAAGTAGATCCATGCATATTTTGATGAAGTTCAGTAAGAGCGTTTTGAAGATATAGTTGTGTTCTATCTACGCATGCCTCTGGTTGTAATTATGGAATAGTGTAGCTTGTCATTACCATGCTCTACTTTTGCCAAATATTGTTGCTGGCAGATTGTTAACATGAAGTGCATTTTTGCCATGAGTTTTGCTAGTGATCTGTGCACCCTATGAGCTCTCTCTTGCCATGTTTAGCTTCATAAATGTGTCTTCTTACGGTTGGTTACCTTGTGATGCCATGAAATGCTTTGTGGTGAGTGGTATGAGCTTGCAAAGTTGCTATCATGAATCTATTTCTGCCATGCCATGTTTTTCTACAAAGTCTGAAACTGATCATATCACTTGCCATGTTTGCATGGGCGCTACCTCATTTTATGTGCATCTTTGGCTCAAGCTCAGTAAGGGAGTTTTGTTCTTTGCCTTTAGTACTAGCATGCCATGCCTTTGTTTGCCATGATATGTTCCCGTACCATGTTGTTTGCTAGCTCTAAACATTGCTACCTGATACTGTTTATACCATGTTTAGTATTTTCACCAAGTCTGTGAACTTGTTATCATTTGCATTTTTGCCATGCTATTTTAGGCTTGTTCTAGCGAGTGCTAGAAGTAGCTCAGTGTTCATGATTTGTAGAGCTTCACTAGTACTTCACTGCCATGTGCTTTGTTGCTATGTTGGAGTGCTTTAGCATAGTTTCATGATGCATCTTAATTGTTATGATGCTGTTAAGCGCAGGTTTGCATCGTTCTTATTTTGCTCAACATTTGCAAACCGTGCATCCGTTTCCAGTGATTTTTATATCGATTTCAACCGAAATCATTCACTCTTTCCAGCGGTAGACTTGGTTTGCCAAGTTGATGCCTTGATCATCTTTTCCCTTTCGGAGTACCCATATGTATTGCACATCATACCTTGCATTCCATGCCATGTCTTGCATCATGTTGCTTGTGCATTGCACCATGATTAATTGTTGTTCTGTTGCTTGTGTTCTTGCTTTGGGTAGAGCCGGGAGACGAGTTCGTGAACTAGGATCCTGTTGAGTATGTTTACAAGGAGAAAGCTTTCGACAACCCTGAGAACTTTGCAAGCAAGATGATCATTACCCCTGATATCACTTCTATCTTTGCTTGCGAGTTGTTCATTCTATCGCTATGTCGCGCTACCTACCACTTATTTATCATGCCTCCCATATATCCATGTCAAGCCTCTAACCCACCTTCCTAGCAAACCGTTGTTTGGCTATGTTACCGCTTTTGCTCAGCCCCTCTTATAGTGTTGCTAGTTGCAGGTGCCTTGTGCTACCTCTTGAGCACTGCATTGGTTTTCCCTTGAAGAGGAAAGGGTGATGCAGTAAAGCAGCATAAGTATTTCCCTCAGTTTTTGAGAACCAATGTATCAATCCAGTAGGAGACCACGCGCGAGTCACCTCGTACCTACGAAAACAAATAAGAACCTCGCAACCAACGCGATAAAGGGGTTGTCAATCCCTTCACGGCCACTTGCAAGAGTGAGATATGATAGAGATAATAATAATAATAAGATAAATATTTTTGGTATTTTTATGATATAGATTGAAAGTAAAGATTGCAAAATAAAATATGTTGGAAACTTGTATGATGGAGAATAGACCCAGGGGCCATAGGTTTCACTAGTGGCTTCTCTCAAGATAGCATAAGTATTACGGTGGGTGAACAAATTACTGTCGAGAAATTGATAGAAAAGCGAATAATTATGAGAATATCTAGGCATGATCATGTATATAGGCATCATGTCCGTGACAAGTAGACTGACTCCTACCTGCATCTACTACTATTACTCCACACATCGACCGCTATCCAGCATGCATCTAGAGTATTAAGTTCATCAGAACAGAGTAAGGCCTTAAGCAAGATGACATGATGTAGAGGGATAAACTCATGCAATATGATGTAAACCCCATCTTTTTATCCTCGATGGCAACAATACAATAAGTGTCGTTTCCCTTTCTGTCACTAGGATCGAGCACCGCAAGATTGAACCCAAAGCTTAGCACTTCTCCCATTGCAAGAAAGATCAATCTAGTAGGCCAAACCAAACTGATAATTCAAAGAGACTTGCAAATATAAACCAATCATACATAAAAGAATTCAGAGAAGATTCAAATATTGTTCATAGATAGACTTTATCATAAACCCACAATTCATCGGATCTTGACGAACACATCGCAAAAGAAGATTACACCGAATAGATCTCCAAGAGAATCAAGGAGAACTTTGTATTAAGATCCAAAGAGAGAGAAGAATCCATCTAGCTACTAGCTATGGACCCGAAGGTCTGAAGTAAACTACTCACACATCATCGGAGGGGCCATGGAGTTGATGCAGATGCCCTCCGTGATCAATGCCCCCTCCGGCGGAGCTCCAGAAAAGGCCCCAAGATGGGATCTCTTGGGTACAAAAGGTTGTGGCGGTGGATATAGGGTTTCATGGTGCTCCTGGATGTTTGCGGGGTATATGGATATATATATATAGGAGGAAGAAGTAGGTCGGTGGAGCAAGGAGGGGCCCACGAGGGTGGAGGGCGCGCCCAGGGGGGTGGGCGCCCCCTGCCTCGTGGCCTCCTCGATTGTTTCATGACACCCACTCCAAGTCCCCTAGATCACGTTTGTTCCAAAAATAACGCTCCCGAAGGTTTCATTCCGTTTGGAATCCGTTTGATATTCCTTTTCCGCGAAACACTAAAATAGGCAAAAAACAGCAATTTGGGTTGGGCCTCTAGTTAATAGGTTAGTCCCATAAATAATATAAAAGTGTAAAATAAAGCCCATTAACATCTAAAACAGATAATATAATAGCATGGAACAATCAAAAATTATAGATACGTTGGAGACGTATCAAGCATCCCCAAGCTTAATTCCTGCTCGTCCACGAGTAGGTAAAATGAAAAAAACAGATTTTTTGATGTGGAATGCTTCCCAACATATTTCTCAATGTAATTTTTCTTTATTGTGGCATGAATGTTCAGATCCGAAAGGTTCAAGATAAAAGTTTAATATTGACATAGAAATTATAATACTTCAATCATACTAACTAAGCAATCATGTCTTCTCAAAATAACATGGCCAAAGAAAGTTATCCCTACAAAATCATATAGTCTGGCTATGCTCTATCTTCATCACACAAAATATTAAATCATGCACAACTTCGATGACAAGCCAAGCAATTGTTTCATACTTTTGATGTTCTCAAACTTTTTCAATCTTCACGCAATATATGAGCGTGAGCCATGGATATAGCACTATGGTGGAATAGAATGGTGGTTGTGGAGAAGACAAAAAGGAGAAGATAGTCTCACATCAACTAGGCGTATCAACGGGCTATGGAGATGCCCATTAATAGATATCAATGTGAGTGAGTAGGGATTATCATGTAACGGATGCACTAGAGCTATAAGTGTATGAAAGCTCAACAAAAGAAACTAAGTGGGTGTGCATCCAACTTTCTTGCTCTCGAAGACCTAGGGCAATTTGAGGAAGCCCATCATTGGAATATACAAGCCAAGTTCTATAACGTAAAATTCCCAATAGTTTATGAAATTGACAACATAGGAGACTCTCTATCATGAAGATCATGGTGCTACTTTGAAGCACAAGTGTGGAAAAAGGATAGTAACATTGTCCCTTCTCTCTTTTTCTCTCATTTTTTCTTTTTTTATTTCGGCCTTCTTTCTTTTTTTTCTTTTGGCCTCTTTTCTTTTTTTTCGTCCAGAGTTGCATCCCGACTTGTGGGGGAATCATAGTCTCCATCATCCTTTCCTCACTGGGAAAATGCTATAATAATGATGATCATCACACTTCTTTTTACTTACAACTCAAGAATTAAAACTCAATACTTAGAACAAAATATGACTCTATGTGAATGCCTCCGGCGGTGTACCGGGATATGCAATGAATCCAGAGTGACATGTATGAAAGAATTATGAATGGTGGCTTTGCCACAAATACGATGTCAACTACATGATCATGCAAAGCAATATGACAATGATGAAGCGTGTCATAATAACGGAAAGGTGGAAAGTTGCATGGCAATATATCTCGGAATGGCTATGGAAATGCCATAATAGGTAGGTATGGTGGCTGTTTTGAGGAAGATATATGGTGGTTTTATGGTACTGGCGAAAGTTGCGCGGTACTAGAGAGGCTAGCAAATGTGGAAGGGTGAGGGTGCGTACAATCCATGGATTCAACATTAGTCATAAAGAACTCACATACTTATTGTGAAAATCTATTAGTTATCAAAACAAAGTACTACGCGCATGCTCCTAGGGTGATAGATTGGTAGGAAAAGACCATCGCTCGTCCTCGACCGCCATTCATAAGGAAGGCAATCAATAAATAAATCATGCTCCGACTTCATCACATAATAGTTCACCATACGTGCATGCTACGGGAATCAAAAACTTCAACACAAGTATTTCTCAAATTCACAACTACTCAACTAGCATGACTCTAATATCACCATCTCCATATCTCAAAACAATCATCAAGTATCAAACTTCTCATAGTATTCAATGCACTTATATGAAAGTTTTTATTATGCCTAAAAGCAAATTGCCATGTTGTTCTAAAGGACTCTCAAAATAATATAAGTGAAGCATGAGAGATCAATTATTTCTATAAAATAGAACCACCGCGTGCTCTAAAAGATATAAGTGAAGCATTAGAGAAAAAACTATATAGCTCAAAAGATATAAGTGAAGCACATAGAGTATTCTAATAAATCCGATTCATGTGTGTCTCTCTCAAAAGGTGTGTACAGCAAGGATGATTGTGGTAAACTAAAAATAAAATACTCAAATCATACAAGATGCTCCAAGCAAAACAAATATCATGTGGTGAATAAAAATATAGCTCCAAGTAAAGTTACCGATGAACGAAGACAAAAGAGAGGATGCCTTCCGGGGCATCCCCAAGATTAGGATTTTTGGTGTCCTTGGATTTACCTTGGGGTTCCTTGGGAATCCCCAAGCTTAGGCTCTTGCCACTCATTGTTCCATAATCCATCAAATCTTTACCCAAAACTTGAAAACTTCACAACACAGAACTTAACAGAAAATCTCGTGAGCTCCGCTAGCGAAAGAAAACAAAACACCACTTCAAGGTACTGTAATGAACTCATTATTTATTTATATTGGTTTTAAACCTACTGTATTCCAACTTCTATATGGTTTATAAACTCTTTTAATAGCCATAGATTCATCAAAATAAGCAAACAACACACGAAAAACAGAATCTGTGAAAAACAGAACAGTCTGTAGTAATCTGTAACTAACGCAAACTTCTAGAACCCCAAAAATTCTAAAATAAATTGCTGGACGTGAGGAATTTATCTATTAATCATATTCAAAAATAATTAACTAAATATCACTCTCAAATAAAAAATGGCAGCAATTCTCGTGAGCGCTAAAGTTTCTATTTTTTACAGCAAGATCAAAAAGACTTTCCCCAAGTCTTCCCAACGGTTCTACTTGGCACAAACCCTAATTAAACACAAAAGCACAACCAAAACAGAGGCTAGATAAATTATTTATTACTAAACAGGAGCAAAAAGTAAAGAATAAAAATAAAATTGGGTTTCCTCCCAACAAGCGCTATCGTTTAACGCCCCTAGCTAGGCATAAAAGCGAAGATAGATCTAGGTATTGCCATCTTTGATAGGCAATCCATAAGTGGCTCTCATAATAGATTCATATGGTAATTCAATTTTCTTTCTAGGGAAGTGTTCCATGCCTTTACTTAACGGAAATTGGAATCTAATATTCCCATCCTTCATATCAATAATTGCACCAATCGTTCTAAGGAAAGGTCTACCAAGAATAATAGTACATGAAGGATTGCAATCTATATAAAGAACAATGAAATCTACGGGCACATAATTCCTATTTGCTACAATAATAACATCATTAATATTTCCCATACGTTTTTAATAGTGGAATCCGCAAGGTGCAAGTTTAGAGAACAATCATCAAATTCACGGAAACTGAGCAAATCACACAAAGTTTTTGGGATCGTGGAAACACTAGCACCCAAATCACAAAAAGCATAGCATTCATGATCTTTAATTTTAATTTTAATTGTAGGTTCCCACTCATCATAAAGTTTAATAGGGATAGAAACTTCCAACTCAAGTTTTTCTTCGTAAGATTGCATCAAAGCATCAACAATTTGTTTAGTAAAAGCTTTATTTTGACTATAAGCATGAGGAGAATTTAGCATGGATTGCAACAAAGAAATACAATCTATCAAAGAGAAATTATCATAATTAAATTCCTTGAAATCCAAGATAGTGGGTTCGTTGCTATCTAAAGCTTTGACCTCTTCAATCCCACTTTTAACAATTATTGCATCAAGATCTAAAAACTCCGAAATTTTGGGACGCCTTCTAACTAAAGTTGACTCATCTCCAGTACCATTATTATCAAGATTCATATTGCAAAACAAAGATTTAATAGGGGACACATCAATAGATCTTCATCCTTTTATCATGAAAACTAGAAGAACACGCTTTCACAAAGCAATCTTTCTTAGCACGCATCCTAGCGGTTCTTTCTTTGCACTCATCAATGGAAATTCTCATGGCTTTTTAGAGACTCGTTGGTATCATGCTTAGGTGGAATAGATCTAAGTTTCAAAGAATCAACATCAAGAGAAATTCTATCCACGTTCCTAGCCAACTCATCAATCTTAAGCAATTTTTCTTCAATCAAAGCATTGAAACTCTTGTGTGAAGTAATAAATTCTTTAATACTAGATTCAAAATCAGAGGGCATCTTATTATAATTTCCATAAGAATTGTTGTACGAATTACCATAATTATTAGAGGAACTACTAGGAAATGACCTAGAATTAAAATTACCTATATACGCGTTGTTACCAAAATTGTTCCTACCAACAAAATTCACATCCATAGATTCATTATTATTCTCAATCAAAGTAGACAAAGGCATATCATTAGGATCGGTAGGAGCTCACTTATTAGCAAACAATTTCATAAGTTCATCCATCTTTCCACTCAAAACATTAATCTCTTCAATTGCATGCACCTTTTTACTATTAGATCTTTCAGTGTGCCATTGAGAATAATTAACCATAATATTATCTAGGAGTTTGGTAGCTTCTCCTAAAGTGATTTCCATAAAAGTGCCTCCCGCAGCCAAATCAAAAGATTTCTAGAAGCAAAATTCAATCTGGCATAAATTTTTTGTATAATCATCCATAAATTCAAACCATGTGTAGGGCAATTATGTATCATTAATTTCACCCTCTCCCAAGATTGTGCAACATGCTCATGATCAAGTTCCTTAAAATTCATAATATCGTTTCTAAGAGAGATGATCTTAGCGGGCGGAAAATACTTAGAGATAAAAGCATCTTTGCAATTATTCCATGAATCAATACTATTTTTAGGCAAAGACGAAAACCAAGCTTTAGCACGATCTCTAAGCGAAAATGGAAATAGCTTAAGTTTAACAATATCATTATCCACATCTTTCTTCTTTTGCATATCACACAAATCAACAAAGTTGTTTAGATGGGTAGCGGCATCTTCACTAGGAAGGCCAGAAAACAGATCTTTCATGACAAGATTCAGCAAAGCAGTATTAATTTCACAAGATTCAGCATCGGTAAGAGGAGCAATCGGAGTGCTAATAAAATCATTATTGTTGGTATAGGCAAAGTCACACAATTTAGTATTATCTTGAGCCATCGTGACAAGCAAGCAATCCAACACACAAGCAAACAAGAAATAGGCAAAAGAGGCAAATTGAAAAAGAGAAGGGGAACGGAAAAGGAGGGCGAATAAAACGGCAAGGGTGAAGTGGGGGAGAGGAAAACGAGAGGCAAATGGCAAATAATGTAATGCGAAGGATAAGAGTTGTGATGGGTACTTGGTATGTCTTGACTTGGCCTAGATCTCCCCGGCAACGGCGCCAGAAATCCTTCTTGCTACCTCTTGAGCACTGCGTTGGTTTTCCCTTGAACAGGAAAGGGTGATGTAGTAAAGCAGCGTAAGTATTTCCCTTAGTTTTTGAGAACCAAGGTATCAATCCAGTAGGATACACGCGCGAGTCACCTCGTACCTACACAAACAAATAAGAACCTCGCAACCAACACGATAAAGGGGTTGTCAATACCTTCACGACCACTTGCAAGAGTGAGATCTGATAGAGATAATAATCATAAGATAAATATTTTTGGTATTTTTATGGTATAGATTGAAAGTAAAGATTGCAAAATAAAATAGATTGGAAACTTGTATGATGGAGAATAGACCCGGGGGCCATAGGTTTCACTAGTGGCTTTCTCAAGATAACATAAGTATTACGGTGGGTGAACAAATTACTGTCGAGCAATTGATAGAAGAGCGAATAATTATGAGAATATCTAGGCATGATCATGTATATAGGCATCACGTCCGTGACAAGTAGACCGACTCCTGCCTGCATCTACTACTATTACTCCACACATCGACCGCTATCCAGCATGCATCTAGAGTATTAAGTTCATAAGAACAGAGTAACGCCTTAAGTAAAATGACATGATGTAAAGGTATAAACTCATGCAATATGATGTAAGCCCCATCTTTTTATCCTCGATGGCAACAATACAATACGTGTCGTTTCCCTTTCTGTCACTGGGATCGAGCACCGCAAGATTGAACCCAAAGCTAAGCACTTCTCCCATTGCAAGAAAGATAAATCTAGTAGGCCAAACCAAACTGATAATTCGAAGAGACTTGCAAAGATAAACCAATCATACATAAATGAATTTAGAGAAGATTCAAATATTGTTCATAGATAGACTTGATCATAAACCCACAATTCATCGGATCTCTACAAACACACCGCAAAAGAAGATTACATCGAATAGATCTCCAAGAGAATCAAGGAGAACTTTGTATAGAGATCCAAAGAGAGAGAAGAAGCCATCTAGCTACTAGCTATGGACCCGAAGGTCTGAGGTAAACTACTCACACGTCATCGAAGAGGCCATGGAGTTGATGTAGAGGCCCTCCGTGATCAATGCCCCCTCCGGCGGAGCTACGGAAAAGGCCCCAAGATGGGATCTCTTGGGTACAGAAGGTTGCGGCGGTGGAAATACGGTTTCGTGGTGCTCCTGGATGTTTGCGGGGTATATGGATATATATAGGAGGAAGAAGTAGGTCGGTGGAGCAACGAGGGGCCCATGAGGGTGGAGGGCGCGCCCCCTGCCTCGTGGCCTCCTCGATTGTTTCTCAACGTCCACTTCAAGTCCCCTGGATCCGTTTGTTCCAAAATTAACGCTCCCAAAGTTTTCATTCCGTTTGGACTCCGTTTGATATTCCTTTTCTATGAAACACTAAAATAGGCAAAAAAACAGCAATTTGGGACGGGCCTCCGGTTAATAGGTTAGTCCCAAAAATAATATAAAAGTGTAAAATAAAGTCCATTAACATCCAAAACAGATAATATAATAGCATGGAACAATCAAAAATTATAGATACGTTGGAGACGTATCACCTTGCAAGTTGCTACATGTTTGGAACATGGATATGTTGGGATATCACAATATCTCTTATTTAATTAATGCATATATATACTTGGTAAAGGGTGGAAGGCGAGGCCTTTTGCTTGGTGTTTGGTTCCACTCTTGCTGCCCTAGCTTCTGTCATACCGGTGTTATGTTCCTTGATTTTGCGTCTCTAACACGATGAGGGTTTATGGGCCCCTCTTGATAGTTTGCTTTGAATAAAACTCCTCCAGCAAGGCCGAACCTTGGTTTTACCATTTGCCTAATAACAACTAAAACTTGCATAGGTACTTTCCGGACCCCGT
>NC_041392.1:523928780-523973392 GCF_002162155.2 Triticum dicoccoides | reverse complement strand
CCAGTGCTCCTCATGAGTATTGGTCCAAACTAGAGCAACGTGCGGGACCGCCCCTTGGCAAGTTGGGTTATGTTGGTACCTGTACGCTTAGCTCATCCGGTGTACCCTAAGAATGAGATCGCACCACTCCTATCAGGCTAGGTCGGTGCATCGGAAGGTCTTGCTGGACTAGTTTTACCATTGTCGAAATATCTTGTGCACTAGGATTCTGGGTATGATCGGAGGGTCCCGCGATGGAGGATTGTCTTCGCGGATCGTGAGCTTGTCATGGGCTAAGTTGGGACACCCCTACAGGGTATAAACTTTCGAGAGTCGTGCCCGTGGTTATGTGGCAGATGGGAATTTTCTAATATCCGGTTGTAGAGAACTTGACACTTGAGTTAAATTAAAAGACACCGACCACATGTGTAATCGTGATGGTCTCTTTTCGATGAGTTTCAGGAAGAGAACACGGTGGGGTTATGTTTGAACGTAAGTAGTTCAGGATCACTTCTTGATTACCTCTAGTTTAAGACCGTTGCGTAGTTTCTCATCTTACTCTTGAACTCATATGTTAGCCACCATAGTTTCTTAGTGCTTGTTGCAGCTCCACCTCATAACCATATCCTACCCATAAGCTTAAATAGACTTGATCTCGTGGGTTTTGAGATTGCTAAGTCCTTGCAACTCATAGATACTACCAAAACAGTTGCAGGTGCCAATGATACCAATGCAGGTGATGCAACCGAGCTCAAGTGGGAGTTTGACGAGGACCTTGGTCGTTACTATGTTTCATTTCCTGATGATCAGTAGTGGCACCAAGTTGGGACGATCGGGATTTAGCATTTGGGGTTGTCTTCTTTTCATTTGGGTCCATCCGTAGTCGAACTTTGTGTGTACTCTGAATGATGTATGGATTATTTGATCATTGTGTGATGTGGCGATTGTAAGCCAACTATTTATTATCCTTGATCTTGTACATGGGATTGTGTGAAGATGACCCTTCTTGCGACAAAACCAAAATGTGGTTATGCCTCTAAGTCGTGCCTCGACACGTGAGAGATATAGACACATCTTGGGCGTTACAAGTTGGTAATCAGAGCCATCCCCGACTTAGGATCCCCCTGCTTGATCGAATCGATGACGTTGTTGAGTCTAGAACAAAAATGTTTTGAGTCTTAGGATTATATATATTGAAGAGTAGGATTCTTTTTACTTCTCAGCCCCCTTCGTCGCTCTGGTGAGGTCTCCTGACGTAGATGTTTTGACTTTCCTCTCCTCAGTTTCACTATAAAAAATTAGGATCACGCGGGTATCTTGGGATTGTTCCGATATTATTGGGACGAGAACATTGTTCTTGGTGCCTCCTGACATTTAGGGGTTGTGGCAGTGTCCCGGGGAGTTGAGATCTGAGGTGTTGTTGTCACAATTTTATCATTGCAGTTCTGGAATACCTGAGTTCGCCACCATTGAAAATCTCTTTTATGCAGTTAGTGGTGAGATAACCTCGACGCCACCCAGTACTGGGGAGGGAGTTTGGGAGTATTACCTTAGCTCGTATAACGGATGCTTTTCGAAGGTTGAGGTACACGAGTTCTAGAGTTTTCTTGGTTATGTGTTGATGGCTGGATACAGTTGGAGCGTAGGGCTTGTTAGTTGTGTGATATATATTGTGCCTCCCTATATCCCCAACACCAGATTGCATAACCAGAAAGTTTCGGGAGTTTATAGGTGGGAATTCAAGTAGCTCTTAGTTATTCTTCCGCAGATATTTGGTATGTGATTGGGGGATCCTTACCATTTATTTGTTCCAGTCATACCTTGTTGTTTCATTCATCAATCTCTTTTCAAGTGGCTTCTCACCTTAATGGTAGTGTATTATTAACTTTGGAATTCATTCATTCAATCTCTGTTCGAATGTTTTTTGTGAAGACTATATGTTGCAATTTATATCCGTTGATTCAGCTTGTCTATCTATCTATCATGGTTCTAACGGATGTCATCCTCTTCAGGATGGCTCCTCCAATGCGTCTGAATCCGGACCGCAATGATCGGGATCAGGCGAACCTCCACCTCCACCACCTCCTCCGCCTCCGGAGGCATGGCAAGCTATCATGGCAGCCACCGACGCCAACACCCAGATGCTTTTGCAACTCTTGCAAGAGCGCAACCAAGGTCAAGGCAACCAAGGGAATCATGGTCAAGGGCAATTCAACAATCATCCTCAGTTTGCTACCCTCAATCAGTTCCTTGCAAATCAGCCAAAGTCTTTCAGCAATTGTGCCGAGGCCACAGACGCCGATGATTGGCTTGTGGACATCAACAAGCATTTTGAATGTAGCAATGTCAGGCCTGAGGACTACGTCAAGTTCGCTTCTTTTCAGCTCAAGGACCAAGCAGCTGATTGGTATCAGCAATACAAATATTCCAGAGTGGGTCGAGTGATTACCTGGATTGACTTCTGCCGGGATTTTAAAGCTCATCACATTCTAACAAGTGTTGTTGAGAGCAAGCGTGAGGGATTCTGCAATCTCAAGCAAGGAAGCATGTCCGTGTACCAATACAACATCCAGTTTCAGAAACTTGCTCGCTTCACAAAATAAGACGTTTCTGATGAAAAGACCATGATCTATCACTTCAGGGGTGGCCTCAGAGAGGATCTGCAGTCAGCGCTCGTTCTTGTTGAGCCTATTCAGTTTGACAATTCTATAACATGGCCCTCAAGCAAGAAGGTGCTCGGCTCAAGTGTGAGGCTTCAAAGAAGAGAATCAGGGATGTAGTCCAGCCTTCTTCTTCCTCACAAGTGGCAGCTAAGCAATAGAAGTTCTGGCTTCCTCCATCTCCTCCGTTTCATCAGCCCTACCAGTAGAAGAACAAAGGTGGCCATGGATCTTCCCACCCACCGAACCCAGGCTATCAGAACAAGTCTCAGACTCAAGCTCCAAGGACAAGTGGTCCCCCCCCCTTCTTATCATCATCCGCTTTCATAGGTCACTTGTCATAGGTGTGGTATGAAAGGGCATTACTCAAACAAGTGCACCCAGAAGCGCCTTCCGCCTCCTCCTCCGGTCAGGTCAGCAAGCAATGCAGTGGTCAAGCACAATCCAAGCTATTCGAGCAACTTAAAGGTGCAAAGGTGTTTTCCAAGCTTGACCTCCGTATGGGTTATCATCAAATTCGCATTCGTGAAGAAGATATCCCCAAGACAGCATTCAGAACAAGCTTTGATTCTTATGAATATACTATCATGTCTTTCGGCCTTGTCAATGCCCCTCCAACATTCTCTCGCATGATGAACATCATCTTCAACCCCTACACAAATGATTTCGTCCTGGTATATCTCGATGATATCTTGGTGTTCTCCAAGAATAAGAAGGATCATGCCAAACATTTGCGGTTGGTGCTCGACAAGCTCAGAGAGCATCAATTCTACGCAAAGTTTTCCAAATGTGAGTTTTGGCTTGATGAAGTTCTTTACCTTGGACACATCATCTCCGCCAAAGGCATTGCTATTAATCCGAAGAAGGTTTCTGCAATTGTGAACTGGGAACCTCCTCATAATGTCAAGCAGCTCCGCAGTTTCCTTGGGCTTGCAAGCTATTGCCGAAGATTCGTTGAGAATTTCTCAAAGATTGCTAAACCTCTTTCCAACCTCCTCCAGAAGCATGTCAAGTATTCCTGGATGCCTGAGTGTGACGTTGCTTTCAACACCCTCAAAGAGAAACTCATCTTAGCTCCTATCCTAACTCCTCCTGTTGAGTCTAAACCATTCAAAGTTTTCTGTGATGACTCGTTGCAAGGTCTCGATGCCATGTTAATGCAAGAGAAGAAATTTGTGGTCTATAATTCTTGTCAGTTGAAGCCCAATGAAAGGAACTACCCCACTCACAATCTTGAGTTGGCGGCAGTTGTCCGTGCATTAATAACATGGAGACATCTCTTGTTGGGAAGACAAGTGGACATTTTCACCGATCATAAGAGCCTCAAATATATCTTCACTCAACCCAACCTCAACCTTCGGAAAACTCGTTGGGTAGAAATGATTCAAGAGTACAATCCAAGTATTGGATATACTCCAGGCGAGGCGAATGTGATTGCAAATGCTTTGAGCAGAAAGGCTTATTGCAACAGCTTAATTCTCAAGCCATGCCAACCAGATCTTTGTGAAGCTTTCCGCAAGCTCAACCTCCAAGTTGTTCCTCAAGGTTTTCTTGCCAACCTTCAAGTCACTCCAATTTTGGAAGACCAAATTCGTGAGGCACAACTCCTTGATACCATGGTGAAGAAGGTGAAACAAGGTATTGCCAAGGGCTTATCCAAATACAAGTGCTATTGCATTGATGACAAGGACTCCTTATTCTTCGAGGACCGGATTGTGGTTCCTAAAGGTGGTCTAAGGAAGGTCATAATGAACAAAGCGCACAATTCTGTTCTTTCCATTCATCCAGGTAGTTCGAAGATGTACCATGACCTTAAGAAGTCGTATTGGTGGACTCGAATGAAGCGAGAAATTGCTCAATTCGTGAATGAATGTGATGTCTGCCGAAGGGTGAAAGCAGAACATCAACGACCAGCTGGTCTCCTCCAACCTCTTGCTATTCCAAAATGGAAGTTTGATCATATCGAAATGGACTTTGTCATTGGCTTCCCAAAGTCCAAGCGTGGGAACGATGCTATCTTCGTTGCCATTGACAAGCTTACAAAAGTGGCTCATTTCCTTCCAATCAAAGAATATATCACGACAGCTCAGTTGGCAGAGCTATACACCTCCAGAATTGTCTCGTTGCATGGAATTCCACAATTGATTTCTTCAGACCGTGGAAGCATTTTCACTTCTAAGTTCTGGGACTCCTTCTAGAAGGCCATGGGCACCAACATTTGCTTCAGCACGGCTTTCCATCCTCAAACAAGTGGTCAAGTAGAGCGAGTCAATCAAATCCTCAAAGACATGCTCAGAGCTTGTGTCATCTCTTTCGGTTTGAAGTGGGAAGATTGTCTTCCATGTGTCGAGTTCTCCTACAACAACAGCTACCAAGAAAGTTTGGGCAAGGCGCCATTCAAAATTCTTTATGGCAGAAAGTGTCGTACTCCTCTCAATTGGTCCGAGACTGGTGAACGCCAACTTCTTGGCAATGACTTGATCATGAAGCTGGAGAAATGTGTAAAGTAATCCGTGAAAATCTCAAAGCCGTGCAATCGCTCTAGAAGAGTTACTGTGATAGCAAGCACCGTGACTTGGCTTTTGAGATCGGAGACCATGTCAATCTCCGCATCTCTCCAATGAAAGGCACTCAACGCTTCGGTATCAAAGGGAAGCTTGCCCCAAGATATGTGGGTCCTTTCAAGATCATTGGCAAAAGAGGCGACCTCGCCTATCAACTTGAGATCCCGCCCAACTTCGCAAATGTACACGATGTGTTTCACGTGTCACAGCTTTGCAAGTGCTTCAAGACGCCCGAGCGCACTATCAACTTCGAAGAGATTGACCTACAAGAAGATTTGTCTTATCATTAGCATCCCATTGCCATTCTAGAAGAAACCGAGCGCAAAACTCGCAACAAGTCGATCAAATTCCTGAAAGTTAAGTGGTCTCACCATTCCGACCGAGAAGCCACCTGGGAGCGCGAGGATCACCTCCGTTCCGAATATCTGGAGTTCTTTCAGTCCTAGATCTCGGGTCGAGATCCTCTTGTAGTGGTGGAGAGTTGTAACACCCGGATGTAACATTCCATAATTGTAACTCCAACTCTTGCCTTTTTCGGCTAAGTTATATGCTATATCCTCCGTGGTTGGGTTTTGTCTTATTTTTGCATTTTGTTCATGTCATGCATTTTATCTCATGTAATCATGTGCATCTCATTTGCATTCGTGTTCGTCTCATGCATACGGTTATTTTCCCCATTGTCTGTTTCAGAATCCGCCACTCACACATGCACCCGTTGCACCCCTCAGATCTCGTTTCGTAAACGAGAGAAAAAAATTCTCGGAATGGGCCGAGATTTGTCGAGTGGCCTTGGTACATCACCGGTAGTGTTGGGGATATAACTATTGGGTATGACCCGCCCAGGAGGGAACGTGTTATACCGTTCAAGTTTGTTATGACAAAGCCTAGGAAGACGATTGAAGATAGCGGTTCATGAAGCAGGCTTACTGAAGGCCCAAAACCCAAGGGCGACTTAAGGCCCGGAGGTGTAAACCGTCATATATGTATGACTTGTATTATAAGGCATGTGTAACTAGTCACCGAGCCGGACATGTTGTGTATGAGCCGGCCGGGACTCTGTGAGCCGCTGGGCGTCAACCTGTGTATATAAAGGGATGACCCGGCGGCGGTTCAGGACAAGAAACAAGAGATCGAGAACTAGGTCAAGCGTATTCACTCCCTGGTAATCGAAACCCAAGCAATACCACCTCAAACTGGACTAGGCCTTTACCTTCACTGCAAGGGGCCGAACCAGTATAAACTCATGTGTCCTTTGTCCCGTTTAACCCCTTTAACCTAACCTAGTTGTGATGGCTCCACGACTAAGTCCTTCTGCTAGGACATCCGCCTGTCAAATTTTGTTCCATTTGGAGGTCGTTTGATGCCCCAATGGTTAAATGGGTAACCGCAAAAACCCCTCTTTCATTGCAGCCAACACCCCTGCAGAACAGCCCACTAGCCCATCTAAACCCCCTCCATAATCTCCATCATTGGATCACGATCATGTGGGCGAACACCGCACCTCATTTCGACTCTCCTAGCTCCCTCTACCGATAAAAAGGCCCCTTCCCCTCCATTTTTGGGCGAAACCCTAGTTCCACCCTCTCCCGCCGCCATCGGACGCGTCCGCGATGGCCGGACACGTCCGCCACTGCCGCCCCGACGAATCACGCGCCGCCACCTGTCCACTCCGCCGCCCACCGCCACGCGGCCCGCGCGGCCCAGAACTGCCTCGACGAATCGCGCGCCGCCACCTGTCCACTCTGCCGCCCTCCGCCGCTGCCTGCCGCCCACACCCGCACCTCGCACCGCCCGCCTCCATCGTGACCTGCCATCACCAGCCGCTGTCCGCCATCGCTGGCCCGCGCTGAAATCCGCCGCCTCGACTCTCCCGCCCTCGGCCGTCCCGTCGCCCGTCCGCCGCCGCGCCCCGCCTCCGGCGACCGTGTCATGCCGCCTCTCCCCGCCTCGCCAGACCCCGCTACCCCGGTCATCTCCTTCATCTACGACGAGCTCGGCCGGCCACCTCGGTTCGTGTGCCGCGGACGAACCCTAGATCCGCAAGGTGATATTTTCGTCCAAGTCCGTGAGATCCAACAATATGTGACCCTCTTTGACATGCCATATCCCCATGCTCGTAGCTCCGATTTGCGCATATGATATATCGAAATGTTCGTATCGTGATGCTCTTCATGTTAGTGTCATTTGCATGCATGTTACTGTCCATATTGATGCCTTAATATCCCTTGCAAAAGTGCTATATGATGTTGCCTGCTGGAATCCATCATAACTTGTTGATTTGTCATTTTCATTGCATTTTGTGTGTGCATCCTTTGAGCATCATGTCTACATGTTTTAGGAGCATCTCCATGCCATATTTACAGTGGTGCAATCCATGTATTTTTATGAGTTGTATGGTGACTAGTACAAGGATGCAAAGTAGGCTACATGATGTTGCTGATTTCGGACACTTAGTATTTTTGCTAAGTCTTTTCCTGTCATATTATGTTGCTATGTTGTCTTGTTGCCTCAAGTAGATTCGTGCATATTTTGATGAAATTCAGTAAGAGTGTTTTGAAGATATGGTTGTTCTCTATCCATGCATGCCTATGGTTGTAATTATGGAGTAGTGTAACTTGTCATTACCATGCTCTACTTTTGCTAAATATGGTTGCTGGCGGATTGTTAACATGGAGTGCATTTTTGCCATGAGTTTTGCTAGTGATCCATGCACCCTATGAACTCTCTCTTGCCATGTTTAGCTTCATAAATGTGTCTTATTATGGTTGGTTACCTTGTGATACCATGAAATGCTTTTTGGTGAGTGGTATGAGCTTGCAAAGTTGCTATCATGAATCTGTTTCTGCCATGTCATGTTTTTCTATGAAGTCTGAAACTGATCATATCACTTGCCATGTTTGCATGGGCGCTACCTCATTTTCTGTGCATCTTTGGCTCAAGCACAGTAAGGGAGTTCTGTTCTTTGCCTTTAGTATTAGCATGCCATACCTTTGTTTTCCATGATATGTTCCTATAGCATATTGTTTGCTAGCTCTAAACATTGCTACCTTATGTAGTTTATACCATGTTTAGTATTTTCACTAAGTCTGTGAAGCTGTTATCATTTGCATTTTTGCCATGCTATTTTAGGCTTGTTCTAGTGAGTTCTAGCAGAAGCTCAGTGTTCATGATTTGTAGAGCTTCACTTTTGCTTCACTGCCATGTGCTTTGTTGCTATGTTGCAGTGTTGTAGCATAATTTCATGATGCATCTTAAGTGCTATGATGCTGTTAAATGCAGTTTTGCATCGTTCTTGTTTTGCTCGACATTTGCAAACTGTACATCCGTTTCCGGTGATTTTTATATCGATTTCGACCGAAATTATTCACTCTTTCCAGCGGCATGCTTGGTTTGCCAAGTTGATGCCTTGATCATCTTTTCCCTTCCGAAGTACTCATATATGTTGCATATCATACCTTGCATTCCATGCCATGTCTTGCATCATGTTGCTTGTGCATTGCAGCGTGATTGATTGTTGTTCCGTTGCTTGTGTTTACTTTGGGTAGAGCCGGGAGACGAGTTCGTGAACGAAGATCCTGTTGAGTACGTTCACGAGGAGCAAGCTTTCGACAACCCTGAGAACTTTGCAGGCAAGATGATCATTACCCCCAATATCACTTCTATCTTTGCTTGCTAGTTGTTCGTTCTATCGCTATGTCGCGCTACCTACCACTTGTTTATCATGCCTCCCATATTGCCATGTCAAGCCTCTAACCCACCTTCCTAGCAAATCGTTGCTTGGCTACGTTACCGCTTTTGCTCAGCCCATCTTATAGCGTTGCTAATTGCAGGTGCCTTGCAGGTTGTTTCATGTTTGGAACATGGATATGTTGGGATATCACAATGTCTCTTATTTAATTAATGCATCTATATACTTGGTAAAAGGTGGAAGGCTAGGCATTTTGCTTGGTGTTTTGTTCCACTCTTGCCGCCCTAGTTTCCGTCATACCGGTGTTATGTTCCTTGATTTTGCGCCCCTAACACGATGAGGGTTTATGGGCCCCTCTTGATAGTTCGCTTTGAATAAAACTCCTCCAGCAAGGCCCAACCTTGGTTTTACCATTTTCCTAATCACAACTAAACCTTGCATAGGGACTTTCCTGACCCCGTGGATTTAATCAACCCCCCCCCCCCGGGGGCCAGTGCTCCTCATGAATGTTGGTCCAAACTAGAGCACCGTGCGGGACCGCTCCTTGGCAACTTGGGTTATGTTGGTACCTGTACGCTTAGCTCATCCGGTGTACCCTGAGAACGAGATCGCGCCACTCCTGTCAGGCTAGGTCGGTGCATCAGGAGGTCTTGCTGGACTAGTTTTACCATTGTTGAAATATCTTGTGCACCGGGATTCCGAGTCTGATCGGAGGGTCCCGCGATGGAGGATTGTCTCCGCGGATCATGAGCTTGTCATGGGCTAAGTTGGGACACCCCTGCAGGGTATAAACTTTCAAGAGCTGTGCTCGCGGTTATGTGGCAGATGGGAATTTGCTAATATTCGATTGTAGAGAACCTGACACTTGACTTAAATTAGAAGACACCAACCGCGTGTGTAACCGTGATGATCTCTTTTGATGAGGTTCGGGAAGAGAACATAGTGGGGTCATGTTTGAACATAAGTAGTTCATGATCACTTCTTGATCACTTCTAGTTTATGACCGTTGCGTAGTTTCTCATCTTACTCTTGAACTCGTATTTTATCCACCATATTTGCTTAGTGATTGCTGCAGCTCCACCTCATAACCATATCCTACCCATAAGCTTAAATAGTCTTGATCTCGTGGGTTTTGAGATTGCTGAGTCCTCGCGACTCACAGATACTACCAAAACAGTTGCAGGTGCCGATGATACCGATGCGGGTGATGCAACCAAGCTCAAGTGGGAGTTCGATGAGGACCTTGGTCGTTACTATGTTTCGTTTCCTGATGATCAGTAGTGGCGCCTAGTTGGGACGATCAGGATTTAGCATTTGGGGTTGTCTTCTTTTCATTTGGATCCGTCTGTAGTCGGACTATGTGTGTACTCTGAATGATGTATGAATTATTTGATCATTGTGTGACGTGGCGATTGTAAGCCAACTATTTATTATCCTTGATCTTGTACATGGGATTGGGTGAAGATGACCCTTCTTGCGACAAAACTAAAATGTGGTTATGCCTCTAAGTCGTGCCTCGACACGTGGGAGATATAGCCGCATCTTGGGTGTTACAGCGTCGCCCTCCTACGCGAGTCCGTCGCCATACATCGGACGTCAAGTCTCCACTGCGCCATGCCGCCGAGATACGTCGCCATCAATGTGTAGGATGAAGCACCACTCCACCAAAGATGTCGTCCACTGGTCCTTCGAGCCCATGCACACCTCCAAGAATGACGCCCCAAGTAGGAAATGACACAAGAATGCCTCCATCACTCGATCTACTGATTTAGGGTTTCCCCCGGAAGTAGAAGATAGTGGCCTGGAACTTCTCAACAGCGATGCCATCAACAAGCGAACGACACCGAATAGTGCCGCCATCGCTGGCCTTGACAGTAGCCGAGAGCAGGTTTTCACCCAGATTTGTTCCAATAACCTCCATCAAACGTCTTGTGCACGGATCGTCCAACACCGTGGCCGCTGCATCGCCTGTCGTGAATCAACAACCGCTGACACATCCTCCGCCGGCGGCCCCCGTGATCCAGCCTTTGCTGCCCGCCAGAGCTCGCAGCCCCACCTCGCCGTCGCACGCCGGCCGACGCAAATCAACGTCCGTGACCCCACCATGGAGTCGTCGAGCACTACCTGTTGATACGGCATGCACCACATCGAGGGTGGCCAACGAGGGCGAAGAAACTAGATCCGGCCAAGACCGGCCAGGATCCGACCTCTCCCCACACTGACGCCGCTCCCGTAGCCCTGCATCTCGCCCGTGCTAAGGGCAATGCGGAAAGAGCGCGTGCAACACCGTGGAGAGGGGAAACGCCTCGCTGCCACCTTCCCTGGGGCACGCACGGACTTCGCGGATAGCCCCTCCAGCGGCCAGGGACGGAGCTGGCTTATAGGAGCATCTCCAGCCGCGCCCCCAACAGGCCCCCAGGCAATTTTTTCGCGCCAGCACCCAAAAAACGGCCTAGTCGCGCCCCAAGGAGCCTGTTTTTTGCCGGTCTGGGTCGAAACTGGCGCCGCCGAACCCAGGCCGAACCCGGCACGTTGGGGGGCGCCCGGGGGCGCCGGGGCAAGCAATTTTGGCCCGAACGAACTGCGGGCCCGCCGAGTCAGCGACACTTGCCTCACCGTCCTCACAACACCTCGGTTTCCCGCGGGGAATCAATGCCAAGGCTGCCGTCAGTCAGCCTTCCATTGATTCCTCACAGGTGGCGCGACGACGCCCCCCCTCCCGCCATGCGTACATATGGCACCCGGCTGCTATAAAAGCAAGGCCTCCCCCTCGCCTGTGGCCACACTAGCCCACAGCCGCCAAGCTCTGCCTCACTCTCCCCGTGCGCAGCCGCCGCCGACGTCCCTCCCCTCTTTCCCCAAGCCCAGCTGCGACGATGGCCGAGCGATTCCCCGGCGATGGGGCGGTGGCCAACGGCTTCGGCCGCCGCTCGCTGCACGAGTGTGAGGCGCACTTACTATTCGAGGACAACATCCCAACGCCTCCCGACAAGCGCGCAAGGCCGGAGGGGTGGAGGCTTAGCGCCGGTGGCATCCCCATCCCCCCGCTGCCCGACGTCGCAGCGCGCACCGACTACTTCACCGACAAGGTCGACCGTGTGCGGGCGTCGCTGACGGAGGAGCAGCGGGCCCTCCCGCAGTACGCTGCCGGCAACCATGAGGGGTGGGTGGCGTACTTTTAGCACCGGCAGGCGCAGCGGCTGGCCTCCACCAACGGGATGCCGGTGGTGCGGGGCACCAAGAACAGCGAAGGGCGCCGCCTGTCATGGGGCGCCCCAACTGCTCGCTTCACGCCGTTCTCCGGCACCTCGAGGATGGCAACGACCAGCCGTTAACGTACCCTGCCGCCCGGGCCCAGACCGGCGACCAATGTATATCGAGGGGGACGACGTCCTCTTCTTCCTCCTCCTCCCACTCCTCCTCCGGGTCGCCGGGCGCTGTTCAGCGTCAAGGTCGAGCCCGAGGAGACACCGCTAGGCCGGCGCTCCCGCAGCGCCGGCGTCGTCATCAACGAGGGTGAGCATGCCTCCTCCTCGGCTCCTCCCTGCTTCGTCAAGCCAAAGACAAAGCCAGGGCTCGTCGCCGCCATGAAGACGAAACCGGTCCTCTCTGACGAGGCGGCCTTGAAGTACGCGTGCGAGGACTGGGCGCGGACGGAGCTGGAGCGCCAGTGTCATGCCTTCGAGCAATTCGCCGCTCGGCGCCGGGGCCGCGACGAGAGAGGCATTGTCGTCCTCGACGACGATAGCGATGACGACGCGCCGCCACCGGTCCGCCAGGGCGACCCCGGGTAGGGCTCGAGCAGGGGCGGCCGTGTGAAGGAGGAGAAGGACAACGATGACAACGGCGATGGCGGCGACGGCGACGGCGGCGACTTCGCCGCGCTCAGCGCATCCTTCGGCCCGTAGTTGCGGCATTTGTTTTTTAAGTATTTTCAGTTTCCTATGTAAAAAAACTATTTAAGTCGGCTAAGTAATGTCATGTTCGCCGAATTTTAGCCGAATGTTTGTCCCGTTTACCGAATTTTAGCCAAATTTCTTTTTAAAAAAACATTAAAGACACCTTCTGGGGGCGACCTTGGGGCCGGCGGCTGGGAACCCGAAAGCCCCCAGGCTGATTTTTGCGCCGGTTCGCCCCCAGACGGCGATTTTACGAGCCGCCGGGGGGCCAATGGCTGGAGATGCTCTAAGCAGTGGGATGAATTGACCCCAATGAAATTAGTAAATCCTTCACTAATTTAGTACTAACTAGTAAATGCGCACGTGCAATGCACGTTAATATTTAGGCAATATATTAATTACACGCGGATATTAGGTATGCTATTATTTCTATGTTAATCCTGTAATTAGTGCAATATTTGGTATTATATTAATTGCACATTAAACACGTTTAACGCTCGCCATTGGAGCAGTCTAGGTCGTTGGATTAACTTAGTGCGATGGCTAAGATCAGTTGGATCTGCCTTTTTGGGTCTTTTTATATTGGTATAGATGATTACTTATTTATAGAAGATGACCCCACTGTCATAGACACGACACCATTAAACTTTTTTTCTAGCTTCGTCCCTGCCAGCGGCGGCAAAGCGGAGGAGCAGGGTACATGACCCCACTGTCTATGGATTATTGAAGATTACGATTAGATGATACTCCCTTCGTAAAGAAATATAAGGTAGTTTAGATCACTATTAGTGATCTTGTATTTCTTTACAGAGGAACTAGCACATATGCCCATGCGTTGCAACGGAGAAAATTGATGTTTTGCACAAGCATAATATCCCACAGCATTGGATTCATTATGAAGAACATGTTGCAACGCAGCATCGTCCTTCTACAAAATGAACATAAAAAAAATACGTCGCAATTTAGTCGTGTTCATATTTTCTTTGCGGGGCGTAATATCCCACTAATTTCATTTAAATACAATCCTTTTTTAATGGCATTTAAGTATGATCCTTTCATTAATTACCATGAAGTCCTCACCCGTTTTAGTCGGGAATCAAATCCTTCCTTTTCTAGTTTAGTAGCCCCAACACATTAAGGCCTATAGATCCTTTCTTTTAATTATCCTACCTTTTTATCTCAAATCCTTCATGTAGAATTTATTAAGACCATAATCTTTCTAATAGTTATTCCATCGATTTACCCATAATCCTTTCTTTAATTAGCCACATTCGTTTAAATATTATATTTAAGCCCACAATCCTCCTTTATTAGCTCATTCGCTTAATTATCTCTCCCTAAACATGAGCCTTGGACCTCACCCTTCCCCATCTACAGAAACGAAGGAAGATTTGTGCGAACCCCGGGCTCTCCACCTCGCCGTTGCCGAATCGGCGGCTCCCTCACCCTCCGCCGGACGCTCCGGCGGTAGGAGGACGGGGGAGGCCCGATTTGCAGCGTGTACATAGTGTAGGAGTGCCTAGGGAGCCAGCCGGTGGCGTCGTGGAGGCGGCGGTGCGACTGGATCGGCTTTTTGTAGGTGTTGGCCCCCCCTTCAACGGCGAAGTTCCGGTGGAGCTCCGCGGTGGACCAGCTCCTTTCTTCGTGCTCGCTGCTCGGTGGAGAGGCCGTGCATGGTTCCCCCGTGCCGGAGATCGAGGGATGGCGATTCCGGTGGTTGAAGATGTGGAGAAGGAAGGCGATGTTGAGCGGTGCGACGACGACGATAACCATGGGTGTAGGTCCTCAGGGACCGTTGATCGGAGACTTTCCGTTTTGCCCAGGGGCTGCTTCAATCCAAGGCGTCAGCGAGCAGCGGCGAACGGCGCGTCAGCGGCTCATCCACGGCGCCAGCTTAGTCGGGTTGCAGAGGGGCTTGGTTGTAATTTCATTTTCTGTGTGGACCCCTTGCCGCTAGCCCTCCTCCTCCTCCCCTTCCCCGCCGCCGCCGGCCAGAGCCGCCGGGGCAAAGCCCCTCGCGGTGGCTGGCGGTGGAGGCCTTCTCCCCTCCTCGCGTTCGTGGCCTACGGGAGCGGCCAGGCCGAGCGGAGGCGCCGGGGCGCGCGGATCCTGGCCGTTTTAATATTAACTCCTTTTCTCGCAAAAAAATAAATAAACATGATGACTGCCACTCATATATTTAGAGTGAGTTGGGATTAGTAAATATGAAAGGTGCATAAGTCTTTGGTTCTTACATCTAAGAGATAGACAGGAGGTCTTGTGTTCAATTCTCACAATGTTGATTTATTTTGACCCAATTATTTTTCACGGTCTCTGTATGAAAGCCCATAAAAGGCCCATCAACATACAAGTAACTGGCTTAGATTGCTTAACGTGTGTAAACCAAACATAAAGGACTAAATCAAACCAAGAATACTTATTCCCTTTAATAGTAGGTATAAATATAGATATAGATATAGATAGAAATATAATATCGCGAGGTCTTCTTCATACATGGTCATGGAGACGTGATGTTGCTGCTGCCATTGCTGATCAGTCTCTGCTAGGCGGTAGCTTGCTGATCGGCCTCTGCTCCGAATGAAAATATGTAATACTCATGTAACAAGGTGAATCAATACTGGCCGGGCCAGAGGAAGGCGCCCATGGCGAACCTCCTCTTTTCCTCGATGTCGCCTGTGACAGGGAGGCCGTACTCTCGGAGCAGGCAGTCGACGCGCCACTCCGGCATCGCCTCGTAGTCCGCCTTCCTGTACCGCGGGTAGTGCAGCGGCATCTGGAAGCCGCAGCTGAACGTGCCGCTCTGCTGCTGCTTCTGGCCGCCGACGGCCACCTTGCCGCCGTTGGCCTTGGCCATGCTCACGCTCACGGCAGGGCCCAAGGATCCCATGTCTCTGTGTGCGTGTGTGTGTTTGTGTTTCCTTGCTGCCTCTCATCACCTTGTAACTTGCAAGCAACTCTTGGTGTTGTTAAGAAGGAAGTGCTAGCTGATGGAAATGTTTTATAGATGGTGTGAGATGGAGGAATAATCAATCAGACTCATAAAACTCTAGACCTTTCCTGGTGCAGCCGATAGATCGATGTCTAGTCGAATCGCCAACCAAATCATTGACACAGCAAGTGTTGGAGCGTGCTCCAGCAACGCAGTGAAGCAATAAATTCCAACAGCAGCGTGCTCCGTCCTCGCCGGTAAGGCAGCGTCGTCGACCTCAGGGCATCCACCTCCCCTACCTCGCGCCGGCGTCGCTGTCGGAGTCAGGCCGAGCACACGCCACACGATCGATCATACGCTATCCCACATGATTGATCGAGGATGTGGCTACACGAAGCAACACTTGCAGACTAGCTGCATGATTAGGAGGTAACAATTAATGGATTTACCAGTTGGATCACTTGCACGTAACGGTGTGGCTGCAGGAACAGAAGCTTCGAGGATCTTGGGGCGGCGATTGATGGGTCATGGGTGGCCATGTAGGGTTACCTGCGCGGCATGGAACTGTGTTAGAAGAATTTCTTTGCGAGCCCTCGGTTGTTGGGACGCAGTTTGGCACTCGGAGAGCAAAGTGTAGACCAAATCTGTTCACTAGTTTTTTTTTACAGTAAAAAATATGTTCGCGAGTTGATTCCCGAAAGTTAACTGCACGCCCGATCGCAAGTGAAATTACAGATCTGAGGACAAGGACATGGATCAGATTGTTCTCGAAAGCAAGTTTTGGCATTTCTGATACTCGCTCCGATCATAGCGGCTGCGTCAATTAATTCGGATTGGAGGGAGTACATGATTTTGGTGTGCATTTTCTAACAGAAGGGAAAAGGACTGTGCGATTAACCATCTGTGTTTTTTTAGATGAAATGTGAAATATAAAACACGAGGATATGTATGTTCCATATTTATGGTACAGTCTTGCTAAGTCTCACTTGACTCGGACTTCATCGATGCTATATCAGTGAGATTTTACACCGAGATCCATGAAAAAAATCTTTTTCTTTTTTTTCTGTCTTGCATATTATGTCACTTGATTAAGATTTTGTTTAATCTCAGTCGATTGAGACCTAGCCACATAATTTACGATACACATAACCTCCGGTCCTTCAGGTAGAAGGCGGACAGAGGCAAAATGGTCTTTCAGGACCTAAGAGCTTAGAATGAGACTGGAAATTAAGCCAATTGCAACGAATTGTCTTTAGAAAGCGATGTCATTGAAATGGAAGAATGGACATTTATTCAAAAGTAAATATGAGATTTAGGCATGTTTTATACCTCTTTTGATGGTATGACTCTGATGGGATATTTGGAAAAATTATATCATAAAAGATCCCATAAATGTGTTTGCATGATTGAGTCATAATATCAGGAGTCGTCAAATTCTTACAGAATGCATATCTATGTCACCCAATTACATATAACAATACTCGTTATGGTTATCATTGAGTAGTACAATGCACTCTCCGAAGTGTTGTTCTAATCCCAAGCTCATGCGAGCTCGGGTGAATAGTGAAATAAAAAAAATGAAAAAAAACTAATTTTTTGTGTGAAACATTGAAAAATGTTTTGATAGTTTGTAAAATTTCATCATGAAATGGCATTCGTGGAAAGTGTGGCAAAAAACAACATCGATGATCCAAAATGCGTTTGAAAATAACAGTTTGGAGCGTCGATTTTTTTTCTGCCACATTTTCCATGAATGTCATCTGGTGATGAAATTTGGCAAGCTAACAAAACATTTGTCTATGTTTCACAAAAAAAATTAATTTCTTTTCAATATTTTTTCTATTTTACTGTTCATCCGAGCTCACATGAGCTCGGGATCAGAACAGTCGCTCTCCATGCTCTTTATCTTTCTTTCTTTACTATGTTTCACTTTATTCCTTCAATACCAGGGTGTTTTTTTACACCATTGATAGCCCACAAGTATAGGGGATCGCAATAGTTTTCGAGGGTAGAGTATTCAACCCAAATATATAGATTCAACACAAGGGGAGCCAAAGAATATTTGAAGGTATTAGCAGTTGAGTTGTCAATTCAACCACAACTGGAGATTAATTATCTGCAGCAAAGTGATCAGTAGCACAGTAATATGATAGTTTTGATAGTAGTAGCAGTAGCAATCGTAACAGTAACAGTGATAGCAGTAGTTTCGTAGTAGGTGTAACGTGATGATAGCAGTAGTAACTTACCAGAAACAATATAGGATAAATTCGTAGGCATTGGATCGGTGACTTGTTGGATGATATTCATCATGTGACAGTTATAACCTAGAGCGATACGGCACTAGCTCTAGTTCATCGATATAATATAGGCATGTATTCCGTAAATAGTTATGCGTGCTTTATTAAAAGAATTTGCATGACATCTTTTGTCCTACCCTCCCGTGGCAGCGGGGGCCATACTGGAAACTAAGGGATATTAAGGTCTTCTTTTAGTAGAGAACCGGAACAAAGCATTAGCACATAATGAATACATGAACTCGTCAAACTACAGTCATCACCGGGAGTGGGCCCGGTTGTTGTCACTCCAGGGTTGCCTGATCATAACATGTAGTAGGTGACTATAACTTGCAAGATCGGATCTAGAACATGGATATAATGATGATAACATAAACGATTCAGATCTGAAATCGTGGCACCCGGACCCAAAGTGACAAGCATTAAGCATGGCAAAGTCATAGCAACATCAATCTAAGAACATAAAGGATACTAGGGATCAAGCCCTAACAAAACTAACTCGATTACATAATGAATCTCATCCAACTTCTCACCGACCAGCGAGCCTACGAAGGAATTACTCACACCCGATGGGGAGCATCATGGAATTGGCGATGGAGAAGGGTTGGTGATGACGAAGAATGAAGACCCCCCCCCCCTCTCCGAAGCCCCAAACGGACTTCAGATCTGCCCTCCCGAGAAAGAACAGGGCTTGGCGGCGGCTCCGTCTCGTGGATCGCGACAATTCTTTCTCCCTGGTTTTTTCTCCGAAAATAGGATTTTATAGCGTCAGTTTCAGGGTCTGCGGGGCCACCAGGTGGGGACAACCCACCTGGGCGCGCCCTGGTGTGTTGTGCTCTCCGGAAGGTCTTGGCTCTACAAATTCTTATTATTGATATGAAAAATCCTCGCAAAGTTTCATTTCATTCTGAGAACTTTTATTTCTGCACAAAAACAACACCATAGTAGTTCTGCTGAAAACAGCGTCAGTCCGAGGTTAATTCATTCAAATCATGCAAATTAGAGTCCAAAACAAGAGGAAAAGCGTTAGGAAAAGTAGATACGTTGGAGACATATCAACTCCCCCAAGCTTAAACCTTTGTTTATCCTCAAGCAATTCAGTTGATAAACTGAAACTGAAAAAGAAAACCTTTTACAAACTCTTTTGCTCTTGTTTGCATAAATAAGTTTAAACAGCACCCAGGTTTTCAGCCAACATTATAACTAACCATGTCGACAATAACTCTTAAAGATTATAATAACTCATATCAATGACATAATCAGCTAGCGAGCAATAATAAGGTATCTCAAACGGCAACATGTTGCCAAAACAACCATGATATAATATGACAATAATGGTATCTCGCTAGCCCTTTCTGAGACCGCAAAACATAAATGCAGAGCACCTCCAAAGTTCAAGCAGCAACTAAACATTGTAATTTATGGTAGAAAAGATCCAGTCATGATGCACCCAACATTAGCTACACACAATGCATAAATCATGGCAACTGTGCTCTTCTTAGTTTCTGGCGCTTGTTTTAGAAGGTGGTGACACAAATAAAAGTAAATAGATAGTCCCTTCGCAGAGGGAAGCAGTGGTTTGCAGAGGTGCCAGAGCTCAATTTTTAAAACATAGGTACATGATATTTTGAGGCATGCACCCTTCTCATTTACTTCACGACCATCAATTATCAATATCTCCCATGCTAAACAGGCTAGTGGTGGTTCCCAAGCAATAAAAGTAAAGGTTTACTCCCGCTCCACCAACAATCACAATCCACGGCTTGTCTGAAACAACGGGTGCCCTCCAAACCAACATAGTCCCGGGGGAGTTTTGTTTAATTATTTGCATTTTTTAGTTCAGGACTGGGCATCCCTATTACCGCCATTTTCTCATGCGATGATGAGTGAATAAACACTCAACCTGAGAATAACCCGCTTAGCATGGAAGATACCGACCACCTACTGTCGTTCCATGAACGATCCAGGCACACAAAACGGATAATTTTTTAGAAGTTTTTAGAGGTGGCACATGCAAATTTACTTAGGACGGCAGGGTAATACCGCATATAGGTAGGTATGGTGGACTCATCTAGAATAACTTTGGGTTCAAGGTTTTTGATGTACAAGCAGAGTTCCCACTTAGTACAGGCAAAGGCTAGCAATTTAGATTGAGAAGCGGCCAGCTAGAGAGCAACAACGATCATAACTATGCATTATGCATAAGTAACATTGGACACTAGCATGAGTAGGATATGAACACCATGAACATAAATATCATAGAGGTTATGTTGGGTTTGATTGAACTACATGCATGAATATGTGCCAAGTCAAGCCACACGAACATTCATAGGAGGATACCATATCATCATACTACATCACAATCATTTTAACGCTATGTTGATATCCAAGATAAATCATTATCAACTCCCAGCTACTTATGCATGGCATGACAAACTATAATCTCTAATTGTCATTGCAAACATGTTTAATCATAATGGGCTGAAGCATGAATACTAGGATAAACATATTTACACAGACAGAACAAGTCGAGTTCATACCAGTTTCTCTCTTCCATGGCCAGTTCTTCGAATGTCGTCAGTATTGCCTTTCACTTGCACGACCGAATGATGTAATAATAATAATAATAGTGCAAGAGTGCCATGACTAAGCTGGAACCTGCAAACATTTTATTCAACAGGAGAAGACAAGGTAAAATGTGCTCTTTATTAGTCCAACAATTATTCATATGAGAGCCACTCAACATTTTCATCGTGGTCTTCTCCTTGGTACAACTCGAATAAAAAGGAAATAAATTCAAAAAATACACTGAAATATTTTTTGAATTTTTGGTTTTCTTCAACAAGCAAATAAGGGGAAAGCAAAAACGAGAAAAACAATTTACACGGGAAAGCTCCCAACAAGCAGAAGAAGAACAAAGAAATCTTTTTGGGTTTTCTATTTAATATTACTACTAAGCATGCATAGAAAGTAAATTGACTACAACTAATTTTTTGGTTTTTCTAAAGTTTATCAAACACACAAGAAGAAAGCAAGAAAATAAATCTAAGCATGGATGATACAATGAAAAAGTGTGAACACCGACAAATGGAATAAATAGACATGAGTGTAAATTCGGTGGAAACACGTACTCCCCCAAGCTTAGGCTTTTGGCCTAACTTGGCAGTCGATCAGTAGCCTGGAGGGTAGTAGGGGTGCTGAGGAGCGGGCATCCACTCGTCCCACTACTCAGGCTCCTCGTGTGCCTCTTCCGCAGCAGCCTGAGCGTTCCGGTAGGCGATGATGTCCTCGGGCATAATCCTATATCTGCCCCTGGCAGCAGAATCAAACAAAGGAGGTGCATGTAGTGGAATAATATCATGAGTTTTAACGCTAAAAACCAGGTTATAAGGAATGGGGATATCAGGATAATCTCGTGCAAGAAAATGATGGTGTTCCATGGCTGCCCGGTCTAGGTAAACCTTGGTCAGAGGATAATCATGATGGCGTATCTCAACCTCGAAGTGAGCCGCCAAACGAGTAGCGAAAATCCCACCATGTATTTCACCCTGTGATTTATTAAGATGGAGGCGACAAGCCACAATAGCTCCCAAGCTATGAGTGTTGTCGCCCTCTAGTGCTCGGCGTAAAACAGCAAAGTCCGGTGCGCTGAGCGCACCCACTTCCTTTCTAGCAAGCAAGCACTTAGCAACAAATAAAGCAAAATAATGTACGGCAGGAAAGTGTATGCTAGCAGCAGTGGTGGCTGACACCCCTCTCATCGCCCACTGTCAAAGTGCGATAAAAGTCCTCAAACCCAGCCGGCCTAGGCTCGGCTAAGCTCCCATCAGAGGGGATCAAGCATATATCACAAAATTCAGTAAGTGGTATCTGATGGTTTTCAGCATATAAATTGAAGTTCACTTCAGGAGGATTATTTCTAGGCAGGAAAGTAAAACTCTGAACAAAGATGTTTGTGAGGACTTGGTGCTGGTCACACTCATCTGTGATGAAGTCGGTGAGGCCGGCATTCGCAACATATTGCATGAACTCTCGAAGGATTCCCGCCTCTTTCAGGAATGGGGTGTGCGGCCATTCGCATGGCCGTACCTCCACCAACCTCTGAGGGTGGAGATCACTGTCAGAAGACTCCCCAATAACACCCTTGGAGTCCTTCTTCGAGCCAAACTTTCTGAAGATATTCATGTCCGTGTACAATTTTCTGAAAATAAAAATTTTGGGATGACAAAAATTTGTCAACAAAATTTTATAAGATTGATAGCAACTACTCACAGGGATGCATAGAGGCCATAAAAAGCATTCAAACTACTTAGAACTCTAAGAATTTAAAATGCAAGCACATCTACAGCAGCACCAAGAGTAGCTAATTATTCAAAGTATAAACCACTAAAACAAAAACTAATTGGACAAACGTTGGAGTCACATACCAAGCAACAATCCCTCGAAACAGTTTCGGAAACGGAGCTTCGAGCAAAGAGGTCGAAATCCGCAGGTTTGAGCTCAAGAACATGGGAGAGAGAGCAATGGAGTTTTTTCTGGAGGTAAGTTATGATGTGGGATGAAGAGATAAGTGAGGGGGGACACGTGGGGACCACAACCCACCAGGGCATGCCTGGGGCTCCTGGCGCGCCCAGGTGGGTTGTGCCCACCTGGTGCACCTTCCTCTGATATTATTTGCACCAGAAATTCAGAAATATTCAGAAAAAATCGTGTAAAATTTTCAAGGCATTCTGAGAACTTTTATTTTTGGGTCATTTTTTATTGCATGGGAAATTCAGAAAACAGACAAAATATGGCATTTTATTTTATTTAACTAATAAAAACAGAAAAGAAAAGGTATGGACAGAAGGTAGTGCTTACTAAATTCATCAACTTCATACCGCTCAAAAATGATCCATTAATAAGGTTGATCAGGTCTTATTAACAACCACTTTCGATTAGCATGAAACCGAAGAACTTTCGTAAATCACTAAGTTACCTCAATGGGGATATGAATGTCCCCAACAATAAGCATTTCATATTTCTTTTTGACAGTAGGTAGAGGTATTTGAAAACTTCCAATAATGATTGTCGGAGATTTTTCAATAACATTAATACCAATCACTTGGAATTGTTTCTTCGGAAAGTGCACTGTATGCTCATTACCATTGATATGAAAAGTGGCCTTGCTTTTATTGCAATCAATAACAGCCCCTGCAGCATTCAAGAAGGGTCTACCAAGGACGACATGTTGTCGTCCTCGGGCATCTCAAGTATAACAAAGTCAGTCAAAATAGTAACATTAGCAACAACAACGGGCACATCCTCACAAATACCGATAGGTATGGCAGTTGATTTGTCAGTCATTTGCAAAGATATTTCAGTACGTGTGATCAAGTCAAGTCTTTTATATAAAGAGAAAGGCATAACACTAACACCAGCTCCTAAATCACACAAAATAGTTTTCACATAATTATTTTTGATAGAGCAAGGTATAGTTGGTATTCCCGGATCTCCAAATTTTTTAGGTACTCCATTTTTGAAAGTATAATTAGCAAGCATAGTGGAGATTTCAGCTTCCGATATTTTTCTCTTATTTGTGATGATGTATTTCATGTACTTTGCATAAGGAGGCATTTTCAAGATATCAGTCAAGCGAGTAAGCAAAAAGACTGGCCTCAACATTTCAGCAAAGCGTTCAAATTCTTCATCATCGTTCTTTTTAGTTGACTTAGGTGGAAAAGGCATAGGTTTTTGAACCCATGGTTCTCTTTCTTTATCGTGTTTTTTAGCAAAAAAGTATCTTTTGTCATATCTTTTATTCTTAGGTTGTGGGTTTGATGACCCACAAGTATAGAGGATCAATTGTAGCTCTTTTCGATAAGTAAGTGTTGGGAAACGTAGTAATTTCAAAATTTTCCTACGCACACGCAAGATCATGGTGATGCATAGCAATGAGAGGGGAAGAGTGTCGTCCACGTACCCTTGTAGACCGTAAGCGGAAGCGTTATGACAACGCGGTTGATGTAGTACTATCTCTTCACGATCGACCGATCTAGCACCGAAGGTACGGCACCTCCGCGATCTGCACATGTTCGGCTCGGTGATGTCCCGTGAACTCACGAACCAGTAGAGCCTCAAGGGAGTTTCATCAGCACGACGGCATGATGACGGTGATGATGTTGCTACAGGAACAGGGCTTCGCCTAAGCACTGCTATGATATTACCGAGGTGGATTATGGTGGAGGGGGGCACCGCACACGGCTGAAAGATCAATGATCAACTTGTGTATCCATGGGGTGCCCCCCTCCCCCGTATATAAAGGAGTGGAGGAGGGAGAGGGGGCTGGCCTCCTAGGCGCGCCCCAAGGGAGTCCTACTCCCACCGGGCATGTTGTGGTGTAGGTAAGAACGGACATCTAACTTGTTTTTGTAGGGCATGTTGTGATGTGATATGGTCAAGACATGATGCTAAATTTTAATATATGAAATGATCATGTTTTGTAACACAGTTATCGGCAACTGGGAGGAGCCATATGGTTGTCGCTTTATTGTATGAAATGCAATCGCCATGTAATTGCTTTACTTTATCACTAAGCGGTAGCGGTAGTCGTAGAAGCAATAGTTGGCGAGACGACGGCGATGCTTCGATGGAGATCAACGTGTCAAGCCGGTGACGATGGTGATCATGACGGTGCTTTGGAGATGGAGATCAGAGGCACAAGATGATGATGGCCATATCATATCACTTATATTGATTGCATGTGATGTTTATCCTTTATGCATCTTATTTTGCTTAGTTCGGCGGTAGCATTATAAGATGATCTCTCACTAAATTTCAAGGTATAAGTGTTCTCCCTGAGTATGCACCGTTGCTACAGTTCATCGTGCTGAGACACCACATGATGATCGGGTGTGATAAGCTCTACGTTCACATACAACGGGTGCAAGCCAGTTCTGCACACGCGGAATACTCGGGTTAAACTTGACGAGCCTAGCATATGCAGATATGGCCTCGGAACACTGGAGACCGAAAGGTAGAGCGTGAATCATATAGTAGATATGATCAACATAGTGATGTTCACCACTGAAAACTACTCCATCTCACATGATGATCGGACATGGTTTAGTTGATATGGATCACATGATCACTTAGATGATTAGAGAGATATCTATCTAAGTGGGAGTTCTTAAGTAATTTGATTAATTGAACTTTAGTTTATCATGAACTTAGTACCTGATAGTATTTTGCATGTCTATGTTGTTGTAGATAGATGGCCCGTGCTGTTGTTCCGTTGAATTTTAATGTGTTCCTAGAGAAAGCTAAGTTGAAAGATGATGGTAGCAACTACACGGACTGGGTCCGTAACTTGAGGATTATCCTCATTGTTGCACAGAAGAATTACGTCCTGGAAGCACCGCTAGGTGACAAACCCGCTGCAGGAGCAACACCAAATGTTATGAACACCTGGCAGAGCAAAGCTGATGACTACTCGATAGTTCAGTGTGCCATGCTTTATGGCTTAGAACCAGGACTTCAACGACGTTTTGAACGTCATGGAGCATATGAGATGTTCCAGGAGTTGAAGTTACTATTTCAAGCAAATGCCTGGATTGAGAGATATGAAGTCTCCAATAAGTTCTACAGCGGCAAGATGGAGGAGAATAGTTCTGTTAGTGAACATATACTCAGAATGTCTGGGTATCACAACCACTTGACTCAACTGGGAGTTAATCTTCCTGATGATAGTGTCATTGACAGAGTTCTTCAATCACTGCCACCAAGCTACAAGAGCTTCATGATGAACTATAATATGCAAGGGATGAATAAGACGATTCCTGAGCTCTTCGTAATGCTAAAGGCTGCGGAGGTAGAATCAAGAAGGATCATCAAGTGTTGATGGTCAACAAGACCACCAGTTTCAAGAAAAGGGTAAAGGGAAGAAGGGGAACTTCAAAAAGAACAGCAAGCCAGTTGCTGCTCAAGTGAAGAAACCCAAGTCTGGACCTAAGCCTAAGACTGAGTGGTTCTACTGCAAAGGAACTGGTCACTGGAAGCGAAACTGCCCCAAGTATTTGGCGGAGAAGAAGGATGGCAAAGTGAAAGGTATATTTGATATACATGTTATTGATGTGTACCTTACTAATGCTCGCAGTAGTGCCTGGGTATTTGATACTGGTTCAGTTGCTAACATTTGCAACTCGAAACAGGGGCTACGGATTAAGCGGAGATTGGCTAAGGATGAGGTGACAATGCGCGTGGGAAATGGTTCCAAAGTTGATGTGATCGCTGTCGGCACGCTACCTCTACATCTACCTTCGGGATTAGTTTTAGACCTGAATAGTTGTTATTTCGTGCCAGCGTTGAGCATGAACATTATATCTGGATCTTGTTTAATGCGAGACGGTTATTCATTTAAATCAGAGAAAAATGGTTGTTCTATTTATATGAGTAATATCTTTTATGGTCATGCACCCTTGATGAGTGGTCTATTTTTACTAAATCTTGATAGTAGTGATACACATGTTCATAGTATTGAAGCCAAAAGATGCAGAGTTGATAATGACAATGCAACTTATTTGTGGCATTGTCGTTTAGGTCATATTGGTGTAAAGCGTATGAAGAAACTCCATTCTGATGGACTTCTGGAATCACTTGATTATGAATCACTTGGTACTTGTGAACCATGCCTGGGCAAGATGACTAAAACTCCATTCTCCGGAACAATGGAGTGAGCAACAAAGTTATTGGAAATCATACATACTGATGTATGTGGTCCAATGAACATTGAAGCTCGCGGCGGATATCGTTATTTTCTCACCTTCACAGATGATTGCAGCAGATATGGGTATATCTACTTGATGAAACATAAGTCTGAAACATTTGAAAAGTTCAAAGAATTTCAGAGTGAAGTGGAAAATCATCGTAACAAGAAAATCACGTTTTTACGATCTGATCGTGGAGGCGAATATTTGAGTTATGAGTTTGTACTTCATTTGAAACAAAGCAGAATAGTTTCGCAACTCACGCCACCTGGAACACCACAGCGTAATGGCGTGTCCAAACGTCGTAATCATACTTTACTAGATATGGTGCGATCTATGATGTCCCTCACTGATTTACCGCTATCATTTTGGGGTTACGCTTTAGAGATAGTTGCATTCACGTTAAATAGGGCAGCATCTAAATCCGTCGAGACGGCACCTTATGAACTGTGGTTTGTCAAGACACCCAAGTTGTCGTTTCTTAAAGTTTGGGGCTGCGATGCTTATGCGAAAAAGCTTCAACCTGATAAGCTCGAACCCAAATCGGAGAAATGTGTCTTCATAGGATACCCAAAGGAGACTATTGGGTACACCTTCTATCACAGATCCGAAGGCAAGATATTCATTGCTAAGAATGGATCCTTTCTAGAGAAGGAGTTTCTCTCGAAAGAAGTGAGTGGGAGGAAAGTAGAACTTGATGAGGTAATTGTACCTTCTCCCTTATTGGAAAGTAGTTCATCACTGAAATCAGTTCCAGTGATTCCTACACCAGTAAGTGAGGAAGCTAATGATGATGATCATGAAACTTCTGATCAAGTTACTACCGAACCTCGTAGGCCAATCAGAGTAAGATCTACACCAGAGTGGTACGGTAATCCTGTTCTGGAAGTCATGTTACTTGACCATGATGAACCTATGAACTATGAGGAAGCGATGATGAGCCCAGATTCCGGAAAATGGCTTGAAGCCATGAAATCTGAGATGGGATCCATGTATGAGAATAAAGTGTGGACTTTGGTTGACTTGCCCGATGATCGACAGGCCATAGAGAATAAATGGACCTTCAAGAAGAAGACTGGCGCTGACGGTAATGTTACTGTCTACAAAGCTCGACTTGTTGTGAAAGGTTTTCGACAAGTTCAAGGAGTTGACTACGATGAGACCTTCTCACCCGTAGCGATGCTTAAGTCCGTCTGAATCATGTTAGCAATTGCCGCATTTTATGATTATGAAATTTGGCAAATGGATGTCAAAATTGCATTCCTTAATGGATATCTTAAGGACGAGTTGTATTAGCTGCAACCAGAAGGTTTTGTCGATCCGAAAGGTGCTAACAAAGTGTGCAAGCTCCAGCGATCCATTTATGGACTGGTGCAAGCCTCTCGGAGTTGGAATATACGCTTTGATAGTGTGATCAAAGCATATGGTGTTATACAGACTTTTGGAGAAACATGTATTTACAAGAAAGTGAGTGGGAGCTCCGTAGCATTTCTGATATTATATGTAGATGACATATTGTTGATCGGAAATGATACTGAAATTCCGAATATCATAAAAGGATACTTGAATAAGAATTTTTCAGTGAAAGACCTCAGAAAAGCTGCTTATATATTGGGCATCAAGATCTATAGAGATAGATCAAGACGCTTAATTGGACTTTCACAAAGCACATACCTTGATAAAGTTTTGAAGAAGTTCAAAATGGATCAGGCAAAGAAAGGGTTCTTGCCTGTATTAAAAGGTGTGAAGTTGAGTCAGACTCAATGCCCGACCACTGCAGAAGATAGAGAGAAAATGAAAGTTGTTCCCTATGCTTCAGCCATAGGCTCTATCATGTATGCAATTTTGTGTACCAGACCTGATGTGTGCCTTGCTATAAGTTTAGCAGGGAGGTACCAAAGTAATCCAGGAGTGGATCACTGGACAGCGGTCAAGAACATCCTGAAATACCTGAAAAGGACTAAGGATATGTTTCTCGTATATGGAGGTGACAAAGAGCTCGTCGTAAACGGTTACGTCGATGCAAGCTTTGACACAGATCCGAATGACTCTAAGTCACAAACCGGATACGTGTTTTTATTAAATAGTGGAGCTGTCAGTTGGTGCAGTTCCAAGCAGAGCGTCATGGCGGGATCTACGTGTGAAGAGGAATACATAGCTGCTTCGGAAGCAGCAAATGAAGGAGTCTGGATGAAGGAGTTCATATCCGATCTAGGTGTCATACCTAGTGCATCGGGTTCAATGAAAATCTTTTGTGACAATACTGGAGCAATTTCCTTGGCAAAGGAATCCAGATTTCACAAGAGAACCAAGCACATCAAGAGATGCTTCAGTTCCATCCGCGATTAAGTCAAGGAGGGAGACATAGAGATTTGCAAGATACATACGGATCTGAATGTTGCAGACCTGTTGACTAAGCCTCTCTCACGAGCAAAACATGATCAACACCAAAACTCCATGGGTGTTAGAATCATTACAATGTAATCTAGATTATTGACTCTAGTGCAAGTGGGAGACTGAAGGAAATATGCCCTAGAGGCAATATTAAGTTGTTATTTATATTTCCTTATATCATGATAAATGTTTATTATTCATGCTAGAATTGTATTAATGAGAAACTTAGTACATGTGTGAATACATAGACAAACAGAGTGTCACTAGTTTGCCTCTACTTGACTAGCTCGTTGAATCAATGATGGTTATGTTTCCTAACCATAGACATGAGTTGTCATTTGATTGATAGGATCACATCATTAGAGAATGATGTGATTGACTTGACCCATCCGTTAGCTTAGCACGATGATTGTTTAGTTTGTTGCTATTGCTTTCTCCATAACTATACATGTTCCTATGACTATGAGATCATGCAACTCCCGAATACCGGAGGAACACTTTGTGTGCTACCAAACGTCACAACGTAACTGGGTGATTATAAAGGTGCTCTACAGGTCTCTCCGATGTTGTTTGTTGAGTTGGCATAGATCAAGATTACGATTTGTCACTCCGATTGTCAGAGAGGTATCTCTGGGCCCTCTCGGTAATGTACATCACAATAAGCCTTGCAAGCAATGTAGCTAATGAGTTAGTTACGGGATGTAGCATTACGGAATGAGTAAAGAGACTTTCCGGTAATGAGATTGAACTAGGTATTGAGATACCGACGATCGAATCTCAGGCAAGTAACATACCGATGACAAAGGGAACAACGTATGTTGTTATGCGGTTTGACTGATAAAGATCTTTGTAGAATATGTAGGAACCAATATGAGTATCCAGGTTCCGCTATTGGTTATTGACCAGAGATGAGTCTCGGTCATGTCTACATAGTTCTCGAACCCGTAGGGTCCGCACGCTTAACGTTCGGTGACGATCGGTATTACGAGTTTATGTGTTTTGATGTACCGAAGGTAGTTCGGAGTCCCGGATTTGATCATGTACATGACGAGGAGTCTCGAAATGGTCGATACATAAAGATCGATATATTGGAAGCCTATGTTTGGACATCGGAATGGTTCTGGGTGAAATCGGGAGTATACCGGAGCACCGGGAGGTTACCGGAACCCCCCGGGAGGTATATGGGTCTTATTGGGCCTTGGTGGGAGAGAGGGGAAAGGAGCAAAGGAGGGGGAGCCCCCCCCCCTAGCCCAATCCGAATTGGGAGGGGGCGGGCCCCTCCTTCCTTCCTCCTCCCTCCTCCTTCCTTCTCTCCTAAATCCAACAAGGCAAGGGGGGAATCCTACTCCCGGTGGGAGTAGGACTCCCCTTGGGGCGCGCCTAGGAGGCCGGCCCCCTCCCCCTCCTCCACTCCTTTATATACGGGGGAGGGGGCACCCCATGGACACACAAGTTGATCATTGATCTTTTAGCCGTGTGCGGTGCCCCTCCTCCACCATAATCCACATCGGTAATATCGTAGCAGTGCTTAGGCGAATCCCTCTTCTGGTAGCGACATCATCACTGTCATCACGCCGTCATGCTGACGCTCTCCCTCGAAGATCTACTGGATCGTGAGTTCACGGGACATCACCGAGCCGAACGTGTGCAGATCGCGGAGGTGCCATACCTTTGGTGCTAGATCGGTCGATCGTGAAGACGTACGACTACATCAACCGTGTTGTCATAACGCTTCCACTTACGGTCTACGAGGGTACATAGACGATACTCTCCCCTCTCGTTGCTATGCATCACCATGATCTTGCTTGTGCATAGGAATTTTTTTGAAATTACTGCATTCCCCAACATGAATAATAAACATTTATCATGAAATAAGGAAATAAATAATAAATTATTATTGCCTCTAGGTCATATTTCCTTCAGTAAGAGTGTCGAACCCAACGAGGAGCGGAAGGAAATGACAAGTAGTTTTCAGTAAGGTAGTGTCTGCAAGTGCTGAAATTGTAAGTAGCGAGTAGTTTGATAGCAAGATAGTTTGTAACGAGCAAGTAACGATAATAGTAACAAGTATGCATCAAGGTAGCCCAATCCTTTTGAGGAAAAGGACAGGCCAAAACGGTCTCTTATAATAAGCAAAGCGTTCTTGAGGGTACACAGGAATTTCATCTAGTCACTTTCATCATATTGGTTTGATTTGTGTTCGCTTCTTTGATAATTTGATATGTGGGTGGACCGGTGCTTAGGTGTTGTTCTTACTTGAACAAACCTCCTACTTATGATTAACCCTCCCGCAAGTATCCACAGTATTAAGAATAAATTCTAACCATAGCATTAAACTCTATGATCCAATCGGTCCCTTACGGAATAGTGCATAAACTGGGGTTTAAGTTTATGTCACTCTCGCAACCCACCATCTATTTACTACTCCCTCCGTTCTAAATTACTCGTCGCAGAAATGGATGTATCTATAACTAAAATACATCTAGATACATCCATACCTGCGACAAGTAATTTGGGACGGAGGGAGTACTCCATAATGCATTCCCTTAGGCCCAAATATGGTGAAGTGTCATGTAGTCGATGTTCACATGACACCACTAAGGGAATCACAACATACATACCATCAAAATATCGAACACATATCAAATTCACATGATTACTTGCAACATGATTTCTCCCATGACCTCAAGAGCAAAAGTAACTACTCACAAATAATAATCATGCTCAAGATCAGAGGGGTATTAAATAGCATATTGGATCTGAACATATAATCTTCCACCAAATAAACCATATAGTAATCAACTACAAGATGTAATCAATACTACTAGTCACCCCCTAGCAACAATCTATAGTTCCAGTAACAAGATTGCATACAAGAGATGAACTAGGGTTTGAGATGATATGGTGCTGGTGAAGATGTTCATGGAGATTGCCCTCCCCAAGATGAGAGAGTTGTTGGTGATGATGATGAGGATGATTTCCTCTTCCGGGAGGGAAGTTCCCCCGGCAGAATCGCTCCATCGGAGGGCAAAAGTGCTCCTGCCCAAGTTTCGCCTTGAGGCGGCGGTGCTTCGTCCCGAAAGTCCTTCTATTATTTTTTTCTAGGTCAAAGTGACTTATCTATCAGAAGATGGGCACCGGACGTGGGCCAAGGAGGCCACAACCCACCAGGGCACGCCAGGGGGGCCTGGCGCGCCCAGGTGGGTTGTGCCCACCTGGTGGCCCCCCTCTGGTGTTTATTGGCTCCAGTATTTCTTAAATAATCCATAAAAAATATCTGTGAAGTTTTAGCCCATTTGGAGTTATGCAGAATAGGTAGCCTGACGTAACTTTTCTAGGTCCAGATTTCCAGCTGCCGAAATTCTCCCTCTTGGTGTGTTCCTTGCAAATTATGAGAGAAAAGGCATTAGAATTACTCCAAAAAGCATTATTATGGATAAAAACATTATAAATAACAGTAAGAAAACATGATGCAAAATGGACGTATCAGGGTTATCAAGATCAACTAGTGGTTCTATCTCAACATCATTGTCTGGTTCTTTATTATTTGGCTGAGTGTCTTCATGAACCTCAGAATTATCTTTTTCATTATCACTAGGTTAGTGTTCATTACCAGACTGAGTTTCAGCATCAGAGATAGAAGTTTCATTATCATTATCAGGAGGTTTTTCTACTTCAGGTTCACTAGAAGTATGCAAAGTCCTATCATTTTTCTTTTTCTTTTTCTTTCTGGAAGGACTAGATGCACTGGTGTTATTTCTTTGTGAATCTTGTTCAATTCTTTTTGGGTGTCCCTCAGGATAAAGTGGTTCCTGAGTCATTTTACCTCCTCTAGTTGCAACTCTAACAGCAAAGTCAAGCATATTATTATTCATTTGATCAAGCAATTCTCTTTGTGATTTAGCAACTTGTTCTAACCGAGTTTGAACCATAGAAGCATGTTTTCCAACACCTCTAACATCATTTGAGATTCTAAATAACAAGTCACTCAAGCGAGCGATCATATCAGAATTATCAATTGTTTCATAACATTTGCATTGAAGTGATCTTGTTTTCTAATGTAGTTTTCAAACTCATAAAGGCATTGACTAGGATGCATATTGTGAGGATTGTCATTATCATTGAACTTCATAAGAGAATTTACCTCCACCACCTTAGGCAGTGGTGGTGTATTAAGCTCATGTATTTCTTTAATAAGAGATAAAATTTTAACATCCTCGGCTTTAATACATTTTTCCTTCATAGATTTCTTTGCCTCTTGCATATCTTCAAGACTAAGATATAATATACCCCTCTTCTTTGGAGTGGGTTTAGCTGGTGGTTCAGGAATAGTCCAATCATCATATTTTTTCAATATGTTATTCAATAATTCTTCATCTTGTCCAACAGTTCATTCCTTGAAAACACAACCAGCACAACTATCTAGGAAGACCCTAGAAGCATCGGTTAGTCCATTATAGAAGATATCAAGTATTTCATTTTTCTTAAGAAGATGATCAGGCAAAGCATTAAGTAACTGGCAAAGCCTCCCCCAAGCTTGTGGGAGACTCTCTTCTTTAGTTTGCACAAAGTTAAATGTTTCCTGTAAGGCAGCTTGTTTCTTATGAGCAGGAAAATATTTTTCAAAGAAGTAATAAATCATATCTTGGGGACTACGCACACAACCAGGAGCAAGAGTGTTGTACCAAGCTTTAGCATCACCCTTTAATGAGAACGGAAATAATTTGAGAATAAAGTAATAGCGAGTTTTCTCATCATGAGTAAAAAGGGTGGCTATATCATTCAACTTAGTAAGATGTGCCACAACAGTTTCAGTTTCATAACCATGGAAAGGATCAGATTCAACCAAAGTAATTAACTCTGGGTCGACAGAGAATTCATAATCCTTATCATCAATAAAGATAGGTGAAGTAGCAAACTTAGGATCACACTTCATTCTAGCATTCAGAGATTTTTCTTTATACTTGTATAATAATTTCTCTAGATCATATCTATCATTGCAAGCAAGAATATCTCTAGTTGTTTCTTCACTCATAACATAACATTCTGGTACCTTAGACAATTAATATCTAGGAAGGCTAGTTCTAGCAGGTGTTTCAGGAGTTCCAGTTTTAAGCTCATCATCAGATTCAACAACATCATGTTGTATAACTCTAGCAATTTGTTTATCAAGAAATTCACCAAGTGGCACATCATCATTATCAAGCAAGGTACTAGCATCATCATAAGCATCATTCATAGTAGAAGTAGCATCATCAATAACTTGCGACATATCAGAATTAATAGCATGTGGTGGTGTTGCAAGTTTATTCATAACAGAAGGTGAATCTAAAGCAGAACTGGATGGCAGTTCCTTACCTCCCCTCGTCCTTGAGGGAAATATCTTAGTCTTAGGATCCTTCAGATTCTTCATAGTGATAATATGATAATAATCCCAAGTGACTCAACAAATATAGCTATGCTCCCCCGCAACGGCGCCATAAAAAGGTCTTGATAACCCACAAGTATAGGGGATCGCAACAGTTTTCGAGGGTAGAGTATTCAACCCAAATTTATAGATTCGACACAAGGGGAGCCAAAGAATATTTGAAGGTATTAGCAGCTGAGTTGTCAATTCAACCACACCTAGAGATTAATTATCTGCAGCAAAGTGATCAGTAGCACAGTAATATGATAGTTTTGATAGTAGTAGCAGTAGCAATCGTAACAGTAACAGTGATAGCAGTAGTTTCGTAGTAGGTGTAACAGTGATGATAGCAGTAGTAACTTAGCGGAAACAATATAGGATAAATTCGTAGGCATTGGATCGGTGACTTGTTGGATGATATTCATCATGTGACAGTTATGACCTAGGGCGATACAGCACTAGCTCCAGTTCATCGATATAATGTAGGCATGTATTCCGTAAATAGTCATACATGTTTTATTAAAAGAACTTGCATGACATCTTTTGTCCTACCCTCCCGTGGTAGCAGGGTCCATATTGGAAACTAAGGGATATTAAGGCCTCCTTTTAATAGAGAACCGAAACAAAGCATTAGCACATAGTGAATACATGAGCTCCTCAAACTACGGTCATCACCGGGAGTGGGCCCGGCTGTTGTCACTCCAGGGTTGCCGGATCATAACACGTAGTAGGTGACTATAACTTGCAAGATCGGATCTAGAACATGGATATAATGATGATAACATAAACGGTTCAGATCTGAAATCATGGCACCCGGGCCCAAAGTGACAAGCATTAAGCATGGCGAAGTCATAGCAACATCAATCTAAGAACATAATGGATACTAGTGATGAAGCCCTAACAAAACTAACTCGATTACATGATGAATCTCATCCAACTCCTCACCGACCAGCGAGCCTACGAAGGAATTACTCACTCCTGGTGGGGAGCATGGAATTGGCGATGAAGAAGGGTTGGTGATGACGAAGAACGAAGATCCCCCTCTCCGGAGCCCCAAACGGACTCCAGATTTGCCCTCCCGAGGAAGAACAAGGCTTGGCGGCGGCTCCGTCCCGTGGATCGCGATAATTCTTTCTTACTGGTTATTTTATCTGAAAATAGGAGTTTATAGCGTCGGTTTCAGGGTCTGCGGGGCCACCAGGTGGGGACAACCCACCTGGGCGCGCCAGGAGAGGGGGCGCGCCCTGGTGGGTTGTGCCTACCCAGGTGCCCCTCTCCGGCAGGTCTTGGCTCCAGAAACTCTTATTATTGATATAAAAAAATCCTCGCAAAGTTTTGTTCCATTCCGAGAACTTTTATTTCTGCACAAACAACACCATGGTAGTTCTGCTGAAAACAGCGTCAGTTTGCGGTTAGTTTCATTCAAATCATGCAAATTAGAGTTCAAAACAAGAGGAAAAGCGTTAGGAAAAGTAGATACGTTGGAGACGTATCAACCGTCCAAAAGCATCTCACCTAGCAAATTTTATGAGATTTTACAATAATCTAATCCTAGTTGTTTGTCTCCTTGGATAGTCTATGAAGTTTCTATAAGCTCAGTTACTCCCTTCGGTTTTGCAGAACTTATCTACTGAAAACAATCACAGTCTTTAAAACACGCTTTATAATTATTATATTATAAATAATATTTTGAAACCCAAATAACTATATGTTTGGAAGACCTTCCTAAAAATGTTTATATCATTTCGAGTATCTAATGTAAATACTCCAAAAGATATCGGCGGTTGTCGGTAGTGTGGCGGCTGGGTTCATGGATCCAACTGCGCACGCGCTACGGTCGCCCTTGGGCCAAACTTAAGAAGAAAGAAATGCTGCTTGGTGTAGTTTCTTTATGAATAAGGTACAGTCATCAGGCTATAGGGATTGAACAATTATATTTGTACTGAGTTGGATGAGAGAGAAGAGGAGATAGAAGGGAAGTGGGCAATAGATTAACAGTCGGCTGCAGCATGAACTCCAAGAAATATTGTGAAAGTGTAAAGTGGGTCATGCATTAATAAAGTAGTACTGCTTAGAAACCAGCTACTATACATGTTGGCTATTAGGTTGACTATATGTAACACGGCAACTCCATATAACTGGTTGTTGGCTATACTATTAACCATGCTGTTAAAGTGACACATTTAACTTGGCATTTGTATGCACCTTGCTCGAGGCCTGGGCACATCAGAGCGTACTTGCCATTGTGGAATGTTGACCTGGACTCTGGAGTCTTTGCGTTTCCCATTAAACAACACCTTTGTATGCTCTAGCATAATTGAAGGCACTATGAGGTAGATAACTGGCGATTACATGCAAGCACAATTAGGTGTGGCATTTACCAAATGATGATTCATTCGTTTTTTTTGATACATAATTGTATATTGTGAAGATTATGGTTAGGGTTGTTTATGTTAGCGTTAGTGTGACTTAAGGTGTTGACTGCAAAGATTTTCTCAGAATATGGTCATATAAAGGAACTACAGTGTTAATTATAAATTGTACTAGCAAATCATTTATAACCGGACAACTTCACTGTAGGAGGGGTGCTCACAATAATATAGGATCCATGTGCTCCTTTAGCAGTATTTAACTGCATGAAAGCATCCATCACATGGTTGGTGGACCTCATAGTATTAAATGTTAATATAAATAATGTTCCTATTTAAGCGTGAGAAGAGAGATGGAAGATGATCATACTTCGTGAAGGCCTCCTACTTACCTGAGGGGTCGAGCAAGGAGTAGATCTAAATCGTTGTTAGGTTCATGTTGGCGTCATGTAGTAATATACCCAAAAAATGCATTTGGTTGATACATTGCTTCCAATGTTGTTGAGACTCATAGTTATCTTAGGAATTGGAAGCATCGGAATGTACAAAGTACGTTCACCTTGATGACCAAGTGAGGATGGATTCTTCTACGTGGTCTTAGCATGGCATCCGCATACTTCATAGCTCTAGTACTCCCTTAAGTTCACAAATAAATGATGCTTCAGAAACCAAATAAGGAATTCCACGAAGAGATGTACAAGTGCCTCAAGGGTTATTAGCAAAAGATAGGGTGTGTTGGACTGTTGGGCCTATAGAGGCGCTTCACTTTCCTGACCTGATGTGTGCACAGTAGCAAGTTTGCTCCAAAGGCTCAGACTTAGATCAAAATGAAGACATATGCCGAGTTAAATTTGCCAGTTAAACCATCTGAGCGTTTGTGGACTCACGTGAACCCACCTGCAGGTTAATTAGAAGACTTGGGTGCATTTTACCTATTCTAGAAGGGTAACTTTCAGGAGGCAAACAAGTGAGACAAATTACACGTCATAATACACAAATATGGGTCGGTCAACATACCAACTACACGATTCACAAAATAAAACATAGCATCTACGCGCATAAAGTACAACCGTGTTAATTTGTAGGGCCAAATTTGAAGGTGTAGAAATCTTACAAGATAGAGTATCTCAGGGTAAGGTACTAAAAATAGTTGTAGCCTCAATAGTTGGTGCTTGATTATTCAAAAAGCAAAGTTTGTTACTTATGGTTCGAAGGTAGTTCTTTTCAACATGGCGACAAGCATGTTGAGCCATTGACTTTTAGGGTCCACCTGTCATGAAAAGAAGGGTGGAGGGGATTTTCGTTTGATCATATGAAGATATTCCAGAATGGCAAAACCACCCAACAAGATACATGGCATGATGGCGAATTGTCTCTAGGTGTCTAATAGCTTAGAGTTCAAAGGTGTGCCATAAATATGGTTTTGTAGTGGAGGATTCGAGGGTGTTAGGCGGACTCTCGAGTATTGTTCAGTGGGTTTTTTTTTTAAATCGATGCATAAGATTTGCCTGGTCCATTAGTAAGAAGTTTAGAGTTGCTTTTACATAAGTAAGAGGATATTACAAGGCCGTTACTCTCCTGGTTGCTGGACCGCAATCCAACCCACATCTTTGTTGGCTCCTTCCGTTCGAACCAAAGCCATCTTAGCCTAGAAGTCCTTGCAAACTTGGCAAGATCGAGGATTCCCAAGCCTCCAAGGTCGGTTGGGCCAGAGTTTCTATTGACTTTGCACTTTGCCCCAGTTGTTTCTCTGCACCCGCCAAAAGAAAGGCCCGCTCAATTTTGTTAATGCCATGTAGAGTGTTCGGAGGAGGATTAAGGGCGGTGATGTGGCAAATTACTTGCGAGGTGAACACTGACTTGACAAGTGCTACTCGTCTCGTGGTGGCAATATTTTGCCCATCCAAGGCACAAGCCTTGCCGCAAGTCCACAACCTTATCTTCAAGGAATTGGAAATCAACTTTTCGAAGTTGCCAAACCGAGAGGAGGAGGCCCAAGTATTTGATGTAGAAGGAAGCAGGCCCAAGCATTGTTCAGTTTGGTAAATGAACATTTCCCTTCTGTTAATCAGCCTAGCTCGTTGCTATCAGAAACTGTCAGCGAGGCATTCCAGGTTCAGAACCTTTTAATAATAATTCTAAAAAAAATTCTTTAATTCATGAATCCCTGCAAATAACTCAATAAACGAATTGTAAATGTGTGATGGTAACCGGTGAAGTGGTAATCAATTGTAAGAGCAGTAGAAAGCATGCAACAACCAAGACTACTCTGAAGACACAAGCAGAAAGATGACACGCCTCAAACAAGAGAGCAGATTCTTAGGACCCTGGAGCCTGTGCAAAACGATCAAGGTCGCACGTACATAGGAAACACTAAATCACTCGTATGAATTTCAGAAACAACACCTTCTTCCACTGCTTACATGCATATACTTCAAGAAGCATGATATATATTCTCTATGGAGAATTGGAGATACAATTAGATTATACTCCCTCTGTAAGAAATATAAAAGCGTTTAGATCACTTTTTTACGGAGGGAGTAGATAAGAATATATATCGCCATCTTCATACATGGGGACGTACGTGATCTTTCTGCTGCCATTGCTGATCAGTCTCTGCTCGGCGCTAGCTTGCTGACCGGCCTCTGCTCCGAGTGGCAAGACGTAAGAAGGCGAATCAGTACTGGCTGGGCCAGAGGAAGGCGCCCATGGCGAACCTCCTCTTGTCCTCGACGTCGCCGGCGACGGGGAGGCCGTACTCCCGGAGCAGGCAGTCGACGCGCCACTCCGGCATCGCCTCGTAGTCCGCCTTCCTGTACCGCGGGTAGTGCAGCGGCATCCGGAAGCCGCAGCTGAACGTGCCGCGCTCCTGCTGCTGCTGCTGGCCGCCGACGGCCGCCGTGCCGCCGCTGGCCTTGGCCATGCTCACGCTCACGGCAGGGCCCAAGGATCCCATGTCTGTCTGTGTGTTTGGTTGCCCCCTCTGAACGCCTTGTAACTTGCAAGCAACTGGAGCTGCGGCTGAGAAGGGAGTGCAAGAGGCTGGAAGGGCTTTTATAGATGGAGTGTGGTAGAGAAATAGTGTGGAGAGCGCTGGACTAAATGTTTTGATGCTGATTTAAACCTGTTCGACACGCGCATTTAAGAGAGATCGATCGTGCCGTGTCATTCTGGCCAATTCCTTTCCCTGGCGGTGAAGCCAAAGGCTTTTCTTGAAAAAAAAAATTGGAGAAATTTCCCCTCTGCGAAATTCGCCGCGACAATTCCTGTATTCCGAACGGGGCCTAATTGTCCCTCCAGTTGAACGGCAGCTATTCTCCGTTTTTCACCGAGAAAACTAACAACTGTATCGTACGTACATTTCTCCAGCATACGTGTTCAACTGAGAATTTTCAGAATGTCCCTTTTATGAGCATGCATGAGTTTGGCATGGCAGGCCAGGCAGGCTTGCGGCAGAAGCGTTTCAGTTTCAAGGATGTGACTTGCTCGCTGGGGACTCGCCCGGACCCGGTGGGCAGGATGCCGATACCGTGGGCGACACGGAGCTAGGGGCGCCCGGACGGCAACCTCGTTCTGGCGACATGCTTGCTTCATCGGCGGCGTCTTCTCTTTCTCGGCATTATTTTTACATTTCGTTTCCTTGCCTGGCTGAAACGAACGCGGCGATCCTTTTCGGGGAGTGGCATGCGCCGCAAGCAATAGATGGGGCGTGCCTGGCGAGCCATGTTTCCCCCTTCTCAAGGCAGAACCGAGGGAACCCTGAGGACGAAACCAGTGGCGGCATGAGGCGGTCTTTAACCAACACCCAAAGAAGTCCGATCAGGGGTGGTTGGCTACCAGCAGGACTTCATTTCCAAGTGGTAATTCATTGTTGTACAACTGAGAGCCAGGCGATAAGCGAGGTAGCGCAAATCGACGTCGTGGTTTGCATTCATATTCTGCAGGAAGGCCATCGCCTCCTTGATGATGCTTGTCTCGTGGGAAATTTAGAAGGAGCGCAACGCAAGAATTTTTCAAAATGTCTTTGCCCCGACCTCCATTGTTATCGCAAAAATATTGTTATCGCAAAAATCAAAGAGGAGGCCCATCTCTGGTCTTTGGCGGGAGCCAAACAGCTTAGTACTGTTATGTCGCGAGAGTAGACCTTTTTCCTTTTGCCGCCTCGCGGCTTATGTCTAAACCTTCTTCTTAAGCAATGAAAATGGCAAGTCTTTTGCCTTGTCTCAAAAAAAAACTCCTTGTTTCGGCACACGTAACTCGGTGCACAAAGGCAAGAATATGTATCTCCTCCACATAAATACCGTTACACACGCAAAAGGAGATCGCATGCCAACGCTGCCTCTCTAAGCTACCTTGTTGCCTTTCCTTTTCCCTCCCAATAACTCCAGAAGGAAGATCCCGTCTGGAATGGGAGAGGAATGTATTCTTGGAGGCTTCGGGTCATCAAGAATTCACTAGACAAATCTATAACAACGACCTTAATAATAATAATGCCACAAAAGGAAATGTAATTTCTTGGTTTGCCATCTACTAAAGAATATGCACCAGCATGATGAATTTCTTGCCATTAGTACATCCGTCTACTAGGGATCTAGGATATATACTGGACGTGGTGCTGAGCTCAGGTACAAATATTTCAGGCCTAAATAGGGGCAAACCGCATTATCCCGTAAGTTTAAGCTTTCATAGAAATGCACAGTAGGAGCAGGATTTCAGTTTGGCATCTTCATACTCCTCTTACACATGCAATTGCTGTTAAAAAAAATTATGAAAATGGTTGTGAAATTTTAATCATATTAAGCAAAACTATAATGTGTAAGGTAAAACAATTTTAGAAAACACTAGACCAATATTTGCACAGGTTACTAGCGAGATAAACCAAGGTCCCCAATTCATATTTGCACAGGTTTTCTTGAGGGAGGGGAAAGAATCTGGAAATTATAAAGCCGCCACTTGAAAAGGGTACAACTTGGCTGTGGCTGGAAAGAGAAAGATCAGCAAGAGCACACAGGAATTGCAAAAAGGCTATGTATAGCGTCCTTGGTCCTTGCACCATGTCAAACATAGACCAAATAAGTATGCAGATTTGGAGATGGAACAAATGTCATTACTGCATGGAGCGCCTTCGATTCGGTGGGTCTAGGGAAGTAGTACAAAAATTGACCTTATTATTTCTGAAACAGGTTCTAACAAGCACCCTTATCATGGCCATGTTTACAAAAAATATTGCAAGACAGGGACAGAACCCAAAGCAGGTTTTGCGGCAGAAATGAAATGGGCTATACTTCCGAATCCAGCCTAACATTCTATAATTCAATTTCAGATTTGACTACTTGAGAACTGGAACAAAACCAACTTGCATTGTTTCAGTGAGCAATAACCATCTTACATCCATTTCCAGAAATCACTGATGTGCGTCAATATAAGCCATAGGGCCTCTATATTTTCCATGGATCATGGCTTGCTAATCTTGCAATGAGGTGCAGACCAATGGGCACTACAGCAGTATAACGGGAGAGAGGTCCTGATAGAGTATAAGTGGTTCATTAATTGAATATATTCAAGGGTGCTATGCCTTGTATTATGCTTGGCACATGCAGGTGTGGAATAGTGTAAGCTAGACGCACTTCTGGCAGAGTATACTTGATTTCTGTGCTAAGCAAGAATTATCAAAACCTTGAATAAAATGTATAAGATCTGCCCGGCATCTAAACAGTGCACTTGCTGCAACAAAAGAAATCTTACATATTCTTCAAGGATGTAATGACTCATACTGTATTTAGTAACCAGTCCTGTATCTACTCTTCCATGTGAATGAAAGAAATTTAGAGCATGGTTAGTAAACCATTTTGAACTAAATGGAGAATATGTTTACATATTTCCATTTCTGAATCCAAAAGGAACATAGCAATCAGCATCCTCTACCTGAATACAAATTAGCAAAGCCCCCCAGCAGTTAGCCTATTGTCCACTAATATCAGGTCTGCACCTCAATGATTATTTACATTCCCTGAAGCGTGATGCTAATCAAAGAATCTTTTGAACATTGTAGCCTCAAGTACTCAAGGGATGACTCGATTTAAGCTGAGCCCAAGATACTCAACTAATGCTGCTCCTTTGATCAACAGTACACCATCACTCTGATCAACATGTTAGATAACAGTAGACCGTACCTACTTCGATGCAGCTGGCAATGTTTGTGGTAATTCAACTAGCATGTGTACAGGCATAAAATACATCTGCAGGGAAATTATGCAGATGACAATGCCCAAGAAAAGCTGCAAAACATAGGTAATAATCATATATTAGCATGAATAAATAACCTCCAAACGAGTAACTATAAAATTGACAACAAACAGAAGGAACCAAAACACAGAAAGAATATTCCTACCTGAACTGTAGCTCTCACATTGAAAAGATATACAGACAAAACCATTGTTAAAAGCATGGCCATTGAAGTTGAGTACACCTGTTGAAACAGAAGTTCATGAAACAGTCTTTCAATTGCAAGTGCATAAAACTAAATTAATGAAACAAAAGGCATAATCATCGTATTATCAAAGTAAGATGAGAAATTATGGGTAGTTAACTTTCTTTCTTTTTTCTTCGGCGGAGGTGCAAAGGAATCTAAAGAGTTGTCGAAAGGAGAACAGGTGGTCAAATCAACCAGTTTTCTCTGACAAATAGCAACAAGACTAATTGGCATGCAAACAAGATCTATAGTGTCACTTTGCAGGCATTAGGAGAAGGAACTGAAATTTCAGATTTTGCTGACATGCATAGTCTAGATGATCTAACCTTCACTATGTTGTCTGAATACTTCATCAGCCATGAGACTAGCAGACCGGTAGAGCCTAAGTTGAACACAACTATCCATGTTGTGATGGAATAGCCATTAAAAAGACGCTGCCACCATGGACCCATCTCAAACCCAGCCTTGAAGTCACCATAGACAAGCCAACCCATGTTGAAGATAACTCCAAACCTGACAGCACATAAGATGAATATAAAATATTGTTCATGGGAGGCAACTGTACACAGAGGATGGTTAAATGGGTATTGGGGCTGTGCAATTCAAGACAATAGACCAGTGTCTGGGTATAGATACCTACGTATATAATTGTACATTTTGCCAGTACAGACTATCACTATTCTTCTTCATCAAGTACTCAGTGTAGACTCCAGCTAGTGCAGAAAGACAAGCAGAAAGTATCCCAAGCATGTAACCCTGGAATGGTGCTGAGAAAACCGAATCACATGGTGCATCTCCACATCCCTTGACCTGTAAGGGGCAGAATAGTTACTTACAACATGACAAGTGACTCATTTTACGCCTATAGAGTCCTTTAACGCAGGCTACTAGTTCTGTACTTGAAATATAGTAACAAGTAACAACCACTTTGTGAGAAGCATGGATATGATAACATGTTACGGATTTAATGTTTAAGTATTGGCCATCAAAACAGTAGTGAGTGCTAACATGCTAATGCCTTGTGATAACACGCTACTAGATCGAAGTGTTGTCGAAGTAAGCATAGAGTAGCATGATTACAAGTGAATAGTTTAAGTTTAGTCTTTGTGTGTGTATAGATATACCTCTAATCCTAACTAAAAATGTCAAATGACCAGGCAAACTGAAATCACTTTGCACTGTTAGTTCATTAGTAATCAGATTTCTATATATG
>NC_041392.1:523835618-523928516 GCF_002162155.2 Triticum dicoccoides | reverse complement strand
ACAAATGAACCATAAAATTAAGCACGGAGATATTTTTCATATATACCTATCATAATAAGAATAATGCATAAAACTGTAATAGAACAGGACAATTTCGCAATATTAACAAACCTGGCTTGTAGTAGTTCCCACAGCCAGTAAAATAATTGCCATCCATTGTAGATTTGATAATTTCCTCTTCAAGACAAGCCTGGCACGATTAGCAGAGAGCCAGAGACCAACAGCTTTAGTCAATCAATGGGAGGAAGAATCAAGTACCATTTGCACTGACTACTTAGGTAGAATATTAGCTCTACTAATAGTATGAGCGCACATACACTGCATCTCACGTTTAGGTGCACTACCATGTATTCACTTCAAAACAAGATGCAAATGTCATGGAAAAAATTCCGGAAAGATGACAAGTGGCACAAAACAATCTAGCATGCCATAAAGTTTCAAGTCAGAATTTGATCTATGCATGGAGAAACAGAAAAAAAATGAATACAGATCTTACTGGAAAAGAAACCAAAAATAAACCAATGAAAAAGATAAAGCTACTATTCACTAAAATTCCAATTTCCTGGTACATGTGTTTTGTGTTCAAGCATGCAGAATGCTTGGTTGCATAAGGACCTCTGTAGAGTGTGCACGGGCGTGCACCTAAGGGTGGAATGCACCAGAAACTTTCTCATAATAGAGCAACTTACTATAGGTGATGAAACAATTGTGACGCCAATAATTTAATCTTTGAGAAACAAACAAAAGATTATTGGTATCTACTTTGCCAGAAATCATGTGAAACCACAACAATGCATGCACTGATTAGGTGGAAATTCTGACTTTGTGATGCAAGCCATCAAAAGGATATGAGCATTTTAGATTGTACAGTGTAGCCAACAGGGGACAATATATTTATTGCTAAAAAAACAAATATTGAATAGCTGTGCAGGAAGATTGGAGGGAGTGTCCATGTATTTGCCAAGATTTGCATATTCAAGATAGATCTTAAAAGGTAAAACATTGAGGTGAAATAAATCACCACAAGATATAGAATGGTCACAATTGGTATTCTGAGTAAGCTAATTGCTCGATTCTGGAACAAAACCAGACTAGATTTTCTCAAAAACCAATTCAATTGTTCTCAATCAGTTCGACTATTTTACAGTGCATTAAATCTGAGTGGTCTGAGGTGGACCGCATAAAAGACGGAATGCAGACAGAACATGGAAATTATAAACATATTATATCATGCCAATAGTATTAGGAAGCATAAAACACAAGCATGTTATGAAGAGGCACATGGCACACCTAAACAAAATTCCAGTTGTAACAATTTTCAGGTTCCCCAATATCTGATAGGTCGATGGATCAACATAGGTCAAGGTCGCAAACTGAACATTGTTGTGGATGAGGTATATGACTGAAGGAACAAGATATAATCGCACACTTTTCCACTCCTTTGTCATCCTTGGTGGTGATGAAGACTGGCACTCTTTCCAAAGAAAGAAGCTTGAGACTGACAACTGCGTTGAGAATGGGGTAATGTCAGAACTGATATAGACAAATCACTGTCTTCTGCAAATCTGAACCACTTACGATAAAGAGTTATAGAGTTCCAAATTCATAGTCTGCTACATGCCTACACTACATGTTTGCACCACATAACAAATGGAAATGTCCAAAAATTATTGTCTCCTACTCTACATATTTGCAACACGGGTTTAAACAGGTATATTGGTCCAAACATTGTTGCGGGCAATAGCATAAGATTCCAGAGAATTGCAATGCATGTACCTTGAAGAATTCTGCAAGAAATGGAATGGTCGCATAGTCATACTTATATTTGCCATTGCTCTGAGAGAGCGTAGTCCATATACCCTGCAAATATGTAATGCAATCAGTGACACTCGTAAGAAGACACCACAATTGACAAATGAAGTCAAACAACAACTCATGTGCAGCATTCCTAAAGCTTATTTAACTGCTGTTGGTCAACCATCATTGGGTTCCAGACTGCGCGATGACCATGACCCATCGCCATGGCATGCTCAACTGAACTAAAACCAATCACCTCTCGGCGCGTTACAATGTCCTACTCCGTCCGTCCCATAATATAAGAGCGTTTTTGACACAAGTGTAGTGTCAAAACTAGTGTCAAAAACGCTCTTATATTATGGGACAGAGGGAGTAGTTCAGTTCATCTGGAGACTGCTATAGAAAAACTAAGAATTGAAGCGCATCTTGCTAGCGTTCTGACCACTCCAGGAGTCCAGGCTGACATTATTCTGAACCGCAGTTGTTCACGAGCAGAGAACCACAACTGCATTTGCGCGCAGCACCCCTAGATCGAAGCCGCCGCCGCCGCCTCCTCCTCTACTGCACAGACGGCATGCCGCCGAAAACAGACAACCGCACACCAACCGAATTCCCCGATCAATCCCCGCTCCAACATAGATCTGGCAGTGTGATTAAATCGACAAAAAAGAGAAGGGGGGATGCGGAGGAGAGGAGGATTTAGGGGCGTTGCCTGGGAACTGGTGAGGACGGTGAGGAGCGCCGCCACGAAGTACCACTGCATCGTCTCCTCCTGCCCCTGTGTCGCCTTCCACTGCGCCGCTTCCCTTCCCTTCTCTCTTCTTCGTGGTTTTGGTGCTGGAGAACGGAGCAGGAGGCAGAAGCGCACCGCTGGAGATGGTGTTTTTTTTTTGAGCAACCCGCTGGAGATGGTGTTGGCCTGGGGGGCGAGCACTTCGAGCTTTTCTGAATAATCACTTTTCGTTTTCACCCCCGGGTAATGTTTCTTCGTATAGTTTTTACCAAAAAGACCCTGATGGCATTTTTTTTAGACAACCTCACGAAGCTTTTATTAAATCGTCACAACGTTTACAGGGACGAAAGAAAGATCTCCGGGGTGGCCTAACCACACACGGTGGCTACCTCCAAGGGACAAATCATGCTTCGCTAAGTTGTGAGTTTCAACATTTGAGCTTCTAAATTCATGACTAAACTTGCAAAAATCAAAGTCCGAAGATTGATGTATTATTTCATGCACAATAGCTCCATGAGTTGATGCATTTTCCTCGTTGAGGTCCTCCACCACCTGTTTGCAGTCCGATACCACATGAATTCGTCTCTGGTATAGGTCCTCCGCCAACGCCATCGCTTCTCTGATAGCAAGAGCTTCAAGGATTTGTGGAGAGGAAATGTACTTCAAAACCAGCACCGAAGCCCCGTGAAGGTTCCATCTTCACTCCTGCAAATCGCCCCAACTGCACCATACCTAGCATGCCTTGGGACCACAGCATTAACATTTATTTTCATCGAGCCCGGCTGGGGGGGCTGCCATTGGGTCGGTCTGGGAGCTTTGAAAACCCCCTGCTTTGGGAGCTTTGTGTTGATGTTGTTAATTTCCGCTAGATAGCTAGTGATAGAACCATTTATAGAATGCGGTGACTGGAAGATATCCTCGTAGATCACTTTTTGTCGTGCTCCCCAAATAGCCCGCAAGGTGACAATCATTTGTACGAACGCACTTGCGTCTAGTATTTCATGCAGTGTGAACATCCAATTATTGGGACTGTACTCTTGCCTTTCCACCATATGGTGTACCAATTCCTCCGGCGCTAGAGCCCAGACGCTAGCTGACATAGGGCATGAGAGAAGTGCATGTCTCCACGTATCAGTAGCTCCACACAGTCTGCATGTATCCTCTATAGCTATATTTTGGTGCTTGAGTAATTCCGCAGTTGGCATGGACTGTCTTAACAGACGCCATACAAACATCCGAAGTTTAGATGGTACCTGTATGTGCCAAATATTCCTCCATTTGTTCTGCTCATCCTGCGCCTTGGAAGGTCCCTCCTCTTCATGCAGCCAAACCCCCCGCTCGTGCTCGGTACGAAGGATCATGCAATAAGCAAACCTTACACTAAATACACCTCTATTCTCCTCATGCCAGGCCCAAAAGTCCTCTACCTTTCGTGTGCACAAAGGTATCTTCAGAATCTCAGCAGCATCAAAAGCAGTAAAAGTAGTTCGGACCAGATCCTCCTTCCACGATGCAGTAGTAGCATCAATTAGTTCAGTGGCCTTAGTCGGCAGGTTTTGCACCAGTGACATTATAGGCCTCTTGTAACCGTCTCTCGAAATCCAGTTTTGTCTCCAAATGTCCGTGTTCTTGCCATCCCCAATCCTTTTAACAATGCCCTGTGCCAGTATGTCACGACCATCCAATATGGACCGCCAAATCTGTGATGGGCGTGGCCTGAGTTCTGCCTCTAGTAATGTACACTCCGGGTAATAAACAGCCTTCAGAATGCGAGCACTCAAAGATGATTCCCCCGTTAGCAGTCTCCATGCTTGGCGTGCGAGAAATGCCAAGTTAAAAATCTCTAGATCTTGAAAGCCTAAACCTTCCAGATGTTTAGGTCTAGTCATGATATCCCATGCAACCCAGCTAGGTTTTCTCTTACCTTGCTTGCTTCCCCACCAGAATTGTCGTATGATCGAAGTGATGCTCTCGCATAGACCTCTTGGCAATCTGAAACATAACATAGAGTAGATTGTAATCGCCTGAGCAACTGATTTGATCAACACTTCTTTACCTACCGATGATAGGAGCTTCTCCATCCAACCCTTTATCTTCTCCCACACACGGTCACGTAGGTATTTGAATGTCCCATTTTTTGAATGGCCCACGTCAGTGGGCATCCCAAGATAGCGTTCATTTAACGACTCCTTGTGCACATTTAAGGTGTTCTTCACTGCCTCTCTTATATTTCCCGGGCACCCTTTACTGAAAAATATTGATGACTTTTCATGATTAATTCTCCGACCCGAAGCAGCACAATAAGTGTCTAGCAGGTGTGACACCGCACCAGACCCCTCTACACTAGCCTTGAATAACATCAGGCTGTCATCTACAAACAAAAGGTGGTTAACAGTGGGAGCTGTCAGGGCCACCTGAAGACCTGTGAATGATGACTGTGAACTGGATTTAAGGAGGCATGAAAGGCCCTCTGCTGCAATCAAGAATAAGTAGGGGGAGATTAGGTCTCCCTGCCTGATACCTCTTGTTGGCTTGAATGAATCAAGCTACACTCCATTGAACAAGACCGAGAATGATACCGATGAAACCATGCCCATTATAGTATCTATCCACCGTCTAGCAAAACCAAGTTTGTCATGATAGCTCTCAAGTAAGCCCATTCCAATCTATCATATGCCTTCATCATGTCCAGCTTCAAAGCACACTGACTATTTGATTTTGATCTAGACCGCTTCATAAAGTGTAGGCATTCATAGGCGCAAATGATATTATCTGCTATCAACCTCCCTGGGACAAAGGTTGACTGTTCCTCAGAGATTATGTCAGACAAAATAAGTTTCAATATATTCGCGACCACTTTTGATGCTATCTTATAAAAGACATTGCACAAGCTAATAGGGCGAAACTGAGTTAGCATTGTTGGATTTGTTACCTTGGGAATGAGCACTAAGACTGTGTCATTGATACATTCAGGACTCTCCTCCCCCGGACTATCCTCAGAATAATCTTGGTTACCTCTTCTCCACAGATATCCCAATGTCGCTGATAAAAATGGGAAGGGAAGCCATCTGGCCCTGGCGCTTTGGTTGGGAACATTTGGAAGAGAGCCACTTTAACCTTTTCATTAGTATATGGAGCACATAGGGCGGTGTTCATCTCAGGCGTAACCTTACGTGGGACATGTTTTAAAACAGCTTCCATGTTCTGTACCCCCTCTGAAGAATACAACGTTTGATAGAAATCATTAGCCATTGCCTTCAACTCTGCTGGGTCATCAACAATTACCCCTAGGGAATTTTGTAAGGCCTTAATCATATTTTTCTTTCTGCGAAGACTAGCTCGGAGATGAAAAAATTTAGTGCTCCTGTCTCCCGCTGAAAGCCACTCGATTCATGCTCTTTGGTGCCATATAATCTCCTCCCGGTGATACATCTCGATCAAACGTTCATTGATCTTGAGCTCGGCGTGAGAGGGTGCTATCCTCGCTGGGTCGTTTCTGAACTCTTCCAAGGCCTACTTCAGAGCCTTTATTTCATTGCATACATACCCGAATGTATCTCTACTCCACTTGGCCAGCCCCTTAGGAATGTTGCTGAGTTTCTGTTTCATTTCTTCCAGTGATGTACATGGTGGCCCGAAGTCCTAGCTGCTTGTAAGGACGTCGCGGAGCCTCTCATGTGATTCCCACATCAGCTCATACTTAAAACTTCTCTGCGCTTGTACGACTTCTGGACCGCCAAAATCAATGATTATAGGTGAGTGGTCAGATGTAGAGCACATGATATGTGATACTGATGCCTCTGGAAATTTATTCATCCATCCAACGTTAGCCAGCGCTCTGTCCAGCCGACACCTTGTGTAGCTCCCACCGGCTACTTTCTTCTCAAAGGTCCAGAAAATGCCCTTAAATCCCATATCTAGCAACATGCAAATACCCGTGGTATCCCGACATGCTTGGATCTGGGCGTTACTTCGCTGTCCCACCCCCTCGTGCTCTTCCGGACGAAGGACTTCATTAAAATCACCCATGCACAACCATGGTAAAGGACTCAGGGTACTGATGTTTTTCAAAACCGTCCATATCTGGTGCCTCAGGTGTGTCTGTGCTTCATCATATACACACGTCAATCTCCATTTGTCCTGGTTATTTTCCTCTACCAAGGCATCCAAGTGATAAACAGAGTAACCAAATATCTCAACCTTTATTGAATTATTCCAGAACAAACCAATACCATCGCTTCGACCTTGACTACAGCATACGCATTATCAAAACCCAGAGTATCAGATAAAGCTTCTACCCTAGCACCATCTAGAAGTATGTATTAAGAACAGCTGGGCTTAAACCAGGCCCACGTAGCATTACAAGAATGGTGACGATCACTTTGAGAAATGGACTTGATATCAAACTACAACTATTGCATTATTAAAGAAGAAAATAAGAGCACCCGTAAAAAAAGCGGTGGTTTGTCTCCCAAGCTCACTTGCTCCCACCATGAACAAAAAATACTATATTTAAAAAAATCTATAAAAAATGCATGGAAGATGTTTCAGTGGTGAGGTTTGTGTCCATTTTCAACATGTTTGGACATCTAAGTAGCTCTCAGCAAAAAAAGATAACAGTTTACTGTTCAGACCGATATTTTTCCGAGAGCTACTCAAATGTTCGAACGCACTGGAAATTGCCACGCATCTCATGCATTGGAACATCTTCCATGCAAAAAAAATCAGACCTTTTAAAAAATAGTTTTTTATTTACAGTTCACCGGATGCAGATGAGCCTGAGCTCATAAATGGATATATGGAAAATAAATTAATAAAAACAAAGATGTGGAATGGCAACGAATAGAGAGAAAGATCCTTCCGATTTTCTTGCTCTTGGAAAAATCATATGTATCTTCCGGACACCGCAGTGATTGAGAAAATCCATGTGTTACGATGCTCATACTCGTAAGTGGAAGTTACGCATGGAGACACATCGTTTTGTAATACAAAGAATAGAACTCTAGGGAATTTTCAGATCAAGCTTGTCTAAAACTACGACTATGGAAATAGCTCATGCCTACCAAGCATCCAGGAGCACCACGAAAACCTAATTCCACCGCCGCAACCTTCTGTACCCGAGAGATCCCATCTTGGGGCCTTTTCCGGAGCTCCGCCGGAGAGGGCATTGATCACGGAGGGCCTCTACATCAACTCCATGGCCTCTCCGGTGATGTGTGAGTAGTTTACTTCAGACCTTCGGGTCCATAGTTATTAGCTAGATGGCTTCTTCTCTCTCTTTGGATCTCAATACAAAGTTCTCCTCGATTATCTTGGAGATCTATTTGATGTAACTCTTCTTTTTGCAGTGTGTTTGTCGAGATCCGATGAATTGGGTGTTTATGATCAAGTTTATCTATGAACAATATTTGAATCTTCTCTGAATTCTTTTATGTATGATTGGTTTATCTTTGCAAGTCTCTTCGAATTATTAGTTTGGTTTGGCCTACTAGATTGATCTTTCTTGCAATGGGAGAAGTGCTTAGCTTTGGGTTCAATCTTGCGGTGCTCGATCCCAGTGACAGAAAGGGAAACGACGCGTATTGTATTGTTGCCATCGAGGATAAAAAGATGGGGTTTATATCATATTGCATGAGTTTATCCCTCTACATCATGTCATCTTACTTAAAGCATTACTCTGTTCTTATGAACTTAATACTCTAGATGCATGCTGGACAGCGATCGATGTGTGGAGTAATAGTAGTAGATGCAGAATCATTTCGGTCTACTTGTCACGGACGTGATGCCTATATACATGATCATACCTAGATATTCTCATAACTATGCTCAATTCTATCAATTGCTCGACAGTAATTCATTTACCCACCGTAATACTTATGCTCTTGAGAGAAGCCACTAGTGAAACCTATGGCCCCCGGGTCTATCTTCCATCATATTAATCTTCCAACACTTAGCTATTTATATTACCGTTTATTTTACTTTGCATCTTCATTTCTCCTTATCATAAAAATACCAAAAATATTATCTTATCATATCTATCAGATCTCACTCTTGTAAGTGACCGTGAAGGGATTGACAACCCCTTTATCGCGTTGGTTGCGAGGTTCTTATTTGTTTGTGTAGGTGCATGGGACTCGAGCATGACCTCCTACTGGATTGATACCTTGGTTCTCAAAAACTGAGGGAAATACTTATGCTACTTTACTGCATCACCCTTTCCTCTTCAAGGGAAAACCAATGCAGTGCTCAAGAGGTAGTAAGAAGGATTTCTGGCGCCGTTGCCGGGGAGATTCGCGCCAAGTCAAGTCAAGATTTGACTCCTGACAACGATCCATTTCTGGTGCCGTTGCCGGGGAGTCTACGCACAAGTCAAGACATACCAAGTACCCATCACAAACTCTTATCCCTCGCATTACATTATTTGCCATTTGCCTCTCGTTTTCCTCTTCCCCACTTCACCCTTGCCGTTTTATTCGCCCTCTCTTTTCTGTTCGCCTTTTTTTGCTTACTTTTTGTTTGCTCGTGTGTTGGATTGCTTGCTTGTCACGATGGCTCTACCTAGATTTGGTGATCTTCACCTTAAAAGGTTAGAAGAGATCGAAAGCAACGTCAGGAGTTTTATGACTTTACAATTTGAGCATAATAATTTCTTTAGGAACGAGCTTAAGGAACAAATAAGCTTTATGGGTTATATGAATAAAGAGCTCGATGATATGTCTAAAGAATTTTATGGTCTGAAATCTCAGATTGCTCATCTCAAAAAATTAATTGCTGAAGTTTCGGATAAGCAAGCCACCTTAGTTAATAAGATGGCCGCTAAGTCAGAATTTTTTTCTGAAAATAAAAATGAAGATCTAAAAGTTATTGATATGTCTCCTAATAAATCTTTATTTTGCAATATGAATCTTGACAATGATGGGACTGAAGATGAACCACCTTTACCTAGAAGGCGTTCCAAAAATTCGGAGTTTTTAGATCTTGATGCAAAAGTTGGTAAAAGTGTGATTGAAGAGGTCAAAACTTTAGATATCAGTGAAGCCACTATTTTGGATTTTAAGGAATTTAATTATGATAATTGCTCTTTGATAGACTGTATTTCCTTGTTGCAATTTGTGCTAAATTCTCCTCATGCTTATAGTCAAAATAAAGCTTTTACTAAACATATCATTGATGCTTTGATGCAATTTTATGAAGAAAAACTTGAGTTGGAAGTTTCTATCCCTAGAAAACTATATGATGAGTGGGAACCTACTATTAAAATTAAAATTAAAATTAAAGATCATGAATGCTATGCTTTGTGTGATTTGGGTGCTAGTGTTTCCACGATTCCGAAAACTTTATGTGATTTGCTAGGATTCCGTGAATTTGATGATTGTTCTTTAAACTTGCACTATGCAGATTCCACTATTAAGAAAACTATGGGAAGAATTAATGATGTTCTTACTGTTGCAAATAGGAACTATGTGCCCATAGATTTCATTGTTATTGACATAGATTGCAATCCTTCATGTCCTATTATTCTTGGTAGACCTTTCCTTAGAACGATTGGTGCAATTATTGATATGAAGGAAGGGAATATTAGATTCCAATTTCCGTTAAAGAAAGGCATGGAACACTTCCCTAGAAAGAAAATTAAATTACCATATGAATCTATAATGAGAGCCACTTATGGATTGCCTACCAAAGATGGCAATACCTAGATCTATTTTCGCTTTTATGCCTAGCTAGGGGCGTTAAACGATACCGCTTGTTGGGAGGCAACCCAATTTTATTTTTATTCCTTGACTTTTGTTCATGTTTAGTAATAAATAATTTATCTAGCCTCTGTTTTGGTTGTGTTTTTTGTGTTTAATTAGTGTTTGTGCCAAGTAGAACCGTTGGGAAGACTTGGGCAAAGTCTTTTTGATCTTGCTGTAAAAAACAGAAACTTGAGCGCTCACGAGAATTGCTGCCATTTTTATTTGGAGAGTGATATTTAGTTAATTATTTTTGCAGATTATTAATAGATAAATTACTCATGTCCAGCAATTTATTTTACAATTTTTGGGATTCCATAAGTTTGCGTTAGTTACAGATTACTACAGACTGTTCTGTTTTTGACAGATTCTATTTTTCATGTGTTGTTTGCTTATTTTGATGAATCTATGGCTAGTAAAAGAGTTTATAAACCATATATAAGTTGGAATACAATAGGTTTAACACAAATATAAATAAAGAATAAGTTCATTACAGTACCTTGAAGTGGTGTTTTGTTTTCTTTCGCCAACGGAGCTCATGAGATTTTCTATTTTGAGTTTTGTGTTCTGAAGTATTCAAGTTTTGGGTAAAGATTTGATGGATTATGGAACAAGGAGTGGCAAGAGCCTAAGCTTGGGGATGCCCATGGCAACCCAAGGTAAAATTCAAGGACACCAAAAATCCTAAGCTTGGGGATGCCTTCCAAGCATCCCCTCTTTCGTCTTCGTCTATCGGTAACTTTACTTGGAGCTATATTTTTATTCACCACATGATATGTGTTTTGCTTGGAGTGTATTGTATGATTTGAGTCTTTGCTTTTTAGTTTACCACAACCATCCTTGCTGTACACACCTTTTGAGAGAGACTCACATGATTTGAAATTTATTAGAACACTCTATGTGCTTCACTTATATCTTTTGAGCCATATAGTTTTTGTTCTAGTGCTTCACTTATATCTTTTAGATCACGGTGGTGGTTTTATTTTATAGAAATAGTTGATCTCTCATGCTTCACTTATATTATTTTGAGAGTCCTTTAGAACAACATGGAAATTTTCTTTTAGGAATAATATAAAAACTTTCATACAAGTGCATTGAATACTATGAGAAGTTTGATACTTGATAATTGTTTTGAGATATGGACATGGTGATATTAGAGTCATGCTAGTTGAGTAGTTGTGAATTTGAGAAATACTTGTGTTGAAGTTTGTTATTCCCGTAGCATGCACGTATGGTGAACCGTTATGTGACGAAGTCGGAGCATGATTTGTTTATTGGTTGTCCTCCTTATGAGTGGCGGTCGGGGACAAGCGATGGTCTTTTCTTACCAATCTATCCCCCTAGGAGCATGCGCGTAATACTTTGTTTCGATAACTAATAGATTTCTGCAATAAGTATGTGAGTTCTTTATGACTAATGTTGAGTCCATGGATTATACGCACTCTCACCCTTCCACCATTGCTAGCCTCTCTAATACTACGCACTTTTCGCCGGTATCATACACCCACCATATACCTTCCTCAAAACAGCCACCATACCTACCTATTATGGCATTTCCATAGCCATTCCGAGATATATTGCCATGCAACTTTCCACCGTTCCGTTATTATGACACACTTCATCATTGTCATATTGCTTGCATGATCATGTAGTTGACATCGTATTTGTGGTAAAGCCACCATTCATAATTCTTCATACATGTCACTCATGCATCATTGCACATCCCGGTACACCGCCGGAGGCATTCACATAGAGTTATATTTTGTTCTAAGTATCGAGTTGTAAATCTTGAGTTGTAAGTAAATAAAGTGTGATGATCATCATTACGAGAGCATTGTCCCAAGTGAGGAAAGGATGATGGAGACGATGGTTCCCCCACAAGTCTGGATGAGACTCCGGACAAAAAAAAAGAGAAAGGACATAAAAAAGGTGTCACACCCTAGCTAGTTCATGCATTAGAGTGTTGCATCATGTTTACTCTTTCATCAGAAACCTGAAATGGGGATGACAGAACCCCCAGCCCCCTCTGAAACCAACTAGGGTTTACTAAAAACTTTTTCAATGAACCTGAAATGCCCTTCTAAAATGCCCATCATTTTTGTCTTGGTTCAGAACCTCTGCCAGAAGTCATGCACATTTTCCTAGGCCATCTTAGGGTTTTTGAATTAAATCATAAATATTTGAATTTGGGCATTTAAAATTATATAAAATATTTAAATGCTTAAATATCTCCAAACTAAAATGTTTCATGTTGGAAATAATCGAACTATGGACCAGGAGTAGTTTGGTGATTTTAGGAGTTGTTTAAGTATTTTTATTAATTCAACAAAGTTGCAGAAGTATTAAAAAAACAGAAAACAGAAAAAATATAAAAAAAACCTTACCTGGCGCCAGCACCCGGCCCACCTGCCGGCCCAGCCCAGCGCCGCTCCAGCGAGCTGCTTGCCGGCCAGGCAGGCAGGCAGGTGCCCGACGGCGACCGCAGCGCGCGCCACGCAGCTGGCTGCCGCCCTGCTCCACCTCCTCGCCTCGGGGCTGGATGGATGAGCTCCACGCAGCGCCGTGAACCCGCAGGACACCTCCATTCTCCCCCAACCCCTCTCTCTCGCGCTCCCCCGCCATGGCCGACGCCATCGCCGCCACCCCCTCGCCGTAGCCACGCCCTCCGTCAATCCCACGCCGTGCCGCCGTGTCCAGGAGCTCCGCTACCCTCCTCTCCTTCGAGCAAGCCGAGCCCCGAGCGCTCGCAAGGCCCGAGCCCACCGCATCGACCTCGACCGAACCGCCGTCGCCGGAGATCCCCTTCAACGCCGTCGTCGCTCCGGTCCGTCCCCGGCCGCACCAAGGGCTTCGTCGAACTCCCCGTGAGCTTAGCCATCTTCCCCTCCCTTCTTTTCTTGCTCCCGAGCCGTGTAGCGACCTCCCGGAGCTCAACCGCACCCACCGCCGCGGAGCTCGTCGCCGACGTGCTCCCGATCATCCTCCGGCCACTCCACGGTGTCCATCATGCTCACCGCGTCACGTAGCACCTAACTAGCTACTCCCCGCACCTCACCGACCCCTCTTGCGTCAAGTTCGACTTCGGCCGAACTCCGGTGGCCGCCAAAGTCGTCGCCGGCGCCAACTCCGGCCACCCCGACCCCAACGGACTCCACCAAGAGCTGCGGTTCGTCCTCAGCTCCTCTCCGGTGGCCTCCGCGGCTTGTTTGGTTGCCGGAACGGCAAAAACCACTTCCGCCGCCGCGTCGGGCTCGCCGGCGGCTAAACGCCGGTGCAGCCGACCCGGGTTTGACCACGGGTGGGCCCTGGTTGACTCTCCTGAGTCAATGACAGGTGGGGCCCAGCCCTGTTAACTAATTAGGATTAGTTTAAATTAATTTTAGTTTAACTAATCACACTGACACGCGGGACCCACTGTCAGGTTTGACCCGGACCGTGTCCCGTTGACCTGCTGATGTCACACTGACGTCAGGCTGACGCAATAAATTAATTTCTGGATTTAATCTAATATAGGAAATTCCAGAATATAGTTTAAACTTCAAAAATTCATAACTTTTAATCTGTAACTCCAAATCAGACAAGTTATATATGAAAAATGATCAGAAAAATCCAATCTATCCATCTGTACTATTCTCATGCATGATTAAACAAGTTAACTTGATGTTTAACGCATAACAAGGAAAAACACTTTAGAGGGCCATGTATGAGTTTGAAATTTGAATCTTTGATTCAAATTGGTTCAAACCCTTCTGGTCTTAGTTGCATTAGCCCAACACACTCATATTGCCATGTTTCATGCATGCATCATATTGTTGCACATTGTTTGGTGATAGTTGTGTATCGGTGTTCTTTGCGGCAGGTTCTGCCTCCGAGGAGTACCGTGATTACCCTAACGAAGAACCGTATCAGTGCATCGAACCATCAGGCAAGCAACCAACCATTTGATCATATCGATACAATCCCATGTTCTCGCTCCTGCTCTCTTTTACTGCATTAAGACAACGCGTTCAAACTGCTGTGTGCTACGGTAGTTGAACCCACTTCCTCTGCATGACCTGTCATTGCCACAGTAACTAGATGAAACCCACTAGCATGTGTAGGAGTTGATTGAGCCATATGTATGTGTTGTTCCTACCTTGCTATGCCTGCTATGCTTAGAGTCGTGTCAGGTCTGGTTCATCTGGGTGATGGGCTAGAGTGAAATGATTATGTCGGTAATGAGAGTGGTGTGGTGAACACGATTTGGTAAAGGTACCGATGAGAGGCCATGTAGGAGTACATGGTGGGTTGTTTCATTGAAGCCGACCTTAAGCACTGAGATCTGTATGCGTGATTTAAGATACAGCTACTACCATGCATTGGGCCCTGAAATATGACCCCGCTCGACTTCTTATTCACCCTAGCTCTCTGTCCAGGAGTTGCAAGTAGTTTCTGGTGTTTGTAGCCTACTGGAGGCCGTGGACAGCGCTGACCGTAGGGGTGGGCTGTGATGCGGTAGGTACGTGGCCGGGTGTACCGAATACCCGTTAGGTATCTCAGGAACCCTGTTCACATCGTTCGGGGCCGTATGGGAAACCCCGGCCGGACTCCCTGCGGATGGAACCTGAATAGGCGATAAACCTGGACTAGAGGCTTAAGTGTTTAGGTAGGTCGTGGTCTACACCCACGTCGGCTTTCGCTTGAAGTCTGCCGAGCACATGTCGTGTGCAGACGCTAAGTGGTGGAAACATGTATGAAGAAGTACACCCCTGCAGGGTTAACATCATCTATTCGAATAGCCGTGTCCGCGGAAAAGGACTTCTGGGTTGCTTATATCAGTTCATAGACAAGTGAAAGTGGATACTCTAAAATACGCAAGATAAGCGTGAGTGCTATGGATGGCGTTCTCGTAGGGAGACGGGAGCGGATCCATAGTGGTGTATTGGTTGGTGAATATGTGGACTCGTGTGCGCCACCTCAAAAGAGTCGCTTGCAGTCGTAGTCTAGGATAGCCACCGAGTCAAAGCTGGCTTGCTGCAGTTAAACCCCACCATCCCCTTGTTGAAAATGATGCATATGTAGTTAGTTCTGATGTAAGTCTTGCTGGGTACATTTGTACTCACGTTTGCCTATTTTATGTTTTTGCAGAGAGACTTCAGTCTCACTAGTAGTTCCACGTGGACTTCGACGTTTAGCTTGTTACCTCAGCTACGATCTTGTGCCCTCGGCAGGATCTGGTAGATAGTCAGGCTTCTCAGCCTTTTTCATTTATAGATGTCTGTACCCAGACATGATAGCTTCCGCTTGTGCTTTGACTTGTATGCTCTGAGTGTTGGGTCATGAGACCCATGTTTGTAATATCTCGCTCCTCGGAGCCTATTGATAAACTACTTGAGTCGTAGAGTCATTTTGTGATGCCATGTTGTATTGCACATATCGAGCATATTGTGTGTATGTTATTGAAATGCTTGGTATGTGTGGGATCTGACTATCTAGTTGTTTATCTTTAGTAGCCTCTCTTACCGGGAAATGTCTCCTAGTGTTACCGCTGAGCCATGGTAGCTTGCTACTGCTCTGGAACACTTAGGCTGGCCGGCATGTGTCCTTCTTCGTTCCTGTGTCTGTCCCTTCGGGGAAATGTCACGCTTTGAGTACCGGAGTCCTGTTAGCCCGCTACAGCCCGGTTTACTGGAGTCCTGCTAGCCCAGTGCTACAGCCCGGACCCACTTGCTGATGACCGACACGTTCGAAGCTGGGTCATGGATGCCTGTCCCTGTAAGTCTGTGCCACTTTGGGTTTACGACTAGTCATGTCAGCCCGGGCTCTTTATCATATGGATGCTAGCGACACTTTCATATACGCGAGCCAAAAAGCGCAAACGGTCCCGGGAAAAGGTAAGACGACACCCGTGGGGATACCGTGCGTGAGGCCGCAAAGTGATATGAGGTGTTACCAGCTAGATCGATGTGACATCGAGTCGGGGTCCTGACAGCGTTGGTAGCTTTAGTTGCATTAGCCCAACACACTCATATTGCCATGTTTCATGCATGCATCATATTGTTGCACATTGTTTGGTGATGCCTGTGTATCGTTATCCTTTACGACAGGATCTGTCCCCGAGGAGTACCGTGACTACCCTAACGAAGAACCGTATCCGTGCATCGAACCATCAGGCAAGCAACCAACCATTTGATCATATCGATACAATCCCATGTTCTCGCTCCTGCTCTCTTTTACTGCATTAAGACAACGCGATTCAAACTGCTGTGTGCTACGGTAGTTGAACCCATTTCCTCTGCATGACCTGTCATTGCCACAGTAACTAGATGAAACCCACTAGCATGCGTAGGAGTTGATTGAGCCATATGTATGTGTTGTTCCTACCTTGCTATGCCTGCTATGCTTAGAGTCGTGTCAGGTCTGGTTCATCTGGGTGATGGGCTAGAGTGAAATGATTATGTCGGTAATGAGAGTGGTGTGGTGAACACGATTTGGTAAAGGTATCGATGAGAGGCCATGTAGGAGTACATGGTGGGTTGTTTCATTGAAGCCGACCTTAAGCACTGAGATCTGTATGTGTGATTTAAGATTCAGCTACTACCATGCATTGGGCCCGAAACCAATGGACCCTCTCGACTTCTTATTCACCCTAGTTCTCTGTCCAGGAGTTGCAAGTAGTTTCTGGTGTTTGTAGCCTACTGGAGGCCGTGGACAGCGCTGACCGTAGGGGTGGGCTGTGATGCGGTAGGTACGTGGCACGGTGTACCGAATACCCGTTAGGTATCTCGGGAACCCTATTCACATCGTTTGGGGCTGTGAGCGAAACCTCGGCCGGATCTCCTCATGGATGGAACCCGAATAGGCGATAAACCTGGACTAGAGACTTAGGTGATTAGGTAGGTCATGGCCGACACCCACGTTGGGCTTCCGCTTGAAGGTTGCCGAGTACATGTCGTGTAAACGACGGTAAGTGGTGAGAGCGTGTATGAAGAAGTACACCCCTGCAGGGTTATCATGATCTATTTGAATAGCCGCGTCCGCGGTAAAGGACTACTTGGTTGCCTATACAGTTCATAGACAAGTAAATGGAAACTACTAAAAGCCTCAAGATAAGTGTGAGTGCCGAGGATGGCTCTTCCGTGGGAAGATGAAGGTGGATCCTCGGTAGTGTATTGAAGTGGTGAGTAGTGGACTCGTGTGCGCAAAACCATTTCAAGTTGGAGTCTCGTAGGATAGCCTAGCCAAGAGTCAAAGCTGGCTTGCTGCAATAACTCCACCAACCCTTCTTGATAATGTGCATGTATGTAGGATCTGATGTAAGTCTTGCTGAGTACCTTTGTACTCATGTTGCTATAATCTACATTTTTTACAGAAGACGCTGCAACCCCTTCTGATGGGTTCTTCGTAGACGTTGACATCAATGAGTAGGCTAAGGACCAGGTGGTGATCCTGAGCTTGTGAAGGACCACGTAGTATAGCTAGGCTTTCCAAGCCTCTTTTATTTTACTAGTTGTCTGTACTCAGACAAGTTACTTCCGCTGCTGGTTTGTATGACTGTATGACTTGAATGCTGGGTCATGTGACCCGTACCTATGTGTATGTTATGTATGGCTCTCTGAGCCTTAAATAAAGTACTTGTGTCGTAGAGTCATGTTGTGATGCCTTGTTGTATTTGCACATATCGAGCATATTGTGTGTATGATTGAAATGCTTGGTATGTGTGGGATCTGACTATCTAGTTGTTTATCCTTAGTAGCCTCTCTTACCGGGAAATGTCTCCTAGTGTTACCACTGAGCCATGGTAGCTTGCTACTGCTCTGGAACACTTAGGCTGGCCGGCATGTGTCCTTCTTCGTTCCTGTGTCTGTCCCTTCGGGGAAATGTCACGCATTGAGTACCGGAGTCCTGTTAGCCCGCTACAGCCCGGTTTACCGGAGTCCTGCTAGCCCAGTGCTACAGCCCGGACCCACTTGCTGATGACCGACACGTTCGTTGCTGGGTCATGGATGCCTGTCCCTGTAAGTCTGTGCCACTTTGGGTTTACAACTAGCCATGTCAGCCCGGGCTCCTTATCATATGGATGCTAGCGACACTATCATATACGTGTACCAAAAGGCGCAAACGGTCCCAGGCAAAGGTAAGATGACACCCGTGGGAATACCGTGCGTGAGGCCGCAAAGTGATATGAGGTGTTACATGCTAGACCTATGTGGCATCGAGTCGGGGTCCTGACAGCGTTGGCATCAGAGCCGGACTGCCTGTAGGTTCTCCAAGCCAAACTGGTCGATGTTGAGTCTAAAAATTCTTTAGTTATATGTAGGGGAATTGTTTGTGGGTTGGAACGTAAGGCTCTTTTTACTCCTTTATCTTATGACATCCTGATCTGAGTCAGTCTATTCTTCCATCGGGGGTTAAGGAATTAGGATATTTTCTCTCTATCAGGTTCACGTGTTACTAATCAGTAGTACCTTATAGGTTTGATGGATACAAGCCTAGTCCAGTTCTACTACCACATTATGTTGCTAGGATGGACTCAGAACTTGATATGATGTTGTTGAGTGTGTATGAAATCCTTTGTCAAATGTCTCAAAATCCCTCTTGAGCATTTACAGCCGTTATGCTGTCAAAATTTTGCTAGAAATTCTAATGCCTTTGCATTATGATTGTGTTTTCAGATGGCCACTCGCGACCTCAATCAAGTGGTTCGCCTGACTTGATGCCTAGATGTACCCGGCCATACCACCATGTTGGTCAGGGTAATGACTGAGGCTGGATACCGTTGGTATCCTGAGTACACGGTCGAGGAGCAATTTCGAGACTTTAATCAAAGCCAGTATCTCTGCACTGTCAGGATATTTCCATCTTATCCTGGATCCACCGAGCCCCTTCACTGCTCCTATGGACTAGGGGTTACTATTGAGATGGCCGTGCAGGATGCCGCCTACTCTATGATGACCATCATGCGAGTCAGGTCTGGCCTATTTCGGGACTCTGATTTCCGGTATATGCCAGGATCACTTCCGGGAGCACAAGGGTATCTCCAGGCTATCTATGCTGACCCCACTCAGGAGGATTCACGGACTCGCACCACTGCTGAGATGCTCGAGGATAAGGACCGTGAAAATCGGGCCTTGAGGCTAGAGCTCTTCAATACCCGTGCTGACCATTGGGCCACGTTGACTCGGTTTGCACCGGCGGTGCAAGCTGGATATTCGGATATGCGCGATCTCTATCCTGTGAGATCTGCTCTGCCAGACGTGATGGGTTGGCGTGATGTAGGAGGCATCACCCCACCTCGTGGTCCCCGCAGGCCACCGTCTGTTGGTCCAAGACCTCATCCTAGCCCCTATGGTCCACAAGCTCCGCGAGATCGTCTGTTCCCGGATGATCATGTTGAGCTTCCAGGCTATGGAGGTGACTTCTACGAGGACTACTACGGATCGGTCTGAGTTAGTGGTAGTATCACTAGTTCGTACTAGCTGTGTCGTCTATCGTCCTGCGTGACTCGTGGGATATGACCTAGTTTGTACCGCCTTCCGGAGGTGTAGAAAAATAATGTATAGGAGCTTGGGATGCCTCCGATGAGATGTAATCCTCTTTTCACCGTAATAGTACCTTGTTTGGTCTTGTACTAAACCTTGTATGGTGTGTATGACGATGGAATAAAAGAAGCAGTTTCTGTATCTACCATGTCATACGGATGATCATCTTGCATTCCGAGTTATTCCTTACATTCTGTATCCTATGTCGGAATCTTATCATTCTGACTAAATCATTGTCTTGTTTACCTAGGATGGTCAACACGCGCAATAACCCTGCTCCTCAAGAGCAGGCCGAAGGCAGTGAAGTCAGGAATGCAAATCTGCCTCATCCTCCTTCCCTAGCCGAAGTTATGCTGGAAGCCGAGAGAAACAAGCGGGAGACCAACCGTTTGTTGGAGCGTATTGAACAGAACACAGCACGGCATCAGAGAAATAACTTGGTGTCACTCAGTGATTTCATCAAGTTACATCCACCCATGTTCCACCACTCCGTCGAGCCTCTCGACGCTGATGACTGGCTTCGCAGTATCTCTCACAAACTGCGTTCCGCGCTGGTAGCTGAGGCTGACAAGGTCACCTTTGCTGCATATCATCTTGAAGGCCCCGCCAGTCTATGGTGGGAGAATTATGGAGCTATGCGCCCAGCGGGCCATGTCACTACTTGGGCTGAATTCAGCGAGGCTTTCTGTGAACATCACATTCCGGAGGGTCTCATGGACCATAAACGTGAGGAATTTTGCAGTTTCACTCAGGGCCGACTCTCTGTGGATGCTTACAGCAGGGAGTTCGGTAACCTCGCACGATATGCCACTGAGGAAGTTTCTACTGATGCCAAGAAGCAAGCAAGGTTCCGTAAGGGGCTTAGTCCTGAGCTTCGCCGCGACCTCCGTCTGCATGAGTGCACATCTTTTCAGAAGCTTGTTAACAAGGCCATCAGTGCTGAGACTGGTCAGTCTGATTATGACGCAACACACAAGCATGGCCGTGACGTGGGTTCCTCATCCGGTGCTGGCCCTCAGAAGCGCCGCGTGTGGGTGCCCAACACTGCCCTGCCACCCAGGTTCACACCGAGGCCATCCTTCCAGGCGCCTCGCCCTGTTCAACAGTCTGCACCAGCCAAGCCCTATGGTGGTCCAACCAACAATGCTCCTCCACGTACCAGTTCTGTGACTTGCTTTAAGTGTGGGGAATCTGGCCACTATATGCGCGAGTGTCCCCAGACCAACCCCAACCAATCTGCTAAAGCTGTTAGCCGTGGCAAGCCGACAGGGAAAGTGTTCCACGCCAAGCCGGCCACCGCTACACGTGGCCATGTCAACTGTATCTCTGCCGAAGAAGCTCAAGAGGATCCCAACGTCGTTCTCGGTACGCTCCTTGTTAATTGCCACCCGACATCTGTTCTTTTCGATACAGGAGCATCTCATTCATTCATATCCGAGAACCATGCTCGCTTGCATAACACCGCATTCTGTGACATGCCATCCTCTATGGTAATTCAAACTCCGGGATCCAAATGGCAAACCTCTAGGGTAAGTCATGGAAATGAAATCCAAGTCGACAGACTTGTTTTCCTTGCATCTTTGATAGCTCTTAAATCTTCAGATATTAATATCATCTTGGGTATGGACTGGATGTCAGCCCATCATGCCAAAATCGATTGCTTCTCTAGGACTGTTCAACTCACCCATCCTTCGGGGAAGATAGTCAATGTCTTGACCCGAATAGCCAAGCGACAGTTATATTCTCTTAACGCCAGCCCTTTGCCAGACCTTGAGGACGTTCCGGTAGTCCGTGACTTCCCGGATGTCTTCCCAGAGGAATTGCCAGGTGTTCCACCTGACAGGGATGTTGAGTTCGTAATAGACCTTATTCCAGGAACCGTCCCGATTGCTAGAAGACCTTATAAGATGGCACCACTAGAACTAGCCGAGCTTAAGAAACAACTCAATGAGTCCTTGAAAAAGGGTTTCATCCGACCTAGTTCATCTCCATGGGCTTGCCCCGTCCTCTTCGTCAAGAAGAAGGATGGTACAAACCGGATGGTTGTAGATTATCGACCTGTCAATTTGGTCACAATCAAGAACAAATATCCGCTCCCCAGGATCAACGACCTGTATGATCAGCTCGCTGGATCCTCAATCTTCTCCAAAATGGATTTGAGGTTGGGCTACCATCAAATCAAAATCAGGAATGGGGACATTTCTAAAACGGCCTTTGTCACTCGTTATGGTCAATACGAGTACACCATCATGTCCTTCGGTTTAACCAACGCTCCAGCCACCTTTTCTCGGTTAATGAACTCAATCTTCATGGAGTATTTGGATAAATTCGTCGTGGTTTACCTCGATGATATACTCATCTACTCCAAGAGCGAGGAAGAACATGCCGAACATCTAAGGCTAGTGTTGAAGAAACTTCGAGAGCATCGCCTTTATGCCAAATTTTCTAAATGTGAATTCTGGTTGTCAGAAGTGACCTATCTGGGTCATGTAATATCTGGTAAAGGTATTGTTGTTAACCCTGAGCGAGTTCAAGCCGTCCTTAATTGGACTCCACCTGAGTCGGTCAAGCAAGTTCAGAGTTTTCTGGGCTTAGCGAGCTATTGTCGTCGCTTTGTCGAGAACTTCTCCAAAGTTGCTAAACCTCTAACCGAACTCCTCAAGAAAGATAAAAAGTTCGAATGGACTCCACAATGTGAGCTCAGCTTTCAGGAACTGAAAAGACGCCTGACTTCTGCCCCCGTGCTGGTACCGCCAGACTTCTCCAAGGACTTCGTTATCTACTGCGACGCCTCGCGACAAGGACTAGGTTGCATTCTCATGCAAGATCGACACGTAATTGCTTACGCTTCCCGGCAATTGCACCCACATGAGGAGAATTATCCTACTCATGATCTAGAGCTTGCAGCAGTAGTCTATGCACTTAAAACCTGGCGATATTACCTTCTTGGTAATCGTTGCGAAATATTCACTGATCACCAAAGTTTGAAGTACATCTTCACCCAACCGGATTTGAATCTCAGGCAAAGACGTTGGGTTGAGTTGATCACAGATTTCGACTTAGGAATAACTTACACCCCAGGGAAAGCCAACGTCATGGCTGATGCGCTAAGTCGTAAATCTTATTGTAACAACCTGATGTTACAACAAAGTCAACCGCTTCTCCATGAGGAATTTCGGAAGCTTAACCTTCACATTGTTCCTCAAGGTTTTCTTTCCACCTTGGTGGCAAAACCTACCCTTACGGATCAGATCATCAAAGCACAGAAGGTAGATCCGGGAATTTCCCGCATCAAGAGAAACATCAAGAAAGGAGTTGCGAATTGTTTCTCCATTGATGATCAAGGGGTCGTATACTTCGGGAATCGACTAGTGGTTCCCAAGGTGCGAAACCTGAGACGATTGATCCTTAAGGAAGCTCATGAATCTCCTCTCTCCATTCATCCCGGTAGTACCAAGATGTATCAGGACCTACGCCAGAGGTTCTGGTGGACTAGGATGAAGAGAGAAATTGCTCAGTATATTGCTAATTGCGACGTCTGCCATCGTGTAAAAGCAGAGCATCAACGGCCTGCTGGCACCCTTCAACCCTTAGCTATTCCTGAATGGAAATGGGATAAAATTGGTATGGATTTCATTACCGGTTTTCCCAGGACCAAGAAAGGGAATAATGCTATCTTCGTCGTGGTCGATCGTCTCTCCAAGGTAGCCCATTTCTTACCTGTTCGTGAGAGTATAACCGCTAGTCAGTTGGCAGACTTATACATCTCCCGAATAGTGTCTCTCCATGGTGTTCCTTTGGAAATTAACTCGGACCGAGGAAGTCTTTTCACCTCTCGATTTTGGGAAAGTTTCCAAAATTCTATGGGAACCCGCCTTTCCTTTAGCACCGCTTTTCACCCTCAATCGAGTGGTCAGGTAGAACGCGTCAACCAGATTCTAGAAGACATGCTTCGAGCCTCTGTTATCTCATTCGGAATGGATTGGGAGAAGTGCCTTCCATTTGCCGAATTCGCTTACAACAACAGCTATCAATCTAGCTTGGGTAAAGCCCCTTTTGAAGTTCTCTATGGACGACGGTGTCGAACACCCCTTAACTGGTCAGAAACCGGGGGAAGACAATTCTTTGGCCCGGATATGATTCAGGAAGCAGAAGAGCAAGTTCGCATCGTTCGTGAAAAGTTGAAAACAGCCCAATCTCGTCAGAAGAGTCAATATGACCGAAAACATAAGGCTATGACTTTCGAGGTTGACGAGAAGGCTTACCTTCGGGTTACTCCTCTAAAGGGAACCCATCGTTTCGGTATCAAAGGCAAATTGGCTCCTCGTTACATTGGACCTTTTCGCATCCTCGCTAAACGAGGAGAAGTTGCCTACCAGTTGGAACTACCTCCGCACCTCTCCAGAGTCCACGATGTTTTCCACGTTTCTCAACTCAGGCGTTGCTTCTCGGATCCTATCCGTGGAGTGGACCACGAAACGCTTGATCTCCAAGATAATCGAGAAGGCCCAAAAAATGAGAGAAAAAGTAGCACCATGATCTTCATGATAGAGAGTCTCCTATGATATCACTTTCATATACTAGTGGGAATTTTTCATTGTAGAAATTGGCTTGTATATTCCAATGACGGGCTTCCTCGAAATGCCCTAGGTCTTCGTGAGCAAGCAAGTTGGATGCACACCCATTTAGTTTCTTTTGTTGAGCTTTCATATACTTATATCTCTAGTGCATCCATTGCATGACAATCCGTACTCACTCACATTGATATCTATTGATGGGCATCTCCATAGCCCGTTGATATGCCTAGTTGATGTGAGACTATCTTCTCCTTTTTGTCTTCTCCACAATCACCATTCTATTCCACCATAGTGTTATATCCATGGCTCACGCTCATGTATTGCGTGAAGATTGAAAAAGTTTGAGAACATCAAAAGTATGAAACAATTGCTTGGCTTGTCATCGGGGTTGTGCATGATTTAAATATTTTGTGTGGTGAAGATGGAACATAGCCAGACTATATGATTTTGTAGGGATAACTTTCTTTGGCCATGTTATTTTGAGAAGACATGATTGCTTAGTTAGTATACTTGAAGTATTATTATTTTTATGTCAATATTAAACTTTTATCTTGAATCTTCCAGATCTGAACATTCATGCCACAATAAATAAAAATTACATTGAGAAATATGTTAGAAAGCATTCCACATCAAAAATTCTTTTTTTTTCATTTACCTACTCGAGGACGAGCAGGAATTAAGCTTGGGGATGCTTGATACGTCTCCAACGTATCTATAATTTTTTATTGCTCCATGCTATTATATTATCTATCTTGGATGTTAATGGGCTTTATTTTAAACTTTTATATCATTTTTGGGACTAACCTACTAACCGGAGGCCCAGCCCAAATTGCTGTTTTTTTGCCCATTTTAGAGTTTTGCCGAAAAGGAATATCAAACGAAGTCCAAACGGAATGAAACATTCGGGAACATGATTTTCTCAACAAACGTGATCCAGGAGACTTGGAGTGGGCGTCAAGAAACAATCGAGGAGGCCATGAGGCTGGGGGCGCGCCTACCCTCCCTGGGCGTGCCCTCCACCCTCATTGGCCCCTCATTGCTCCACCGACCTACTTCTTCCTCCTATATAAGTCCACGTACCCCCAAACATCCAGGAGCACCAGGAAAACCTAATTCCACCACCGCAACCTTCTGTACCCGAGAGATCCCATCTTGGGGCATTTTCCGGAGCTCCGCCTAAGGGGGCATTGATCATGGAGGGCCTCTACATCAACTCCATGGCCTCTCCAGTGATGTGTGAGTAGTTTACTTCAGACCTTCAGGTCCATAGTTATTAGCTAGATGGCTTCTTCTCTCTCTTTGGATCTCAATACAAAGTTCTCCTCGATTCTCTTAGAGATCTATTTGATGTAACTCTTCTTTTTGCAGTGTGTTTGTCGAGATCCGATAAATTGTGGGTTTATGATCAAGTTTATCTATGAACAATATTTGAATCTTCTCTGAATTCTTTTATGTATGATTGGTTTATTGCTACCTCCTGAGCACTGCGTTGGTTTTCCCCGAAGAGGAAGGGATGATGCAGTAAAGTAGCGTAAGTATTTCCCTCAGTTTTTGAGACCAAGGTATCAATCCAGTAGGAGGCTACACGCGAGTCCCTCGCACCTTCACAAAACAAATAAATCCTCGCAACCAACACGATAAGGGGTTGTCAATCCCTACACGACCACTTATGAGAGTGAGACCTGATAGATATGATAAGATAATATTTTTGGTATTTTTATGATAAAGATGCAAAGTAAAATAAAAGCAAAGTAAAAAGCAAAGGAAATTACTAAGTATTGGAAGATTAATATGATGAAGATAGACCTGGGGGCCATGGGTTTCACTAGTGGCTTCTCTCAAGAGCATAAGTATTCTATGGTGGGTGAACAAATTATTGTTGAGCAATTGACAGAATTGAGCATAGTTATGAGAATATCTAGGCATGATCATGTGTATATGCATCACGTCCGAGACAAGTAGACCGACTCCTGCCTGCATCTACTACTATTACTCCGCTCATCGACCGCTATCCAGCATGCATCTAGAGTATTAAGTTAATGAAAACAGAGTAACGCCTTAAGCAAGATGACATGATGTAGAGGGATAAACTCATGCAATATGATGAAAACCCCATCTTGTTATCCTCGATGGCAACAATACAATATGTGCCTTGCTGCCCCTGCTGTCACTGGGAAAGGACACCGCAAGATTGAACCCAAAGCTAAGCACTTCTCCCATTGCAAGAAAGATCAATCTAGTAGGCCAAACCAAACTGATAATTCAAAGAGACTTGCAAAGATAACCAATCATACATAAAAGATTTCAGAGAAGATTCAAATGTTGTTCATAGATAGACTTGATCATAAACCCACAATTCATTGGTCTCAACAAACACACCACAAAAAGAAGATTACATCGAATAGATCTCCAAAATAGAGGGGGAGAACATTGTATTGAGATCTAAAAATAGAGAAGAAGCCATCTAGCTAATAACTATGGACCCGTAGGTCTGAGGTAAACTACTCACACTTCATCGGAGGGGCTATGGTGATGATGTAGAAGCCCTCCGTGATCGATGCCCCCTCTGGCGGAGCTCCGGAACAGGCCCCAAGATGGGATCTCATGGATACAAAAAGTTGAGATGGTGGAATTAGGGTTTTGGCTCTGTATCTGATCGTTTGGGGGTACGTAAGTATATATAGGAGGAAGGAGTACGTCGGTGGAGCAACATGGGGCCCACGAGGGTGGAGGGCGCACCTTGGGGGGGGGGGGGTAGGCGCGCCCCCTACCTCGTGGCCTCCTCCTTTGTTTCTTGACGTAGGGTCCAAGTCTCCTGGGTCTTGTTCGTTGAGAAAATCACGTTCCCGAAGGTTTCATTCCGTTTGGACTCCGTTTGATATTCCTTTTCTTCGAAACCCTAAAATAGGCAAAAAAAACAGCAATTCTGGGTTGGGCCTCCGGTTAATAGGTTAGTCCCAAAAATAATATAAAAGTGGATAATAAAGCCCAATAATGTCCAAAACAGTAGATAATATAGCATGGAGCAATCAAAAATTATAGATACGTTGGAGACGTATCAAGCATCCCCAAGCTTAATTCCTGCTCGTCCTCAAGTAGGTAAATGATAAAAACAGAATTTTTGATGCGGAGTGCTACTTGGCAAAATTTTAATGTAATTCTCCTTAATTGTGGTATGAATATTCAGATCCGAAAGATTCAAGATAAAAGTTTAATATTGACATAAAAATAATAATACTTCAAGCATACTAACAAAGCAATCATGTCTTCTCAAAATAACATGGCCAAAGAAAGTTATCCCTACAAAATCATATAGTCTGGCTATGCTCAATCTTCATCATACAAAGTATTTAAATCATGCACAGCCCCGATGATAAGCCAAGCAATTGTTTCATACTTTTGACATTCTCAAACTTTTTCAATCTTCACGCAATACATGAGCGTGAGCCATGGATATAGCATTATAACTGGAATAGAATGGTGGTTGTGGAGAAGACAAAAAGGGAGAAGATAGTCTCACATCAACTAGGCGTATCAACGGGCTATGGAGATGCCCATCAATAGATATCAATGTGAGTGAGTAGGGATTGCCATGCAACGGATGCACTAGAGCTATAAGTATATTAAAGCTCAACAAAAGAAACTAAGTGGGTGTGCATCCAACTTGCTTGCTCATGAAGACCTAGGGCATTTTGAGGAAGCCCATCATTGGAATATACAAGCCAAGTTCTATAATGAAAAATTCCCACTAGTATATGAAAGTGCTAACGTAGGAGACTCTCTAGCATGAATATCATGGTGCTACTTTGAAGCACAAGTGTGGTAAAAGGATAGTAACATTGTCCCTTCTCACCTTTTCTCTCATATTTTTATTTTTTTTATTTGGGCCTTTTCTCCTTTTTTATGGCCTCTTTTCTTTCTTTTCTTTTTTATTTTTCATCCGGAGTCTCATCCCGACTTGTGGGGGAATCATAGTCTCCATCATCCTTTCCTCACTGGGACAATGCTCTAATAATGATGATCATCACGCTTTTATTTTCTTATAACTCAACAATTGCAACTCGATACTTAGAACAAAATATGACTCTATATGAATGCCTCCGACGGTGTACCGGGATATGCAATGAATCAAGAGTGACATGTATGAAAGAATTATGAATGGTGGCTTTGCCACAAATATGATGTCAACTACATGATCATGCTAAGCAATATGACAATGATGGAGTGTGTCATAATAAACGGAACGGTGGAAAGTTGCATGGCAATATATCTCGGAATGGCTATAGAAATGCCATAATAGGTAGGTATGGTGGCTGTTTTGAGGAAGGTATATGGTGGGTGTATGATACCGGCGAAAGGTGCGCGATATTAGAGAGGCTAGCAATGGTGGAAGGAAGAATACTGCGTATAATCCATGGACTCAACATTAGTCATAAAAAACTCATATACTTATTGCAAAAATCTACAAGTTATGAAAGCAAAGTATTACGCGCATGCTCCTAGGGGGATAGATTGGTAGGAAAAGACCATCGCTCGTCCCCGACCGCCACTCATAAGGAAGACAATCAAAAAATAAATCATGCTCCGACTTCATCACATAACGGTTCACCATACGTGCATTCTATGGGAATCACAAACATTAACACAAGTATTTCTCAAGTTCACAACTACTCAACTAGCATAACTTTAATATCACCATCTTCATATCTCAAAACAATTACCAAGCATCAAACTTCTCATAGTATTCAACACACTCATAAGAAAGTTTTTACTATTCTTGAATACCAAGCATATTGGGATTATTTAAGCAAATTACCATGCTATTTAAGACTCTCAAAATAATCTAAATGAAGCATGAGAAATCAATAGTTTCTGTAAAACAAATCCACCACCGTGCTCTAAAAGATATAAGTGAAGTACTAGAGGAAAACTATATAATTCAAATGATATAAGCGAAGCACATAGAGTATTCTAACAAATTTCAAATCATGTATGGCTCTCTCAAAAGGTGTGTACAACAAGGATGATTGTGGTAAACTAAAAAGAAAAAACTCAAATCATACAAGACGCTCCAAGCAAAACACATATCATGTGGTGAATAAAAATATAGCTCCATGCAAAGTTACCGATAGAAGTAGACGAAAAGAGGGGATGCCTTCCGGGGCATCCCCAAGCTTTGGCTTTTAGGTGTTCTTAGATTATCTTGGGGGTGCCATGAGAATCCCCAAGCTTAGTCTCTTGCCACTCCTTGTTCCATAATCCATCAAATCTTTACCCAAAACTTGAAAACTTCACAACACAAAACTTAAAGTAGAAAATCTCGTGAGCTCCGTTAGCGAAAGAAAACAAAAGACCACTTCAAGTTACTGTAATGAACTCATTATTTATTTATATTGGTGTTAAACCTACTGTATTCCAACTTCTCTATGGTTTATAAACTATTTTACTAGCCATAGATTCATCAAAATAAGCAAACAACACACGAAAAACAGAATCTGTCAAAAACAGAACAGTCTGTGGTAATCTGTAGCTAGCGCAAGATCTGGAACCCCAAAAATTCTAAAATAAATTTCTGGACGTGAGGAATTTATCTATTAATCATCTGAAAAAATAATTAACTAAATAGCACTTTCCAAATAAAAATGGCAGCAGTTCTCGTGAGCGCTAAAGTTTCTATTTTTTACAGCAAGATATCAAGACTTTCCCCAAGTCTTTCCAACGGTTCTACTTGGCACAAACACTAATTAAACACAAAAAACACAACCTAAACAGAGGCTAGATAAATTATTTATTACTAAACAGGAGTAAAAAGCAAGGAATAAAAACAAAATTGGGTTGCCTCCCAACAAGCGCTATCGTTTAACGCCCCTAGCTAGGCATAAAAAGCAAGGATAGATCTAGGTATTGCCATCTTTGGTAGGCAATCCATAAGTGGCTCTCATAATATATTCATGAGGTAATTTAATTTTCTTTCTAGGAAAGTGTTCCATGCCTTTCCTTAACAGAAATTGGAATCTAATATTTCCTTCCTTCATATCAATAATTGCACCAATCGTTTTAAGGAAAGGTCTACCAAGAATAATAGGACATGAAGGATTGCAATCTATGTCAAGAACAATAAAATCTATGGGCACATAATTCCTATTTGCAACAATAAGAACATCATTAATTCTTTCCATAGGTTTCTTAATAGTGGAATCCGCAAGGTGCAAGTTTAGAGAGCAATCATCAAAATCACGGAAACCTAACAAATCACACAAAGTCTTTGGAATCGTGGAAACACTAGCACCCAAATCACATAAAGCATAGAACTCATGTTATTTATGTTGGGGAACGTTGCAGAAAATTAAAAATTTTCCTACGGTTTCACCAAGATCCATCTATGAGTTCATCTAAGCAACGAGTCAAGGGAGTGAGTTTGCATCTACATACCACTTGTAGATCGCGTGCGGAAGCGTTCAAGGGGATGGTGATGATGGAGTCGTACTCGACGTGATTCGGATCACCGATGACCAAGTGCTGAACGGACAGCACCTCCGCGTTCAACACACGTACGGGACGGATGACGTCTCCTCCATCTTGATTCAGCAAGGAGGAAGGAGAGGTTGAGGAAGGCAGCTCCAACGGCAGCACGACGGCGTGGTGTTGTTGGTGCAGCAGTACTCCGACAGGGCTTCGCCAAGCACGTACGGAGGAGGAGAGGTGTTAGGGAGGGGATGGGCTGCGCCTTGGCTTGTGGTCTTGCTGCCCTCCCCTCACCCCTCTATTTATAGGGGAAGGGGCAAGGGGGGCCGGCCCTCTAGGGGAAACCCTAGAGGGGGGCGGCGGCCAAAGGGAGAGGGGAAAGAGGGGAGGCTTGCCCCCCAAGCTAGGGGGCGCCCCCTTTAGGGTTTCCCCCTCCCATGCCCTAGCTGCATGGGCCTAGGTGGGGAGGCGCGCCCAGCCCACTAGGGGCTTGCTCCCTCTCCCACACAGCCCATGTGCCCCCCCCGGGAGGGGTGGCCCCACCCGGTGGACCCCCGGAACCCTTCCGGTGGCCCCGGTACAATACCGGTATGCCACCGAAACTTTCCGGTGTCCGTTTAACCACTTTCCTTATATAAATCTTTACCTCCGGACCATTCCGGAACCCCTCGTGTCGTCCAGGATCTCATCCGGGACTCCGAACAACATTCGGTAATCACATACTTGTCTTCCTGATAACCCTAGCGTCACCGAACCTTAAGTGTGTAGACCCTACGGGTTCGGGAGACATGCAGACATGACCGAGACGGCCTCAGATCAATAACCAACAGCGGGATCTGGATACCCATGTTGGCTCCCACATGCTCCTCGATGATGTCATCGGATGAACCACGATGTCGAGGATTCAATCAACCCCGTATGCAATTCCCTTTGTCAATCGGTACGTTACATGCCCGAGACTCGATCGTTAGTATCCCAATACCTCGTTCAGTCTCGTTACCGGCAAGTCACTTTACTCGTACCGTAATGCATGATCCCGTGACCAAACACTTGGTCACCTTGAGCTCATTATGATGATGCATTACCGAGTGGGCCCAGAGATACCTCTCCGTCATACGGAGTGACAAATCCCAGTCTCGATCTGTGTCAACCCAACAAACACTTTCGGAGATACCTGTAATGCACCTTTATAGTCACCCAGTTACGTTGTGACGTTTGGTACACCCAAAGCACTCCTACGGTATCCGGGAGTTACACGATCTCATGGTCTAAGGAAGAGATACTTGACATTGAAAAAACTCTAGCAAACGAACTAACCGACCTTTGTGCTATGCTTAGGATTGGGTCTTGTCCATCACATCATTCTCCTAATGATGTGATCCCGTTATCAACGACATCCAATGTCCATAGCCTGGAAACCATGACTATCTGTTGATCACAACGAGCTAGTCAACTAGAGGCTCACTAGGGACATATTGTGGTCTATGTATTCACACGTGTATTACGATTTCCGGATAATACAGTTATAGCATGAATAAAAGAATATTATCATGAACAAAGAAATATAATAATAACACTTTTATTATTGCCTCTAGGGCATATTTCCAACAATTTAATCTTAATTTTAATAGTTGGTTCCCACTCATCATAAAGTTTTCTAGGGATAGACACTCCAATTCAAGTTTTTCTTCATAAGATTGCATCAAGGCATCAACGATATGTTTAGTGAACGCTTTATTTTGTCTATAAGTGTGAGGAGAATTTAGCACGGATTGCAACAAGGAAATACAATCAATCAAAGAGCAATTTTCATAATTAAATTCCTTGAAATCCAAAATAGTGGATTTAGCAACATCTAGGGTTTTAATTTCTTCGATCCCACTTTTATCAATTTTAGCATCAAGATCTAAAAACTCCGAATTCTTGGAACGTCTTCTAGGTAAAGGTGGATCATATTCAGTCCCATCATTATTAAGATTCATATTGCAAAACAAAGATTTAATAGGGGACACATTAATAACTTTTAGATCTTCATCTTTATTTTCATAGAAATCCGGTTTAGCAGCCATCCTATTAACTAAGATGGCTTGCTTATCCGAAATTTCAGTGCTCAATTTCTCAAGACGAGCAATTTGGGATCTCAAACCATCAAATTCTTTAGACATATCATCGAGCTCTTTATTCATAAAACTCATAAAACTTTTTTGTTCCTTAAGCTCGTTTCTAAAGAAACTATTATGCTCGAATTGCAAGACCATAAAACTCCTAACGTTGTTTTTGATTTCTTCTAAACTTTTAAGGTGAAGATCACCAAATCGGGGAAGAGCCATCGAGACAAGCAAGCAATCCAACACATAAGCAAACAAAAAGCAAGCGGGCAAATAGAGGCAAATAGAGAAAGAGAGGGAGGATAGAGAGAGAGAGAGGGCAAATAAAACGGCAATGGTGAAGTGGGGGAGAGGAAAACGAGAGGCAAATGGAAAATAATGTAATGCGGGAGATAATGATTGTGATGTGTACTTGGTATATTGACTTTTGTGTAGACTCCCCGGCAACGGCGCCATAAATCCTTCTTGCTACCTCTTGAGCACTGCGTTGGTCTTCCCCGAAGAGGAAGGGATGATGTAGTAAAGTAGCGTAAGTATTTCCCTCAGTTTTTGAGAACCAAGGTATCAATCCAGTAGGAGGCTACGCGTGAGTCCCTCGCACCTGCACAAAACAAATAAATCCTCACAACCAACGCGATAAGGGGTTGTCAATCCCTACATGGCCACTTACGAGAGTGAGATCTGATAGATATGATAAGATAATACTTTTGTTATTTTTATGATAAAGATGCAAGGTAAAATAAAAGCAAAGGAAAAAAGAAAAGGAAATTACTAAGTATTTGAAGATTAATATGACGAAGATAGACCCGGGGGCCATAGGTTTCACTAGTGGCTTCTCTCAAGAGCATAAGTATTCTATGGTGGGTGAACAAATTACTGTTGAGCAATTGACAGAATTGAGCATAGTTATGAGAATATCTAGGTATGATCATGTATATAGGCATCACGTCCGAGATAAGTAGACCGAGTCTTGCCTGCATCTACTACTATTACTCCACTCATCGACCGCTATCCATCATGCATCTAGAGTATTAAGTTAATGAAAACAGAGTAACGCCTTAAACAAGATGACATGATGTAGAGGGATAAACTCATGCAATGTGATGAAAATCCCATCTTGTTATCCTCGATGGCAACAATACAATACGATCATCGAGATTGTTTTGTCAATCCTTTTTAACCGGGGTGTTTCTCTTCAAGTGGATCCGATCATTTCAACATCCGTAAGATCAACTATCAGTTCGTCTCAATGGTGTTTGTTTCATCCGTCTTCAAGTTGTCTTTGTTTTTCCACCCTCCCACCCTTTTTCTTCGAGGACTCAGATTTCTAAATCAACTATCCATGTTATTCATGTGAAGCCTCTTCATCCTTTTCTTTCAAGTTTCGATCCGGTGATTTATCGTGCAGTTGCTAACGGAGCCTCAAGTTCATCATTCTTCATTCTTTTCTTCTCCGGTGGATTCAAATCAAGCTTTCGGTGTTGATCTCATATCCCTTGTTCCTCGTTTCAATGCCTTCTCATGCCGGTGCACCTTATATTCAGTCATTCTACGCTCGTTATTCTATTGTTCCGGAGTGCTCAAGATATCTCGAAGATTCGTGTTTCCACTCTGCTTTCGTAATCCTTTCAAGCTCTTTCGAGGTTGTTATCTCATACTGGCCATTTAATTCAACCGGTGCAATCTCTCTTTTCAAGCAATCATTCAACGGTGTTTCTTTTCAGTGGGCCCATAACCCACAGGTCTTTTCCCAGGATCTTACCTGACTCTTCTTATTTTCCCGGAGCTATCCTCAATTTTCTTTTTGAAGTTTGGCGTAAGAACGATTTGTCATCAGTCAAATGTTTTTCTCCAAGATCTTTCAAATTCTTTTCATCGTTGGCTCAACCTCTTCGTTTTGATTCTTCCGGAGTGCCTAAATAAGTCATGATGCTATTTCTCGTCGCCATTCTTAGTTTGGAAGACCGAAGAAGATTCTTCTTTCAACCTTGCTCCATTCTCTTCAAGATTCGTCATTCGAGATTGTTGTTATCCTCTCATAATTGTTTTCGATTATGGGGATTCTTTTCACCTATCCGGTACAAATTCAGGAGTCTTTTCAGTTTGATTCTTAAGAGGCCATCATCTCATTATTATTCATTTCAGCTGGCAGCTCTCACCGGTGCATCATTCAAATATTCTTTAATCAATTCATGATCTCTCCGTTCCCTTGTATCCAAATCCTCTCAAGTATCTTCGTGCTTCTTATAATTCTTCCTGGTGATTCATCCCTTTACTTCGTTCATTTTCAATTCTTATGGTGGTTTTCTTAAGAGTTCTCTTCCTTGTTATCGTATCAATTCATTTGTTGTTTTCAATCCTACCGGTGGATTTGTCGAAGACCTTCCCAACTTGACGCTATATCTATCTTAATTTTTTCTACGAGAATAAGTAATATGCCAAATCCGTTGTTTGTCATCAATTTAATTGGTGAAGGTTAAGCATAATCTAATTCTTATTCTTGTTTCATCCATATGTTAATCTTTTCTTCCGGAGTTTGTTCACGATGATTAAATTCTTGGTTTCAAGTGCTCGTCTTTCTTTCTGGAGCTCAAAGTTATTTCAATTATATCATCACGAAGATCCATCTAAATCATTGCAAGGCTCCAACCTTATTCTTTTATCCTTCATTTTGGTTGTTCATTCTTTTCTTATCGGAGTTCTCCAAGGAGGTTTTACCTGATGGTTGATCAAGGATTCAATTTCTTCTCGAAGTGTTCATCAACATTCTTTTCAGAGGAGCTCAAGCATTCTTCATCTTGCAATCCGGAGTACAATTCTTTTTACCATATTATTGGAGGTGGTATTATGTTATTCTTGATAATTTGAGTTCATGGCTCATGATTCACATGTTGTTAAGAATGGGGTATTTTAAATCCATCAACCTCTTCATTGGAATTATCTTAGGCTATATTTCACCTAAAACCGTCCCTAAGGATTGTTGCTATTTATGGTGCTCATATAGGACCCAAGTTCTTCTTTCATCCTTCCGGTGAAATAAGCTTTCTCATCTCCTTGTTGATATCAATCCAATCTATCGTTTTCGTCAGTGGCAGAATTTCAACTCAGTTTTGAGAGGTTTTCCATAAGCCCACTACAACCTTGCTCTTTTCGTTGTTGGGTTTTCCAACAACTCCGTTCGACCCTTCTACTAAAGATGCCTTTCAAGCTCTTTTGTGGCAGAAGTCGGCATTTTATTCTCCATTCTTTTATTTCAATTATTTATCGTCTATTCTTTTGTTCCGGAGGCATGGTGATGTTGCTCTCTTCAATCCATCATCTTGTTTGTCAAGATCATGTTCTTTCCATGCCTATCCATTTAACCGGAGTGTGGTGCCATTCTGCTCAAGTTCTTTTCGCCTTATCAAGCCTTGCATCTCTTTTCAACCGGAGTGCTGTCTGAGATTTTTCTTACCCCTTGTTCCATTCATTCAATAGTTCCGGAGTCAGTGTGTTGTGATTTCATCAAGTATCTTCTCATCTTACCAAGTTCTTATTCAATTCCTTTTCTTTTCAATCGAAGTGCTGCCCGAAGTTGTTCTTCCTTGTTCCTCTTTTCTAACGGAGTATTTTCAACTTCGTTCATCTCCATTACATTCTTTCTTTCAATTTGTTCAACTTCTCAAGGTTCTTTGGTTTCACTCGTTTGTCAAAGAAGCAACTTAGTTTTACCTCTTCTCTTTCTCTTCCGTTTTCCCTCCGGTGCCATTCTAGATCTCGGGACGAGATCCTTTTGTAGTGGTGGAGTGTTGTGATGCCCCGAGACCGTTGTGCCAGGTGTCTTCCTGTTATTCGCTGTTGTTGCCATGTCATTTGCTTGCGTGTTGCATCTTATCATGTCATCATGTGCATTGCATCATCATGTTTTAAAAACTTGCATCTGTCCCGGTCTCCTCGTTCTGTCCATTGTCCGTTCTGAGCCCAACCACACTTGCACGCGCCCGCGGCATGTCCGAAATAGTATTTTATAAGTGGCCGGAAAATGTTCTCGGAATGGGTTGAAAGTTGGCCTGTGGTCTTATTATAGCGCAGATAGACCGCCTGTCAAGTTTCATCGCATTCGGAGTTCGTTTGACGCCCCAACGAATAACTATAGCAGCAATATAGTCGGTCTAACGTCGGACGTTTTCGGTCTCCGGAAACACTCGCCGGGCCTCCCTCTCTTCTCTTCTCTCAGCTCGAGACCGTCTACACAGCTCACTACCTACCGCCAGGCCTAGCTGAAGCTCTCTCGTCAGCCCGCGAACCTCCTCGCGCGCGTCCGAAAATTGTCCCGGACCCGACCCGAGCAGTCGTCACAGTCGTGTCCGGATCATCCCCAAACATCTGCAAAACATCTCCGTTTTGTTAATTGGGCTCCCTAGCTATTTTATCTGCAATCATCCGATTGCGATCGTAGGGTCGAGGTAGCCCCTAACCTAGTCTTTGAGGTATATATATATACTCCACTCCTAGTCTTTTGGGACAAACCCTAAAAACTAGGTCGCTTGTCCCCCTCAGCCGCCACCTACACCAAATTCCCCTTGGGATCTCCCCGGCCAGATCCCCCCAACCTAGCCAACCAGTTTTCCTTCTAGGATCCACCGCCGCCTCTCACCTTCTCTTCCTCGTTCCAAGCAGTGCCTTGCCCTCGCGAGCACGCAAGCCACCGGGAGCCTTCCAGCCCCTGCTCCCGCGCGCCCCTACCCCGAGCTCCTCTCGTGCTGCTCCCTGCTCCCTCGTTCTCGATTGGATCGAGGGGAGGAGCCCCTCGACCCTGCGTCACCGCCAACCTCCATGCCGGCGAGCGAACCAGCAGCCACCAGATGAGCGCCGCCCGCCCCCCTCCTTCTCCACCTTCCCGTGCTCCTCCCGTTTCCCCCTCTCTCAACTCTCTCTTTGTTCCTCTCTGCCCCAGGATGAAGCTCCACCGCCATGGATGGGGGAAGCCCCGCGCCGAGCCGCAAGCCCCTGCGCCCCCTTCCGCCGGAGAATGCCGTCCAGGGCCCAGATCCGCCCCTTCGCCCCGCTCGATGGAGTTCTGCTCCCAGCCACCGCTGCCTGCTCACCTCCTCTGCTTCGACCTTGTGTGAGGATGATGACCCAGCGCCAAGTCCACAAGCTCCGCCGCTGCAGGGAACAAGGAGCACGCCGCCCCGATGCGTGGACCCCGCGCCCGGATCCCGCCATCCCCGACGAGCTCCGCCTCCCGTTTCGTCGCTCCGCCGTATGCCAAGTTCCCTGCCATCGCGCCTCTGCTTCCACCCTCTGTCGCCGTTGCTCTGCCTCCATACGAGGAGACGACCAGGAGCCAAGCCCAGCGCCTGCGTTGACCGCACCCCCACCATCTCCTCGTTCGATCCACCAAGGCCGGCCCAGCACAGGCGCCAAGGCCCAGCTCCCTGGAGAGATGTTTTTTTTTGGGAAAAATGCCCAAACTTTATTCATCTAGTTGGACATTAAGAGGGATACATAAGGGGTCATGGGGGTGAATCAGCCACAGGTGGCGACCCCGATCAAGTGCTAATGAATCTTTTGCAAGTTTATGTGCATCTAAGTTCGATGCTCTCCCTTCAAAAATAAAATTACAGCTATTAAAAAGAGAACTACGGATGAATATTTCCTTGATGACTGACATATACGTTCCTCCCTTTCCTTTCTGAATGTCATCAACTACTGTTTTGCAATCGCATGCCACAACGAAATACTGAAGTGAAAGGTCATGTGCAAGCGAGAGTGCCTCACGGCAAGCTATAGCTTCTACTACTGCTGGAACAGTAGCTCCTTGAATCACTACAGCCGACGAGCCCAAATACAAGCCTGTGCTGTCTCGGCAAACTGCTGCTGCCACTCCTAGACCCGTGTTAGACAGTGCTGCATCAACATTGATTTTCATGAATCCATTTGGCGGTGGAATCCATTTCGTCCGTTGTTGCACAACAGCCCAAACTGCTGGTCTCTGTAGCGTCCTCTGGGACAACATACTGATGGTCTCCAGCTCCGCCAGAAAATGTTTCACGAACTTGTGCGTTGCCAATGGACTCTGATAGACTTCCTCGTGAATTGCCTTGCGCCTGGCTGTCCATATCGCCCACAAGGTGACTGCCACCTCCACGAATTCAGCATGTGATAAAGACCCCTGGACATGAAATAACCAATGTTTGGCACTAGGTTATGTAGCATCAGCCATCACTTCCACTATCTCTTCATCAGCCAGTGCCCATACACACCGCGCCATCGAGCACTCCATTAAAGAGTGTTTCCAAGAGTCAACAGTACCACACAATTGGCACTTGTCTATGATACTCATGTGCCTCTGTTTTCGGACATCCTCTGTAGGCAAAGATTGCTTAGCAAGCCTCCATAAGAATGTTTTAATTTTTGAAGGGATCTTAGGACTCCAGAGTGTAGTCCATCCCTTCTCCTCCTGTGACATGTTTGATACTGACGCCCGGCCTTGAAGCAAATCCTCTCCTCTCTTCTTTGTTTCTGCTAGCAGTCTATAAGCAGATCTTACTGAAAAGGGGCCCTTCTTCTCAAACTGCCAAGCCCAAAAATCTGCCATAGGCATGGTGCATAGTGGTATATTAGTGATGGACTAAATATCGATTGGTAGGAAATACTGTTGTAGAAGATCAGATCGCCACGCTACATTTGCAGCATCAATCAACTCCGACACTAGGATTGGTGGGTTTGGCCTCAAGCAGGCTATAGGTTTCATAGAAGTATCCCTGGGAATCCAGTTATGCGTCCAAACCTCTGTGGAACTCCCGTCTCCAATTCTTCGGATCAGGCCATGAGCTAGCACGTCCCTTCCCTCAATCAACGACCGCCAAACCTGCGAAGGGTGAGAGCCCACTTCTGCATCCATAATGCTTACCTCCGGAAAGTAAATTGCCTTGAGTAACTTGGCACATAGAGAGTCAGGCATAGTCAACAACCTCCAAGCCTGACGTGCTAATAACGCAAGGTTGAAGAGCTCAAGATCTCTAAAACCAAGTCCTCCATTCTTTTTTGGTTGTGTCATCGTTTGCCAAGAGACCCAGTGAGGCTTTATGTTCCCCTCTTTGCTCCCCCAAAAGAATTGTCGGATGAGTTTATTTAAGTGTTCACACAACCCCCTCGGTAATTTAAAACAGGACATAGAAAAAACCGGAACTGCTTGCGCCATAGACTTTATCAAAATTTCTTTTCCTGCGGCAGAGATTGCTTTTTCAATCCATCCCTTCACCTTATTCCATAGCCTATCTTTTAAATACTTGAAAGCCCCAGTTTTACTTGTTCCAATATCAGACGGCATGCCCAGATACTTTTCATTAAGTGTTTCAGTTTGCACATTGAGTATACCTTTGACCTCTTGCCTGGTCGACTCTGGACATCCTTTGCTGAAGAAAACGGAGGACTTGCTGCTATTGATCCTCTGACCTGAAGCTTGACAATAAGAGTTCAGTAGGTTTGACACCTCTGTCGCCCCTGCACCATTTGCCTTGAAAAACAGCAGGCTATCATCAGCAAATAATAGGTGGTTAACCGGAGGCGCCGAGGGGGCCACCTGAATTCCACCAACTTGTGACGACTGATCTCTGGATTTGAGGAGGCCTGAGAGGCCCTCCGCTGCTAACAAGAAAAGGTAGGATGATATTGGGTCTCCTTGCCGAATACCTCTGGTAGGTTTAAAAACCTCGAGTTTATTCCCATTAAAAAGGACAGAAAAGGAAACTGACTTCACCATGCTCATTACTCTGTCTACCCATATCCGCGAGAAGCCCAACTTGAGCATTATAGCTTCCAAGTAATCCCACTCCACTCTGTCATAGGCTTTCATCATATCCAACTTCAAAGCACAACTCCTATGCTTCAAAGCTTTGTTTCTCTTCATAAAATGAAGGCACTCGTAGGCCATGATGATGTTTCCCTGGAGAGATGTGAGCCGACCCCTCCAGCCTTCTGTGCGCTGTTGGGCTTGTCCCTGATTCGGCATGCTTCTATTTCCTTTTCTTTTAGTGAATTTTCTATTCAATCTAGTGACGGCAGATTTACAGAAACCCCCCTAGTTTCACGCATTTAATAACTCATCATCCATGCACCGGGTTAAAATGATTTATATATGAAAGTTGCTTAGATTTTCATCTAGTTTAATAATATGCAATTTTCATGCATGTTTAAAATGTTTAAAATGCTATTTGTTTTAATTTTCTCAAATAACTTATTAAAATGGTTTAATTCATAACTAAATAACCGTACCTCGGATTTTAATAAACCTTATATGTAAATGGGGTAGAAAAATGCCTAGTTTAACATGATGCACTCACCTAGCATGTTTAACAACTCTAAAATTATGTTTAGGGCAGAACAGTAACAAACCTAATATATGCATATGAGGAGTTTCCGGACTTGTTGTTTTGTTGTTCCGGCCTCATTTAAACTTGCCTAGATTAGATAGTTTCATCATGTGACACCTCTTGCCATGCTAACAATATTTAATCTTGTTGGGTACCTAAACGAGAGAGAACTAAATAATTGTTGTGGTGTTTCATCAATATGCAACTCGTTGCATATTGAGCTCCATTTAATTTGTAGTTTTGCTTGTGCACTTTGCCATGCCATGCATATTTAAACCGGACATGCATCATACTTGGTTGTGCATCATGTCATGCTTATGTGGTGGTTGTTTACTTTGTTGTTTGCTTTCTTTCCGGTGTACTTCTTCTCGGTAATCCGGTAACGTCGCGTTTGTGAGGATCCGTTCGACAACGTCCATTTGTCTTCTTCATGAACTCATTCTTCTTCCTTGCGGGACTTCAGGCAAGATGACCATACCCTCGAAATCACTTCTATCTTTGCTCGCTCTTTTGCTATGCCTATGCTGCGATACCTACCACTTGCTTATCATGCCTCCCATATTGTTGAACCAAGCCTCTAACCCACCTTGTCCTAGCAAACCGTTGTTTGGCTATGTTACCGCTTTGCTCAGTCCCTCTTATAGCGTTGTTAGTTGCAGGTGAAGATTGAAGTTTGTTCCTTGTTGGAACGTGGAGATGTTGTTCCTTGTTGGAACATGTTTACTTGTTGGGATATCACAATATCTTTTATTTAATTAATGCATCTATATACTTGGTAAAGGCTGGAAGGCTTGGCCTTATGCCTGGTGTTTTGTTCCACTCTTGCCGCCCTAGTTTCCGTCATATCGGTGTTATGTTCCCAGATTTTGCATTCCTTACGCGGTTGGGTTATAATGGGAACCCCTTGACAGTTCGCCTTGAATAAAACTCCTCCAGCAAGGCCCAATCTTGGTTTTACCATTCGCCACCTAGCCTTTTTCCCTTGGGTTAGGCCAGCCCAAGGGTCATCTTTATTTTTAACCCCCCTCCCCCCCGGCCAGTGCTTGTCTAAGTGTTGGTCCGAAACAGAGCCACTTGCGGCGCCACCTCGGGGAAACTTGAGGGTTGGTTTTAGCTGTACGTAGTGTTCATCCGGTGTTGTCCTGAGAGCGAGATATGTGCAGCTCCCATCAGGATGTCGGTGCATCGGGCGGTCTTGCTGGACTTGTTTTACCATTGTCGTGGATGTCTTGTAACCGGGATTCCGAGCCTGATCGGGTCTTCCCACTAGAAGGAATATCCTTCATTGACCGTGAGAGCTTGTGATGGGCTAAGTTGGGACACCCCTGCAGGGATTGAACTTTCGAAAGCCGTGCCCGCGGTTATGGGCAGATGGGAATTTGTTAATGTCCGGTTATAGAAAACCTGAAGTTGACCTTAATTAAAATACATCAACCGCATGTGTAACCGTGATGGTCTCTTTCCGGCGGAGTCCCGGAAGTGAACACGGTGTTGGAGTTATGCTTGACGTAGGTTGTTCTAGGATCACTTCTTGATCATAGTTTCTCGATCGTGCTTTTCCTTCTCTTCTCGCTCTCATTAGCGTATGTTAGCCACCATATATGCTAGTCGCTTGCTGCAGCTCCACCTCATACCTTTTACCTTACCCATAAGCTTAAATAGTCTTGATCGCGAGGGTGTGAGATTGCTGAGTCCCCGTGACTCACAGATACTTCCAAAACCAGCTTGCAGGTGCCGATGAGTTCTTGCAGTTGACGCAACCAAGCTCAGGAGGAGCTCAATGAAGATCTTGTCCTTTATGTTGTTCCATTTTCCAGTTGATCAGTACTGGAGCCCAATCGGGACGATCGGGGATCTGTGTAGCATTTGGGGTAGTCTTCTTTTATTTTGGTTCCGTAGCCGGACCTTGATTGTATTTGGATGATGTAATGCTTTATTCATGTAATTGTGTGAAGTGGCGATTGTAAGCCAACTATGTATCTCTTTCCCTTATGTATTACATGGGTTGTGTGAAGATTACCTCACTTGCGACATTGCTTTCAATGCGGTTATGCCTCTAAGTCGTGCTTCGACACGTGGGAGATATAGCCGCATCGAGGGCGTTACAGTATGCATCTCTATCAAAGGAAATGGGCTGTATCTGTGGACTAAACTGCATAATGCCAGAAGAGAAGGGGAAAGCCTAGCCTATCGAAGACTAGCATCTTCAAGCATCTTGCACCATATAGAAGAGTACAGATCAACATAATGTAAAGTAGCAGTGTGATCAACCTCGGCCAGAGATCCTTTCTCGACTCCCATGCGAGAAAGCAATCCCAGAGCCATACTATCCATTTCTCATATCCATTTCTCATCACAAGCATCCAGTTCTAGTTGTATCGATCAGGATACAACTCCAAGTGTCCGTTACCGTAGGACAGGCTATCGATAGATGTTTTCTTCCCTGCAGGGGTGCACCAACTTACCCACCACGCTCGATTAACTCCGGCCGGACACACTTTCCTGGGTCATGCCCGGCCTTGGCCAAACAATACGCCGCAACCCGACCTAGGCTTAATAGAGAGGCCAGCACGCCGGACTAAACCTATGCCCCCAGAGGTCATGGGCCATCGCCCCGGGAACTCCTACACGTTGCGTGGGCGGTCGGTGAGCAGACCTAGCTACCTCCAAAAAGGCAGGTGCTTATGCAGTCCAACCCAGCGCGCGCCGCTCAGTCACTGACGTCTATTAAGCTTCGGCTGATGCATACGACGCAGAACGCCCATACTATGCCCACGTGATGGTTAGTTCTATCAGGCCAGAGCCCCTCGGATCGAATATCCAAACCGTAGTGGATTAGGAGCACACGGTAACGAGCAGAGACTCACGATCGATGTGACCCCGTCGCCCCGTCTCGAGTACTTGCGGCAAGGGCTAAGAATGTCCGGCCATGCCTCGTAAGTATCTCACGGGCACCTTCCAGGTCAACCCGACTCCACATCACTCGCAATTAAGCTCGCGCGGGTACCCCTCAGGGCCGACCCGTCTTTAGTAACATGGCTCAGTGCAAATTCATAGTAACGATAGTAACTGTGTGTCTAACACCAAGGGGAAAACCCGAGGAATCACCCCCGGTGAATTCCAGTCGATGTTATCATCAAGGTGAACGTAAGAGGATCCATCTCGAGGTTCACACTTGAGGGGTTGCACGACAGAGCCGTAACGGAAGTGGTTAAGGAGGAAATCACCCTCGATGACCTCGACCGTATAGCTACACTACAGAGATCTCATCAGGAGTGATGTAAGAGGTTCCACCCTCAGCACTCAATGGTAACTCTGCATAGTCGTACAACTAGGGGGGTGATGTGCGGTGTCGGGGCCTGGACATCGATCACATTGATCGAGTCATCGAACATAAAGCGGGGAAACTGGGACAAGGTGGGGGTCACTGATGGATCACTAACCAACCTATACTAAGCAGTTTAGGATAAGCAGGTAAGGTATGAAAGCAGGTAACAACAACAGGCTATGCATCAGAGTAGGATCATACAGAAAGCAGTAGCAGTTCTAATGCAAGCATGAGAGGGAAAGAAATGGGCGATATCGGAATGCTCAAGGAGGGTTTGCTTGCCTGAAAGCTCTGCTGAAAAGAAAGAAGTGTCATCGTCGACGTAGTCGATCACAGGGGCAGCCTCGGTCTCGGGGTCTACCGGAGAGAAGAGGGGGAAGAAACAATAAATATAAAGCAGACAAAGCATCATAAAGCATAACATGGTAATACGCGATGTTAGGGGTGAACTAACACGGTGCTAGACGCTACAGACGGAGAAGGAAAACATCTGGAGGTGTTTTCCCGGCGTCTGAAGTTTTTTGGACAGATGAAAAGAGAGGGGACGGTTCCATGTTCAGCGTGCTAGGGGCATGTGACAGATGAACAAACCGTGTATCCGGATTTGTTGGATTTTTCTGAGCAACTTTCATATATAAATTATTTTCATCCGAGTTACGGATTATTTTATATGAATTTACAAAATGATTTTATATATTTAAAGAATTCTTTTAATTCGAAAATAAAACAACAAAATATTTTTGTCACCTAGTGCTATTCTAGCCGTAGTGTGTGACAGTGGGACCAGTGGGGTTGTGTTGACCTAGTCAAATGTTGACTAGTCAACATATGAACAGTGTAAGGGGCCGGCCCCACACACCCAGAACACACACTACGCTGCACAACACCACGACCATGGCAAAGCAATGAGCAGCAACAGAAGTAAGAGCAGCGGTGGCAGCTATGTAGCAGCAAGGCAGTAGCAAAGGAACAGTGCAGCGGCACGCAAGGAGCAGGCGCACATGAGGCGCAGTTGCGGGCATGGCGCGGGGCGCGGCCCTGCCGGCGCGCAGGCAGGGGCTTGCGGGTAAGGAGCAGCAGCGATGGCGGCTTCTAGCGGGAGTGACAATGGGCAGAGCAAGCAAGGCAGCGGCAACATCAGGAGGCCGAAGTGACAGTAGCTGCCAGCGGCACAGGAGTAGTGCCCAACGGCAACAGAAGCAGCAGTAGTATAGCAGCGGGAGGCATCAGGCGGCCGGAGCGACGCGCAGCAGGGCGGCCGGTGTGCGGGCACGTGGTGGAGGCACCAGCGGGCGCGGGCGTGGGTGGCTGGCGAGGGTGCGACCAGGAACATGTGGGGGCGCACGCGGACGAGATGTTTCGGCCATGGCGCTCGAGCTCATGGGGATGACAATACGGCAACAAATTAACGGAGTAAAAGCCGGGAATCGGAGGAGGTGCTCACCGCGGAGCTTGTTGACGTGGTCGGGGAGCGAGGTGGTGGCCGGACACGAAGAACTCGACGACGAGATGCGGCGGCTATGGGCGAAGATGACGGCGATGGCGAGCGTACGATGCCTCCCAGCTTGGGCTCTTATGCGAGGGAAAAGGAGACGACGATGGAGGAGCTCCTGGATGTCTTGGCGCGGGAAGGGGAGGCCGGTGGCCGCGGGATCGACGAAGGCGGCGGCGACGACTTCGCTCGGCTAAGTTTCTGGGTTGGTCGATGGCCTCGGGGTGGTTCTTATCTACCTCAAGAGGACGACGGATGGTCGGCACCTGGCCGGGCGCACTCATGGCCGTGGGATGCCCGCCACGCATCCCCTGCTCCTGTAGCAGGAGGTTGGGATGACCTCAGTTGGGCTGGGCCTTGTGCGTTGTGGCCACTTATGGCCTAGCGACACCATAGTGTTAGGTTCTTTTTTTTGTCAATTGAATCAGCTGATGTTTTCTCATATATTTAAATTAGCAATTGAATTTTGTTTGAGTTAAGACTTGGCATATAAATCCAGTACAACATTTCAAGACCACACACTGGGTTTCACATCATTTGGAAATGTATAGATATTTGTTTGTTTTGAAAAGGCTGAAATATTTGTTGTTGGACCATTTATTAATTCCTAGGGATTAATTGGTAGGTCAATAAGGTTGGGTTCAACATGAAAAATGATCAGGGGAATTGTGGAATAATTTGAACATTTCAGTTTTACTGTTCAAAGAAATAATAATTTCACTAGGGATTTAAATTTGAATTTGACTTTGATTTTGGACTAGTGGCAATTTGCATAGTAATCATGATGACATGGCCATCGTTAGAGGGAGATTACTGTATCATGATTCTCGGGGTGTTACAAATCTCCTCCACTACAAGAAATCTCGTCCCGAGATTTAAGATGTGGGGTAAGGGGAAAGTTCTGATTACGAAATTCTAACGGATCTTTTCGGTCTTGGTTGCTCTTCTCAAAGAGGTCGATTCATTACATTGATGTCTTCATTTCTCTGCTTCAGGTCATCATGATGAAGCCGTCATACTTTCTTCGGGATCCCAATGTACTTACGAAAAGGATAAGGGGTAGCTTCGGAAGAACGGACCTATACAAGGTTGCTTATTTGGTAGATAACATCAGGGAAGGTGGCGGAAGGTAACTCTCAAATTGAAACTTAAGCAAATATCAAGAGCAAAGTAAGAAGTTACAATAAGAAGTTTCAGACGAATGGGTATCCGATCAATACCTGAACATAGTGTAAAAGGGGGTTCGGAGCAACGGGAATAGATCATCTCTCGAAGGGTGGCTCGTGATAACACACAAAGTCAAGAGCATATGATACTTCAGAATCAAGGATATACAGGAGAGTCAGGTTCCGATCCTGTGGAACTGTGGTGAGTGTCGATCGAGAGTAGGGAGGATGGTGATATCTTACCTGTCGCGACAACAAGGTATGCCAGAGGATAGTCTGTCAGTTATGTCGGTAACAACATCAGCACCATGGGCGAGGGATGAAGAGAACCATTTTCCTGCTTGTTAATTCGAGGCGGACCAATAGGCAAAGTTCTCATCCATCAGTGATGCCGAAATGTCAGCAACATTAGTAACAGGGTCTCACTGACAAGGTTGTACATCGGGGTGTTTTATAAGTAGGGATTTATTTCTGCTTATATCATATAGATCACAAGAAAGGTTAAACAAACCAATGGAAAGGAAAAATATGATTATCAAATCAAACAGTCCAATGGAAAGGAAGATGTGTTTACACATAAGAGTTGGGAGTATATCCTTCCCAAGGAAAAGCGGAGCAGGATATACATGATAGGACAGCAAGTTCAAAAGCATTTAGATAATGGGGCGAGGGAAGAATCATGATATTACCCATACAACGGTGTGAGGGTAATTGAACGAGAAACATTTTGTATTATGATTTAGATGTTCTTGTTGATATTCAGAATACCACAGTCATGCTTCGATGCAACAATGATATGGTGTCAAGTAAAGATTGGGTTCGAAGATCTCAAGAGATACCGAGAAACAATTCCAAGATTATCTCAGAACGTAAGGGATAACCAAGCACAACCACGTCTATGTTGGCAGAAAGTCAAGATGTCATCGATGATATCACAAATCATCGAGGGGCAGGGATGGTATTTCTAGCCATGAATTCAATTGACATCTCTAAAGAAGCCAAAGTGTTGACGGTGATCACGACAAATTTGTCAAGAGACTCTATGAAGATGCCATCGAGTAGAAAAGGAAGGATGAAGTGAAAGGCTATGAGAACCACGGATTCGACACAAGCTCAAAGTCAAGCTTATTGTTCGAGGTGAAATGCTAAGATGAGGAAGATCGACGTAAGCTTAGCTCACCGTCGGAAGTTGCTCCGGGCATAAGGACCAGGTAGCACAGTTAAAAAGTTGACATGATAAAAATATAGCCGATCAGGCTAGGAATGATGTGATGGGGTATAAAGCTTCCCAGTATCAAGTACTACGTGTAATGACAGAAGGTAAATCGAAGTAGAGGTTGAACGGGGGAATGATTTGCATAGGATAAGTAATTGTAACTTACCCAGTAAATGGGATCAAGGAGGAAATATGGTCGGGACCATAACTACAAGGGATCCAATTTACGATGCCGGAAGAATATTCAAATGATTAAATATCCTTGCAAGAAGATTTCATGATAAGTTCCATATCGTGTCCGTGGGCATGAACACAAAGGTTCAGGGTCGACTCCCACTTCTATAATGCATAACCTTTCATTTTACTTCTCGCTCTTGATGAAGCTATTGTATTGAATTTTATCTGACGAAAAGCCAGTAGAGTATAACCCGCATAACTTTTGAGTTCACACAGATTAGGGAAGGCATAGGTTCAACCCATCGGGGCATCTTAGGAACATATATTATAAATTCCAAGAATAAATAACACAAGCTCGGTAGTAGAGCATGCTTGAGAAAGCGGAGGATACAATTTATCAAAAGCATTATGTATCCGAGGAAAGGCTTACAAGCTTATTGAATATGAAGGACGTTGTCGGATAAAATCCGAAAAAGGGGGATCTGGTGGTCCACAAGGGATCTGATGTGAGCATCAATATCCAACCAGAGGAAGAAAGAATGTAAGGAGATCAGATTATAGAAACAACTGACTAACTCAAAGTTCAATTGCAAAGGAATTATGAATTCCAAGACAAGGGATCAGAAGCAATGCTCTGATTAGGGATGGATAGGTAGAATAGCCTTAGGTTTACAATCGATGGCGATTTGATTGATCGAGATTCAGCACATGTTAAAATGACGTCTGAGCCGGAAGGATGAATTCTAGGATCTGATTGAGGATTGCGAGCATTCGCAACATATTGTATCAACGGACTCAAAATGATAATGACAAAGGCTGACAACAAGATTACTAGACTTATGGTATTAACCATAATGCAAGCAAGCAAGAAATTCAAGAACAATAGGCTGTTCAGGATTTTCACAAGAACGAATGGTATTACGAAGACTTTTCTGAAGTACATGAATGAACTGAGGATGAGCGGATACTCGATAGGTGCACAAAGTTATCCGTAGGGGTATTCAGGTGACAAGGAACTGCAAGGCAGTAAGCTCAAAGGATTCTCAGAACAACGGAGAGCGGTTCCGGGCATCTTGTAATAACAAAATCAATGGGATTGAATGTAAGAATGGTAGGTGTAGGCAGTTATCAACAAGGATATAACAGTGGTAGGGAATTTGCCAAGGCGGTGGATACAAGGGTCTCAGGAGAATATCATAGAGTAACCTCGGAATCTTCTGGCAAAGCAAGCGATCATTGATAATGTCGGGGCTCTCCGGGAGGAAGTGGGTACGAGAGCCTAATGTCAGAGTTAGTAAAATGTTTAACCCGAATAGACGAGAGATCAGAGTCCCAATGTATAGACGAGGAATAAAAGATCCTAATACCACCCAATTGGCGACGTGGGCTCGTAAGCCACACATCCATGTTAGTAAAACAGTTTTCGGTTCCTAGACTCAACTTCGGCCAAGGAGTTGGAAAGGGGGATCCTATAGGCAGTCGGCTCTGATACCAACTTGTGACGCCCTCGATTCAATCATACACTAATCATACACGCAAATGTGTACGATCAAGATCAAGGACTCACGGGAAGATATCACAACACAACACTAGACATAAATTAAAATAATATAAGCTTTATATTACAAGCCAGTGGCCTCGAGGGCTCGAATACATAAGCTCGAATACACAAGAGTCAGCGGAAGCAACAATATCTGAGTACAAACATAAGTTAGACAAGATTGCCTTAAGAAGGTTAGCACAAAAGCAACAATGATCGAAAAGGTAAGGCCTCCTGCCTGGGAGTCTCCTAACTACTCCTAGTCGTCTGCGGTCTTCACGTAGTAGTAGGCATCCTCCGGGTAGTAGTAGTCATCAGTGGCGTCGTCTGGCTCTTGGGATCCATCATCTGGTCGCAACAAACGGGTATGGGAGAAAAAGAGGTAGCAAAGCAACTGTGAGTACTCATCCAAAGTACTCGCAAGACTTACATCAGATCTAAACTAAGTATGCATCTCTATCAAAGGAAATGAGCTGTATCTGTGGACTAAACTGCATAATGCCAGAAGAGAAGGGGAAAGCCTAGCCTATCGAAGACTAGCATCTTCAAGCATCTTCAAGCATCTTGCACCATATAGAAGAGTACATATCAACATAATGTAAAGTAGTAGTGTTATCAACCTCGGCCAGAGATCCTTTCTCGAGTCCCTCCAAGAAAGCAATCCCAGAGCCATACTATCCATTTCTCATATCCATTTCTCATCACAAGTATCCAGTTCTAGTTGTATCGATCGGGATACAACTCCAAGTGTCTGTTATCGTAGGACAGGCTATCGATAGATGTTTTCTTCCCTGCAGGGGTGCACCAACTTACCCACCACATTCGATTAACTCCGGCCGGACACACTTTCCTGGGTCATGCCCGGCCTTGGCCAAACAATACGCCGCAACCCGACCTAGGCTTAATAGAGAGGCCAGCATGCCGGACTAAACCTATGCCCCCAGAGGTCATGGTCCATCGCCTCGGGAACTCCTGCACGTTGCGTGGGTGGCCGATGAGCAGACCTAGCTACCTCCTTCAAAAAGGCAGGTGCTTACGCAGTCCAACCCGGCGCGCGCCGCTCAATCGCTAACGTCTATTAAGCTTCGGCTGATGCATACGACGTAGAACGCCCGTACTATGCCCACGTGATGGTTAGTGCTATCAGGCCAGAGGCCCCTCGGATCAAATATCCAAACCGTAGTGGATTAGGAGCACGCGGTAACGAGCAGAGACTCACGATCGATGTGACCCCATCGCCCCGTCTCGAGTACTTGCGGCAAGGGCTAAGAATGCCCGGCCATGCCTCGTAAGTATCTTGCGGGCACCTTCCAGGTCAACCCGACTCCACATCACTCGCAATTAAGCTCGCGCGGGTACCCCTCAGGGCCGACCCGTCTTTAGTAAAATGGCTCATTGCAAAGTCATAGTAACCATAGTAACTGTGTGTCTAACACCAAGGGGAAAACCCGAGGAATCACCCCCGGTGAATTCCAGTCGATGTTATCATCAAGGTGAACGTAAGAGGATCCACCCTCGAGGTTCACACTTGAGGGGTTGCACGACAGAGCCGTAACGGAAGTGGTTAAGGAGGAAATCACCCTCGATGACCTCGACCGTATAGGTACACTACAGAGATCTCATCAGGAGTGATGTAAGAGGTTCCATCCTCAGCACTCAATGGTAACTCTGCAGAGTCGTACAACTAGGGGGGTGATGTGCGGTGTCGGGGCCTGGACGTCGATCACGTTGATCGAGTCATCGGACATAAAGCGGGGAAACTGGGACAAGGTGGGGGTCACTGATGGATCACTAACCAACCTATACTAAGCAGTTTAGGATAAGCAGGTAAGGTATGAAAGTAGGTAACAACAACAGGCTATGCATCAGAGTAGGATCATACAGAAAGCAGTAGCAGTTCTAATGCAAGCATGAGAGGGAAATAAATGGGCGATATCGGAATGCTCATGGAGGGTTTGCTTGCTTGAAAGCTCTGCTAAAAAGAAAGAAGTGTCATCGCCGACGTAGTCGATCACAGGGGCAGCCTCGGTCTCGGGATCTACAGGAGAGAAGAGGGGGAAGAAACAATAAATATAAAGCAAACAAAGCATCATAAAGCATAACATGGTAATACACGATGTTAGGGGTGAACTAACACATTGCTAGACGCTGCAGACGGAGAAGGAAAACATCCGGAGGGGTTTTCCCGGCGTCTGAAGTTTTTCGGACAAATGAAAAGAGAGGGGACGGTTCCATGTTCAGCGTGCTAGGGGCATGTGACAGATGCACGGACCGTGTATCCGGATTTGTTGGATTTTTCTGAGCAACTTTCATATATAAATTATTTTCATCCGAGTTACGGATTATTTTATATGAATTTACAAAGTTTAAAATGATTTTATATATTTAAAGAATTCTTTTAATTCGAAAATAAAACAACAAAATACTTCTGTCACCTATTGCTATTCTAGCCATAGTGTATGACAGTGGGACCAGTGGGGTTGTGTTGACCCAGTCAAATGTTGAATAGTCAACATATGAACAGTGTAAGGGGCTACATGTCATTGACTTAGACTTTTCTGAAAATTTATTTTTCTTTAAACTAACCATGGGTCCACATGTCACCTACTATTAGACTAATTAACTAATCTTTCCCTACTAATAAAGCACGGAGTGCTTCTGGTCGTACGTCGTCGTCACTTTTGCAAAAAAGCCCCTCTATTTTCAAGAATTCAACCCGCAGTCCCTGTTTAAGTGGATCGGGGAAAACGATTCGTTTTTGCACAAAACACCCTGTCGTTTGGATTATTCAACCCGCAGTCCGAGCAAATTTGGGTAAAGAAAAAAGAGTATTGGGTTTCTGTCGTACGTCGTCATCAATCTTACAAAAACGTCCTTCTCATTTATATGTATTCAACCCGCAGTCCTCAACTTAAGTCAACCGAACCGATATGAGCGAGAGAAAAGAAAAAAACTGCCTCCCGATCTGGCCCGTACGCTGCCGCCCCGTGCTCTGCTCCTCCCCGAGCCCCCTCGCTCGATTCGGACCAGCAGGTCCCAAGCACCTCGGCCTGCTCCTCACGCCGGCGTCCAGTGCCACCGCAGCCGACCTCACGCAGCGCCTCAACGCGCGGCCTCACGCTTGTGCCTCCTCGCTGCCCCGCGCCGGCCGGCCACCGGAGCAGCGCCGCCGTACTCCTCTTCTTGTTCCCTCCCCTCACTCCGGTTCTTTCTGTCACCTCCCTCTCTCTCCTTCGCAGGAAGCCATGGCCATCGGACCTCCATGCCTCCGCGAGCTCGCTGCCGGATTGTGACCTGTCCGCCGCCAAGCAATGGAGTGCCCGACATGGATTTGAGTTGTCTACAGCATGGAGGATGAGAGAGTTGATAGAAAGAGAGCGAGGTTGTTTGAAGACCTGCGGCAGGGGTGGAGCAAGCTGCGTGGCCCATGTCCCGGACGAATGGGCGCTCCTCTCGAGCGTCCTCCTCCCGACGGCAGGACATGCACGGGGCGGCAGATCCGGCTGCTCCGGCGTGGATCCGGCGACGGGGCGGACAGATAGAGGCGGAGGAGCACGAGGCCGACCGAGAGGTGGCCAGCCGGAGGCGGTCAGAGCTCCAAGGCAGCGGGGGTGCTGCCTGGTTGTTCGGATCGACGCGGAGGAGCACGAGGCCGACGAAGAGGTGGCCGGCCCGGCGGCGGGGCGATCTCCAAGGTAGCCGGACTGCCGCGGGTTGTTCTTTGGTGACTCCCTTCCCTCGAGAGGATAAGGAAAAAGCTGAGAGAGAGGAGGAGAGGGGGGGCGGCAGCTGGGGTGGCTCGTGGCAGAGAGGAGCTCCACTCTAGGTGCGGGTGGAGGAGACAGGGAGGCAGCACGAAGAGGTGAGCAACGCTTGGGTGGTGAGATGGATGGAGAAGAGGAGGATGAGCAGCGTTGGGTGGGTGAGGTAGGACGAGGAGGAAGATGGAGGCGGAGTGTCTGTGATGGGGAATGGCGATGTGTTGTTGTGGATAAGGGATACGCAGTGGGCGGTGCATGTTGCTTTTTTTAATCAACTGTACCGACTGAAAGCTGCTGGATTCAGACGTGCCGGGTGACTCGAAAGGGACCGGTGCAGATGCGTGTGCTTGGCAGCATGATTGATGCAGTACTAATCATACAAAGATGAGTACTAAGTACTATGGTAATCTTGCTGATTGAATTATGGGATTTATGGTAGTCCGCTAAATCGAATTGTTCTTAGCTATTCATGGGTGTATATCAATCAAGGGATCGGTGTTGTTCAGTTTGACTCTGCTTTATTCCATTGCTGGAGGATTCAAAAAAACTGTGCAATTTCAGTCATTTTTTGTTCATGTTTCGTCCAAATAAATTAAATTTTGGATTGTCCTTTTTGTCCGAGATTTCTAAAAAAAATCCAAAATTTCAAAGTTCACCCATTTCATTCAAGGGCGGCAAATTTACAAACGAAACACAAAACCTTGGTTGGATGCTATGTGTCCTAGCACCGACTACATTCAGGCTCGATCTAAGGCAGCGCGTGTGCTCGGTTGTCGGTTGTTCGGTCATGGCAGCATGTGTGGTTGCATCGCGATGACTGGTGCCAACAACGTGCTTGGTAGCGGCTGTGTGTGGTGTGATAGACACAACTACGCAACTCAGCATAGACAACACCTATCATTCACTGACTGCTGCCGATGCAAGCAAATAGGAAATTCTGACGAGGGATGGATGTAGGAGTGTAGGAAACTCTTATGCTCTTTTATACGTTTTTGAGGGGGGTTGTACCCTTTCCTCTCTTTCTCGGTCTCTTTCTTTGGAACGACGCGCATAAGAGTGACAATGTACGGTTGCGGATGACAATGATTGGCATTGGATCTGCACATGTGTAGTAGGACGGCGGCTCGTGTTGAGCAGGTCGGCGACATCTTGGCCCCCTCTATTTTTCTCGTCGGCTCCCTGTACGGCTTTATCAACGAGCCGACGTGGATTTATTGTTTTTGTATGAGGAAATGTGGTTGCCCTTCGTATGATACATCTTCACATGGCACAGGGTCCATTGATTACATGTTTCGCAGCCTTAGGTTAATCATATACGTCTTGCACTTCCCTCCCTAAAAATCCTACTTTGCTCGACCCGGTAGCTTCTAACATGATGAATGACATGTTAAGTTCTTTCTCCCGGTGCAACGCACGGACATATTTACTAGTACTACTAATTAGACTAACTAACTAAACTAGTCCCTAAACTAGTATTTGGGCCGGCCACACACACAGAACACACACTCACGCACACACACACTACGCTGCACAACACCACGGCCATGGCAAAGCAATGAGCAGCAGCAGAAGTAAGAGCAACGGTGGCAGCTAAGTAGCAGCAAGGCAGTAGCAAAGGAACAGTGCAGCGGCACGCAAGGAGCAGGCACACACGAGGCGCAGTTGCGGGCATGGCGCGGGGCGCGGCCCTGCCGGCGCGTAGGCAGGGGCTTGCGGGCAAGGAGCAGCAACGATGGCGGCTTCTAGCGGGAGTGACAGTGGGCAGAGCAAGCAACGCAGCGGCAGCATCAGGAGGCCGAAGCGACAGTAGCTGCCAGCGGCACAGGAGTAGTGGCCAACGGCAACAGAAGCAACAGTAGTATAGCAGCGGGAGGCACCGGGCGGCCGGAGCGACGCGCAGTAGGGCGGCCGGCGCGCGGGCACGGGGCGGAGGCACCAGCGGGCGCGAGCGTGGGTGGCTGGCGAGGGCGTGACCAGGAACACGTGGGCGCGCACGCGGACGAGATGTTTCGGGGCGCTCGAGCTCATGGGGATGACGATACGGCAACAAATCAACGGAGTAAAAGCCGGGAATCGGAGGAGGTGCTCACCGCGGAGCTTGTGGACGTGGTCGGGGAGCACGGTGGTGGCCGGACACGAAGAACTCGACGACGAGATGCGGCGGCTATGGGCGAAGATGACAGCGATGGCGAGTGTACGGCGCCTCCTAGCTCGGGCTCTTATGCGAGGGAAAAGGAGACAACGATGGAGGAGCCCCTGGATGTCTTGGCGCGGGGAGGGGAGGCCGGTGGCCGCGGGATCGACGAAGGCGGCGGCGACGACTTCGCTCGGCTAAGTTTCTAGATCGGGGGGAGCAACAGCGGGAAAATGAGGGGCTAGGGTTGGTCGATGGCGTCGGGGTGGTTCTTATCTACCTCAAGAGGACGGTGGATGCTCGACACCTGGCCGGGCGCACTCATGGTCGTGGGATGCCCGCCACGCATCCCCTGCTCCTATAGTAGGAGGTTGGGGATGACCTCAGTTGGGCTGGCCCTTGTGCGTTGTGGCCACTTATGGCTCAGCGACACCATAGTGTTAGGTTCTTTTTTTTTTTCTGTCAATTGAATCAACTGATGTTTTCTCATATATTTAAATTAGCAAATGAATTTTGTTTGAGTTAAGACTTGGCATATAAATCCAGTACAACATTTCAAGACCACACACTGGGTTTCACATCATTTGGAAATGTATAGATATTTGTTTGTTTTGAAAAGGCTGAAATATTTGCTGTTGGACCATTTATTAATTCCTAGGGATTAATTGGTAGGTCAATAAGGTTGGGTTCAACATGAAAAATGATGAGGGGAATTGTGGAATAATTTAAACATTTTAGTTTTACTGTTCGAATAAAAATTAATTTCACTAGCGATTTAAATTTGAATTTGACTTTGATTTTGGACTAGTGGCAATTTGCATAGTAATCATGATGACATGGCCACCGTTAGAGGGAGATTACTGTATCATGATTCTCGGGGTGTTACAGTTATGCCCATAATGAATCAGTCATGTTTGAAGTCCATGAAGACAAGAAGTATGGCGCTTTATGATACGTCTCCGTCGTATCTATAATTTTTGATTGTTCCATGCCAATATTCTACAACTTTCATATACTTTTGGCAACTTTTTATACTATTTTTGGGACTAACATATTGATCCAGTGCCCAGTGCCAGTTCTTGTTTGTTGCATATTTTTTGTTTCGTAGTAAATCCATATCAAACGGAGTCCAAACGGGATAAAAACTGACGGAGATTTTTTTTGAAATATATGTGATTTTTGAGAAGAAAAATCCACGCGAGACGATGTCCAAGGGGGCCACGAGGTAGGGGGCTGTGCCCTGGGCCCTCGTGGCCACCCCGTAAGGCGGTTGATGCCCTTCTTTCGCTGCAAGAAAGCTAATATCCAGATAGAGATCGTGTTAAAATTTCAGCCCAATCGGAGTTACGGATCTCCGGGAATATAAGAAACGGTGAAAGGGCGGAATCTGAGAACGCAGAAACAGAGAGAGACAGATCCAATCTCAGAGGGGCGAGCCCCTCCCATGCCATGGAGGCCAAGGACCAGAGGGGAAACCCTTCTCCCATCTAGGGAGGAGGTCAAGGAAGGAGAAGAAGAAGGGCCCCCTCTCCCTTCTCTTCCGGTGGCGCCGGAACACCGTCGTGGCCATCATCATCATCATCGCAATCTTCACCAACAACTTCACCGCCATCATCACCAACTCTTCTCTCCTCTATGCAGCGGTGTAACCCCTCTTTTACCCACTGTAATCTCTACTTAAACATGGTGCTCAACGCTATATATTATTTCCCAATGATGTATGGCTATCCTATGATGTTTGAGTAGATCTGTTTTGTCCTATGGGTTATTTGATGATTGTGATTGGTTTGAGTTGCATGTTTTATTATTGGTGTTGTCCTATGGTGCTCTCCGTGTCGCGCAAGCGTGAGGGATTCCTGTTGTAGGGTTTGCAATATGTTCATAATTTGCTGATGGTGGGTGGCGTGAGTGATAGAAGCACATATCCGAGTAAGTAGGTTGTTTGCGTATGGGATAAAGAGGACTTGATACTTTAATGCTATGGTTGGGTTTTACCTTAATGATCTTTAGTAGTTGCAGATGCTTGCTAGAGTTCCAATCATAAGTGCATATGATCCAAGTAGATAAAGTATGTTAGCTTATGCCTCTCCGTCAAATAAAATTGCAATAATGATTACCGGTCTAGTTATCGTTTGCCTAGGGACAAATAACTTTCTCGTAACAAAAACCTCTTTACTAAAACTAACTTAGTTGTGTCTTTATCTAAACAGCCCCTACTTTTTATTTGCGCGCTCTTTATTACCTTGCAAACCTATCCAACAACACCTACAAAACACTTCTAGTTTCATACTTGTTCTAGGTAAAGCGAACGTCAAGCGTGCGTAGAGTTGTATCGGTGGTCGATAGAACTTGAGGGAATATTTGTTCTACCTTCAGCTCCTCGTTGGGTTTGACACTCTTACTTATCAAAAACTGTTGCGATCCCCTATACTTGTGTGTTATCACTTTACAGAGGAGATCTAACATGAAGGCCCAGGGCCCAAAGACAGATTAGGGCCCGTAGACATAAACCGCCATATGTTATGTAACTTATGTTGTAAGGCAAGGAAAGGTAGAAACCGAGCCGGGCACGTGTATGAACCGGCCTCGGGATTCTTTAAACCGCCAGGCGTCGACCTGTGTATATAAAGGGATGACCCGGCGGTGGTTTAGGGACAGACAACAATAACTCGAGAGCCAGGCAAAGCGGATTCGCTCCCTGGTCATCGAAACCCTAGCAATTCCATCACAACTGGACGTGGGCTTTTACCTTCATCGTGAGGGGCCGAACCAGTATAATTCCTTACGTCCCTTGTCCGCTTTAACCCCTTTAAGCTAACCTGTCGCGATGGCTCCACGACTAAGTCCTTTCACTAGGACATCTGCCGTGACAAAACCACGACAGTTGGTGCCCACCGTGGGGCTATCGCACGATGGTTTCGAGTTCTTGAAGGGCAGCTTCGAAGGACTCAAGGGATACGCTATGGGCCGGATGACCAAGAGTCGTCGCGACAAGCACTACATCGACGACCCAGGCTGGGGCCCCGAGGCCGGCTCGATCGAGTACGGGTACCGGGTCCCCTTTGGCGGAATACATGTCTTCATTGGCAAGATCGGTGAACCGGGCCCTGAACCAGAGATCTGCACCGACATCATCGAGATGGCTCAGCGTGCAAGACCTGCCCGAGTTCAGCCTGCCGTAAAGCGTGCCTTCGTGGGAGTCATCCACGAAGCGGAATCTGAGGATAGATCGGTATCTGGTGGCGAAACCGTCATCTACTCTAGTGACGAGTCTTCAACTGGAGAGACCGAGTTGCTGTATCAGCTGCAGGATGGCCGGATTAGTGGGTTCCGATGGCGACAGTATTCCGGACCTCTCTGACCCGCCGAGCCGAGTTGCGATCTTCATGGCCGGTACACAATCGGTGTAGCATTCTTCTACCGCCGCAATAGTGATTTCCGGTTCAGCAGCTACAACACCAGCCGAGGCAGGGGGCTCTGCACCACCGCCGGCTCAGGCTTTGTCCGATTTATTCGACACTTTGGCAACGTTGCTAGCAGCTGAGGTTAACACGGCGAATCAGGATCAACATAACACGGAAATTGCAAAGGTGAAGGATCAGATAGCTCAAGCTAAGGTAGATCTAGCAGCGGAGAACACCAGGATGGCCGTAGAGCGGGCCGAGTTAGAGGCACAGGCTTATCGGCTTATACTGGATCAGAGTGCATCAAATGATGTTATGAGGAGAAGGTATCGGTCTCACTTGCCTCCGGTTTACGAGGGAAGGAATCTCTTTAACACGCCGGGAGCAGGCACCAGCAACCAGCCAGTGGTAAACTGGGTGGAGGCACCTGGAACGGGGGCGCTGGTTCAGCCGCGCGTGATGGATCCGCCTCGTCAGAACAATGTCCCACCACAGCATGTCTCAATGCCTCCGGGTCATTACTCTAACCCGTTGGATAACACTGTTGCCGCCGCTTCACGATTGGCAGCTCTCCCGATTGATGACGAGTCTCCAGTAGCAGTTGAAACACGACGAGCTAGGGAGCTCCTTCAGACAGCTTTGACTCAACAGCAGGCTTATTCGCACAGTCGCGAGAGGATTCATTCCACCCCTCCCCCCCGTCCAAGTCGGAGCTACAACAGGCATATTGATGAACCGGTCGTATCGAGCAGTGCGCGAAACCATAACCGCCGCGAGGTCATAACCCGGCGGGCGGCGGTGCTAATGCCCAGGATGTGGTGGATCACGGTAGAGCATGTCGAGAAGCCGAGTTAGCAGCGCAGTACGCGGCCCGTCAACTTACTCCGGTTCGTCCAACCACTTCGGTGGAACCATGCGTGGTTTTCAGTTCTTTGGGGGTGCCGTGTCTTACCCCGGCCCTACGTAACGTGGGGCTGCCCAAGGACTTCAAGGGCCCTCGTAAGGTGTCCAATTACACTGCCGATTTACCCCCGAGTCATGGGTCGAGAGCTATGAGATGGCGATGGAGATGTTGGACGTGGATGATGCGTCATGTGCTAAGTACTTTACCATGATGCTGGAAGGGACAACTCGTACTTGGTTAAAAATCTTACCAGCTAACTCCGTTGGATCATGGGCCAAGTTAAAAGGCCGGTTTATCCAGAATTTCAAAGCTACGTGCAAACAACCCATGTCAATTGTGGACTTAGCCGCCTGTGTTCAAAAGGAGGAGGAGTCCACAACCCATTGGGTGAAGCGAGTCTCAGCTATTCTGCATTCATCAGACCACATCAATGCTAACACGACAGTCTTAACATTGGAAGGCAATTGCCGGTTTATGACCTTGAAGCTGAAGTTGGGAAGGCTCAAGCGTCACTGCAATGACATGGCCACGCTTATGGTAGCTCTGATTAAGTATGTCGATTCAGATAGTACCAAGGATCCTGAGTCCGAGGATGAAAAGACGGGGAAGGGAAAGAAGAATGACAGTGCCAAGGGGCAGCAGCATAACCCGGCGGGTCATGGGAACAACGGTAAGCGCAAGGCGGATAACAGCTTGGATTTTGTGGCTAACACCAACACCCAGGATAATGGTTAGCGCCGTAAGGGTAAACCGCCCCAACGAGGTAGAGGTTCAGGTCCCAATCTTGAACGCATGTTAAATGAGCCTTGCCCAAAGCACGGGTCGTGAGAGAGGCCAGCTACGCACCTTTGGAAGAATTTTTCATCATGCGGGCGTTAAAAAATTCAAGTTCTTTCCAATACGACCAGGGACCGCCCGGTGGTTCAGGAGGCGGTTCTCATGGGCCGGGTTACAATGGAGGCAGCTCCGATTCAGGATTTCAAGGCAATCAAACCGGACATGGCAATCAAGGCAGTCAGGGTAACCAGGGCGGTTATAACCATCAGGGGAGTCAGCAGCAGTAGCAATCGGGTTATCAGAGTAATCCAAAACAGTTGAATAGTGGGCAGTATCATGTTTTCACCACTAGCCTATGTAAGCATGATCAGAAGCTGCATAAAGAGGGCAGTAAACTACGTTGAACTGGCGGTGCCCCATTATCTTTGCTGGTCTGAACAGCCCATTTTGTGGAGTCGAGAGGATCATCCACCCCGGGTTGATAATCCGGGTCATCTGGCCTTAGTGGTGGCACCTCAAGTTGGGGGTATTGAAGGAAATATGCCCTAGAGGCAATAATAAAGTTATTATTTATTTCCTTATTTCATGATAAATGTTTATTATTCATGCTAGAATTGTATTAACCGGAAACATAATACATGTGTGAATACATAGACAAACAGAGTGTCACTAGTATGCCTCTACTTGACTAGCTCGTTGAATCAAAGATGGTTAAGTTTCCTAGCCATAGACATGAGTTGTCATTTGATTAACAGGGTCACATCATTAGAGAATGATGTGATTGCCTTGACCCATTCCATTAGCATAGCACTTGATTGTTTAGTTTGTTGCTATTGCTTTCTTCATGACTTATACATGTTCCTATGACTATGAGATTATGCAACTCCAGTTTACCAGAGGAACACTTTGTGTGCTACCAAATGTCACAACATAACTGGGTGATTATAAAGGTGCTCTACAGGTGTCTCCAAAGGTACTTGTTGGGTTGGCGTATTTCGAGATTAGGATTTGTCACTCCGATTGTCGGAGAGGTATCTCTGGGTCCTCTCGGTAATGCACATCACTTAAAGCCTTGCAAACATTGCAACTAATGAGTTCGTTGCGGGATGATGTATTACGGAACGAGTAAAGAGACTTGTCGGTAACGAGATTGAACTAGGTATTGAGATACCGACGATCGAATCTCGGGCAAGTAACATACCGATGACAAAGGGAACAACGTATGTTGTTATGCGGTCTGGCCGATAAAGATCTTCGTAGAATATGTGGGAGCCAATATGAGCATCCAGGTTCCGCTATTGGTTATTGACCGGAGACATGTCTCGGTCATGTCTACATTGTTCTTGAACCCGTAGGGTCCGCACGCTTAAGGTTTCGATGACAGTTATATTATGAGTTTATGAGTTTTGATGTACCGAAGGAGTTCGGAGTCCCGGATGAGATCGGGGACATGACGAGGAGTCTCGAAATGGTCGAGACGTAAAGATCGATATATTGGATGACTATATTCGGACATCGAAAAGGTTCTGAGTGATTCGGGTATTTTTCGGAGTACCGGAGAGTTACGGGAATACGTATTGGGCCTTATTGGGCCATACGGGAAAGAAGGAAAAGGGCCTCAAGGGTGGCCGCACCCCTCCCCTTGGTCTGGTCCAAATTGGACTAGGGAAGGGGGGCGCCCCCTTCCTTCCTTCTCCTTTTTCCTTCCTCTTTTCCTATTCCATATGGGAGGTGGAATCCTACTAAGACTAGGGAGTCCTAGTAGGACTCCACACTTGGCGCGCCCCCTCCTAGGGCCGGCCTCCTCCTCCCGTGCTCCTTTATATACGGGTGCAGGGGCACCCCAAAGACACAACAATTTATCATTGATCTCTTAGCCATGTGCGGTGCCCCCTTCCATCATAATCCTCGATAATATTGTAGCGGTGCTTAGGCGAAGCCCTGCAACGGTAGAACATCAAGATCGTCACCACGCCGTCGTGCTGACGGATCTCTTCCCCGACATTCTGCTGGATCGGAGTCCGGGGATCGTCATCGAGCTGAACGTGTGCTAGAACTCGGAGGTGCCGTAGTTTTCGGTGCTTGATCGGTCGGGCCGTGAAGACGTACGACTACATCAATCGCATTGTGCTAACGCTTCCGCTTTCGGTCTATGAGGATACGTAGACAACACTCTCATCTCGCGTTGCTATGCATCACCATGATCTTGCGTGTGCGTAGGAAATTTTTGAAATTACTACGTTCCCCAACAGTGGCATCCGAGCCTAGGTTTTATGCATTGATGTTATGCACGAGTAGAACACAAGTGAGTTGTGGGCGATATAAGTCATACTGCTTACCAGCATGTCATACTTTGGTTCGGCGGTATTGTTGGATGAAGCGGCCCGGACCGACATTACGCGTACGCTTACGCGAGACTGGTTCTACCGACGTGCTTTGCACACAGGTGGCTGGCGGGTGTCAGTTTCTCCAACTTTAATTGAACCGAGTGTGGCTACGCCCGGTCCTTGCGAAGGTTAAAACAACACCAACTTGACAAACTATCATTGTGGTTTTGATGCATAGGTAAGAAAGGTTCTTGCTAAGCCCGTAACAGCCACATAAAACTTGCAACAACAAAGTATAGGACGTCTAACTTGTTTTTGCAGGGCATGTTGTGATGTGATATGGTCAAGACATGATGCTAAATTTTATTGTATGAGATGATCATGTTTTGTAACCGAGCTATCGGCAACTAGCAGGAGCCATATGGTTGTCGCTTTATTGTATGCAATGCAATCGCGCCTTTACTTTATCACTAAGCGGTAGCGATAGTCGTGGAAGCATAAGATAGGCGAGACGACAACGATGCTACGATGGAGATCAAGGTGTCACGCCGGTGACGATGGTGATCATGACGATACTTCGGAGATGGAGATCACAAGTACAAGATGATGATGGCCATATCATATCACTTAAATTGATTGCATGTGATGTTTATCTTTTATGCATCTTATCTTGCTTTGATTGACGGTAGCATTATAAGATGATCCCTCACTAAATTATCAAAGTATAAGTGTTCTCCCTGAGTATGCACCGTTGCGAAAGTTCTTCGTGCTGAGACACCATGTGATGATTGGGTGTGATAGGCTCTACGTTCAAATACAACGGGTGCAAAACAGTTGCACACGCGGAATACTCAGGTTAAACTTGACGAGTCTAGCATATAACAGATATGGCCTCGGAACACGAAGACCGAAAGGTCGAGCGTGAATTATATAGTAGATATGATCAACATAGTGATGTTCACCATTGAAACTACTCCATCTCACGTGATGATCAGACATGGTTTAGTTGATTTGGATCACGTAATCACTTAGAGGATTAGAGGGATGTCTATCTAAGTGGGAGTTCTTAAGTAATATGATTAATTGAACTTTAATTTATCATGAACTTAGTCCTGGTAGTATTAGCATATCTATGTTGTAGATCAATAGCTCGCGTTTAGCTCCCCTGTTTTATTTTTGATATGTTCCTAGAGAAAACTAAGTTGAAAGATGTTAGTAGCAATGATGCGGATTGGATCCGTGATCTGAGGTTTATCCTCATTGCTGCATAGAAGAATTATGTCTTTGATGCACCGCTAGGTGACAAACCTATTGCAGGAGCAGATGCAGATGTTATGAACATTTAGCTAGCTCAATATGATGACTACTTGATAGTTTAGTGCACCATGCTTAAACGGCTTAGAATCGGGACTTCAAAGACGTTTTGAATGTCATGGACCATATGAGATGTTCCGCTGAAGTTAATATTTCAAGCAAATACCCGAGTTGAGAGATATGAAGTCTCCAACAAGTTCTATAGCTAAAAGATGGAGGAGAATAGCTCAAGCAGTGAGCATGTGCTCAGATTATCTGGGTACTACAATCGCTTAAATCAAGTGGGAGTTAATCTTCCAGATAAAATAGTAATTGACAGAATTCTCTAGTCACCATCACCAAGTTAGTAGAACTTCGTGATGAACTATAATATGCAAGGGATAACGGAAACGATTCCAAGCTCTTCGTGATGCTAAAATCAATGAAGGTAGAAATCAAGAAAAGCATCAAGTGTTGATGGTAAACAAAACCACTAGTTTCAAGTAAAGGTACAAAGGGAAGAAATGGGAACTTCAAGAAGAATGGCAAGCAAGTTGCTGCTCAAGTGAAAAACCCAAGTCTGGACCTAAGCCTGAAACTAAGTGCTTCTACTGCAAAGGGACTGGTCACTGGAAGCGGAACTACCCCAAGTAATTGGCGGATAAGAAGGATGGCAAAGTGAACATAGGTATATTTGATCTACATGTTATTGATGTGTACTTTACTAGTGTTTATAGCAACCCCTCAGTATTTGATACTAGTTCAGTTGCTAAGAGTAGTAACTCGAAACGGGAGTTGCAGAATGAACAGAGACTAGTTAAGGGTGAAGTGACGATGTGTGTTGGAACTGGTTCCAAGTTTGATATGATCATCATCGCACACTCCCTATACTTTCGGGATTAGTGTTGAACCTAAATAAGTGTTATTTGGTGTTTGCGTTGAGCATAAATATGATTGGATCATGTTTATTGCAATACGGTTATTCATGTAAGTTAGAGAATAATTGTTGTTCTGTTTACATGAATAAAACCTTCTATGGTCATACACCCAATGAAAATGGTTTATTGGATCTCGATCGTGGTGATACACATATTCATAATATTGAAGCCAAAAGATGCAAAGTTAATAATGATAGTGCAACTTATTTGTGGCACTGCCGTCTAGGTCATATTGGTGTAAAGCGCATGAAGAAAATCCATGTTGATGGGTTTTTGGAATCACTTGATTATGAATCAGTTGATGCTTGCGAACCATGCCTCATGGGCAAGATGACTAAGACTCCGTTTTCCGGAACAATGGAGCGAGCAACGGATTTGTTGGAAATCATACATACTGATGTATGTGGTCCGATGAATATTGAGGCTCGTGGTAGGTATCATTATTTTCTGATCTTCACAGATGATTTGAGCAGATATGAGTATATCTACTTGATGAAACACAAGTCTGAAATATTTGAAAAGTTCAAAGAATTTCAGAGTGATGCGGAGAATCATTGTAACAAAAATAAAAATTTCTATGATATGATCGCAGAAGTAAAATATTTGAGTTACGAGTTTGGCCTTCAGTTAAAACAATGTGAAATAGTTTCACTACTCACGCCACCTGGAACACCACAGTGTAATGGTGTGTCCGAACGTCATAACCGTACTTTATTAGATATAGTGTGATCTATGATGTCTCTTATCGATCTACCACTATTGTTTTGGGGTTATGCATTAGAGACAACCACATTCACGTTAAAAAGGGCACCATCTAAATCCGTTGAGACGACACCGTATGAACTGTGGTTTGGCGAGAAACCTAAGCTGTCGTTTCTTAAAGTTTGGGACTGCGATGCTTATGTGAAAAAGTTTCAACATGATAAGCTCGAACCCAAATCGGAGAAGTAAATCTTCATAGGATACCCAAAAGAAAATGTTGGGTACACCTTCTATCACAGATCCGAAGGCAAGATATTCATTGTTGAGAATGGATCCTTTCTAGAGAAGGAGTTTCTCTCGAAAGAAGTGAGTGGGAGTAAAGTAGAACTTGATGAGGTAACTGTACCTGCTCCCTTATTGGAAAGTAGTTCATCACAGAAATCTGTTCCTGTGACTACTACACCAATTAGTGAGGAAGCTAATGATGATGATCATGTAACTTCAGATCAAGTTACTACCGAACCTCATAGGTAAACCAGAGTGAGATCCGCACTAGAGTGGTACGGTAATACTGTTCTAGAGGTCATGTTACTTGACCATGACGAACCTACGAACTATGAGGAAGCGATGATGAGCCCAGATTCCGTGAAATGGCTTGAAGCCATGAAATCTGAGATGAGATCCATGTATGAGAGCAAAGTATGGACTTTGATTGACTTGCCCAATGATCGGCGAGCCATTTAGATTAAATGGATCTTCAAGAGGAAGACAGACGCTGATAGTAGTGTTACCATCTACAAAGCTAGAATTGTCGCAAAAAGATTTTCGACAAGTTCAAAGTGTTGACTACGATGAGAGTTTCTCACTCGTATCTATGCTTAAGTCTGTCCGAATCATGTTAGCAATTGCCGCTTTTTATGATTATGAAATTTGGCAGATGGATGTCAAAACTGCATTCCTGAATGGATTTCTGGAAGAAGAGTTGTATATGATGCAACCGAAAGGTTTTGTCGATCCAAAGGGAGCTAACAAAGTGTGCAAGCTCCAGCGATCCATTTATGTACTGGTGCAAGCCTCTCGGAGTTGGAATAAACACTTTGATAAGTTGATCAAAGCATATAGTTTTATACATACTTGCGGTGAAGCCTGTATTTATAAGAAAGTGAGTGGGAGCACTACATCATTTCTGATAAGTATATGTGTATGACATATTGTTGATCAGAGATAATGTAGATTTATTCTGCAAAGCATAAAGGAATATTTGAAGGGAGTTTTTCAAAGAAAGACCTCGGTGAAGCTGCTTACACATTGAGCATCAAGATCTATAGAGATAGATCGAGACGCTTGATAAGTTTTTCAATGAGTACATACCTTGACAAGATTTTGAAGTAGTTCAAAATGGAACAGTCAAAGAAGGAGTTCTTGCCTGTGTTACAAGGTGTGAAGTTGAGTAAGACTCAAAACCCGACCACGACAGAAGATAGAGAGAGAATGAAAGTCATTCCCTATGCCTCAACCATAGGTTCTATAAAGTATGCCATGTTGTGTACCAGACCTATTGTATACCCTGCCCTGAGTTTGGCAAGGGAGTACAATAGTGATCTAGGATTAGTTCACTGGACATTGGTCAAAATTATCCTTAGTGGAATAGGATATGTTTCTCGATTATGGAGGTGACAAAAGGTTCGTCGTAAAAGGTTACGTCGATGCAAGTTTTGACACTGATCTAGATGACTCAAAGTCTCAATCTGGATACATATTGAAAGTGGGAGCAATTAGCTAGAGTAGCTTAGTGCAGAGCATTGTTGACATAGAAATTTGCAAAATACTTACGGATTTGAATATGGCAGACCCGTTGACTAAACTTCTCTCACAAACAAAACATGATCACACCTTAGTACTCTTTGGCCGTTAATCACATCGCGATGTGAACTAGATTATTGAATCTAGTAAACCCTTTTGGGTGTTGGTCACATGATGATATGAACTATGGGTCTTAACCACATAGTGATGTGAACTATTGATGTTAAATCACATGGCGATGTGAACTAGATTATTGACTCTAGTGCAAGTGGGAGACTGAAGGAAATATGCCCTAGAGGCAATAATAAAGTTATTATTTATTTCCTTATTTCATGATAAATGTTTATTATTCATGCTAGAATTGTATTAACCGGAAACATAATACATGTGTGAATACATAGACAAACAGAGTGTCACTAGTATGCCTCTACTTGACTAGCTCGTTGAATCAAAGGTGGTTAAGTTTCCTAGCCATAGACATGAGTTGTCATTTGATTAACGGGGTCACATCATTAGAGAATGATGTGATTGATTTGACCCATTCCGTTAGCATAGCACTTGATCGTTTAGTCTGTTGCTATTGCTTTGTTCATGACTTATACATGTTCCTATGACTATGAGATTATGCAACTCCTGTTTACCGGAGGAACACTTTGTGTGCTACCAAACATCACAACGTAACTGGGTGATTATAAAGGTGCTCTACAGGTGTCTCCAAAGGTACTTGTTGGGTTGGCGTATTTCGAGATTAGGATTTATCACTCCGATTGTCGGAGAGGTATCTCTGGGCCCTCTCGGTAATGCACATCACTTAAAGCCTTGCAAGCATTGCAACTAATGAGTTAGTTGTGGGATGATGTATTATGGAACGAGTAATTAGACTTGCCGGTAACGAGATTGAACTAGGTATTGAGATACCGACGATCGAATTTCGGGCAAGTAACATACCGATGACAAAGGGAACAACGTATGTTGTTATGCGGTGTGACCGATAAAGATCTTCGTAGAATATGTGGGAGCCAATATGAGCATCTAGGTTCCGCTATTGGTTATTGACCGGAGACGTGTCTCGGTCATGTCTACATTGTTCTCGAACCCGTAGGGTCCGCACGCTTAAGGTTTCGATGACAGTTATATTATGAGTTTATGAGTTTTGATGTACCGAAGGAGTTCGGAGTCTCGGATGAGATCGGGGACATGACGAGGAGTCTCGAAATGGTCGAGATGTAAAGATCGATATATTGGACGACTATATTCGAACATTGGAAAGGTTCCGAGTGATTCGGGTATTTTTCGGAGTACTGGAGAGTTACGGGAATACATATTGGGCCTTATTGGGCCATACGGGAAAGAAGGAAAAGGGCCTCAAGGGTGGCCGCACCCCTCCCCTTGGTCTGGTCCGAATTGGACTAGGGAAGGGGGGCGCCCCCTTCCTTCCTTCTCCTTTTTCCTTCCTCTTTTCCTATTCCATATGGGAGGTGGAATCCTACTAGGACTAGGGAGTCCTAGTAGGACTCCACACTTGGCGCGCCCCCTCCTAGGGCCGGCCTCCTCCTCCCTTGCTCCTTTATATACGGGTGCAGGGGGCACCCCAAAGACACAACAATTGATCATTGATCTCTTAGCCGTGTGCGGTGCCCCCTCCCACCATAATCCTCGATAATATTGTAGCGGTACTTAGGCGAAGCCCTGCGACGGTAGAACATCAAGATCGTCACCACGCCGTCGTGCTGACGGAACTCTTCCCCGACATTCTGCTGGATCGGAGTCCGGGGATCGTCATCGAGCTGAATGTGTGCTAGAACTCGGAGGTGCCGTAGTTTTTGGTGCTTGATCGGTCGGGCCGTGAAGACATATGACTACATCAACCGCGTTGTGCTAACGCTTCCGCTTTCGGTCTACGAGGGTACATAGACAACACTCTCCTCTCTCGTTGCTATGCATCACCATGATCTTGCGTGTGTGTAGGAAATTTTTGAAATTACTACGTTCCCCAACAGGTATAAGTTCACCAAGGTACTCATGGATGGAGGGAGCAGTATCAATATCCTTTACAATGAAACGTTCCGTCGCATGGTGTTGACAGATAAAAATCTTAAACCGTCGAACACCGTTTTTCATGGTGTGGTGCCTGGTAAATCGGCGTACCTAGTTGGTAAGATAGCTCTAAAGGTTGCCTTTGGAGATGATTATGATTCAAGGTCAGAAACATTGACTTTCGAAGTGGTGAAAATCAAGAGCCCATATCATGCCCTGTTTGGATGGCCGGCTTATGCTAAGTTCATGGCCAGGCCCTGTTATGTTTATCTGCAGCCTAAGATGCCGGGTCATAAGGGGACCATCACAGTGCATGGGAGCCGGAAGATTGCTTTGGAATGTGAAGAAGGTGATGCGGCCTATGCTGAGTCGGTTTGTGCAACAGAGGAGTTGAAGTTCTACAAAGACAATGTTGATCCGGCAGATATGACTTCTCTGAAGAAGCCAACTATGGAGCATGATCAGGCTTTGAAGTTTAAATTGGCTGAGACTAAGCTAGTTAACTTTGTTCCTGGCGATTCATCCAGGTAGTTCAGCATCGGCGCTAACCTGGATCCGAAATAGGAAAGTGCGTTCATCGAGTTCATATGTGAAAACCGGGACATCTTTGCATGGAAACCTTATGATATGCCAGGTGTACCGAGGGAACTCGCTGAGCACACTCTTAATATAGATCCTAAGTTTAAACCGGTCAGGCAGTTTCTCCGCCGCTTCAATGAAGAAAGGCGCAAGGCTATTGGTGAGGAGGTAGCCCGACTTTTGGCAGCAGGGTTTATTGTGGAGGTCTTTCACCCTGAGTGGCTAGCTAATTCGGTGTTGGTACTTAAGAAGAATGGCACTTGGCGTATGTGTGTGGAGTACACGGATTTGAACAAGGCTTGTCCAGCTGATCCTTTTGCTCTCCCTCGTATTGATCAAATCATTGATGCTACGGCGGGCTGTGACCGTTTGTGTTTCCTGGATGCTTATTCTGGTTATCATCAAATCAAAATGGCAGTTAAGGACCAGGAGAAGACAGCTTTTATAACTCCCTTTGGAGCCTTCTGCTATGTATCTATGCCTTTTGGGCTTAACAGTGCCCAGGCGACTTATCAGCGTTGTGTACAGAATTGTCTTCATAAACAGATTGGGCGCAATGTTCATGCTTATGTGGATGATATTGTGGTGAAGTCCAGAAAGGAGGAAACATTGATAGATGACTTGAAGGAGACTTTTAATAACCTCCGGGTTTATAAGATGATGCTTAATCTGGCCAAATGTGTCTTTGGTGTACCGGCAGACAAGCTCTTGGGTTTTCTGGTGTCTAACAAGGGCATTGAAGCTAATCCGGAGAAGATCAAGGCTATTACGTCTCTAGCTAAGCCGGCGTGTATTAACGATGTTCAGCGCCTGGCGGGTCGTATTGCAGCATTGAGCCGGTTTATCAGCCGTTTGGGAGAAAAGGCAATCCCTCTGTATTAGATGATAAAGAAAACACACCATTTCGTCTGGAGTGATGCTGCCAATGAAGCCTTTGAGAGTTTAAAGCAGCAGCTAGCTGAACCGCCAATCCTTGCTGCTCCTATTGATAAAGAGCCCCTATTGTTATATGTGGTTGCCAATGCCCGGGCTGTTAGTGTGGCTATTGTTGTGGAGCGCAAGGAGGCCGGAAAGGAGTATTCGGTTCAACGACCGGTTTATTACATCAGTGAGGTGCTTATTGAGTCCAAGCAGAGGTACCCACATTGGCAAAAACTTGTGTATGGGGTTTTCATGGCAAGCCGGAAGCTCAAGCATTATTTTCAAGGTCATCCTATCACAGTGGCCAGTTATGCCCCCTTGGGGGATATCATTCAAAACAGGGAAGCAACTGGCTGGGTCGCCAAGTGGGCTATTGAGCTTGGGCCTCACGGTTTAAAATATATACCTCGTATAACAATCAAGTCCCAAGCACTTGTGGATTTCATCAACGACTGGACAGAGCTGAAGGCACCGGAGGAAAAGCCAGATAACACTTATTGGACGATTCATTTTGATGGGTCCACACAGTTGGAGGGCTCGGGGGCTGGAGTCATATTAACTTCCCCACGAGGTGATAAGTTTTGTTATGTTCTCCATTTAATGTTCCCTTGAACTAACAATGCACCTGAATATGAGGCCTTGCTCCATGGTCTTCGGATGGCTAAGGAGATGAATTTAAGCCGGGTTAAGTGCTTTGGTGACTCGGACCTGGTAGCTCAACAGGTGTCTGGCACTTGGGATTCCAAGGATCCACTCATGGCAGCGTATCAACGAGAGGTAGACATAGTGGCAGATAATTTCAAGGGTTATCAGGTTGACCATATAGACCGGCGAAAGAATGAAGCGGCGGACGCTTTAAGTCGCTTAGGCTCTCAACGTAAACCGGTGCCGCCCAATGTCTTTTTGGATGTGCTACATAATCCGTCGGTCAAGTTACCTATGGAGGAGGATTTGGCTGTTCCTGACCCGGAGGCTTAGTTAGTGGCAACTCTTCATGCTATCCCGATTGTACGGTCCCATACGAGTTACCGGAGGATGAAACTTTGGCCTGATAGATAATCCGGCGATCTAAGTCAATGACCATTATCAATGGGGAGTTGCATCATTGCAGTGTGACAGGGGCGTTTCAGCGTTGTGTGTCTCCTCACGAAGGCTGTGAGATTTTGCGTGAGATCCACGAAGGAGATTGTGGTCACCACGCCAGATCAAAATCCTTGGTGGCTAAAGCCTTTCGTCACGGCTTCTATTGGTTGACGGCTCGTGCTGATACTGAGGATTTGGTAAAGAGGTGTGACGGTTGTCAGAAGTTTGCACTCCGTGCGCGCTCATGTTCCGGCTCAAGAATTAAGGATGATTCCAACCACTTGGCCGTTTGCAACTTGGGGGATGGATATGGTTGGGCCCTTTAAGAGGTCCAAGGACAAGAAGACCCACCTACTGGTGGCGGTTGATAAATTCACCAAGTGGGTAGAGGCAGAGCCAGTCAGTAAGTGTGATGAAGCCACGGTGGTTTAATTCATCAAATATGTGATTTTTCATTTTGGTTTTCCACACAGCATCATAACTGATAATGGTACTAATATGTCCAATGGTGCTATGGAAGAATTTTGTCAACGTGAGCACATCCAGCTTGACGTGTCATCAGTGGCTCACCCCCAATCTAATGATCAAGCAGAGAGAGCCAATCAAGAGATTTTGAGAGGCATCAAGCCTCGGCTTATGGTTCCTTCAAAGCGGACGCCGTTTTGTTGGGTGGAGGAGTTATCTTCCGTGTTATGGAGTATCAACACCATACCGAATAGATCTACGGGTTACACGCCTTTCTTCATGGTTTACGGAGCAGAGGCGGTTCTCCCTAGTGACATCCGTCATGACTCGCACCGTGTGGCGGCTTATGTTGAAGCTGATAATGAGAAAGCACGTCGGGATTCACTGGACCTATCAGATGAGGAGCGTGATATTGCAGCGGCTCGTTCGGCGATTTACCAGCAAGACCTACGACGTTATCACAGTTGCCGGGTTAAAACCAAAACTTTTCAAGAAGGTGATCTGGTGCTCCGGCTCATCCAGGATCAGACTGATATGCACAAGTTGTCCCCACCTTGGGAAGGACCTTTTGTGGTCAGCAAAAATCTGCACAACGGATCATACTACCTTATCGATGTTCGAGAGCACAAAGACTCACGCAAATCGGAGGAGGAGATCCAATGGCCGTGGAATATAGCTCATCTTCGGCCTTACTATACTTGAGCCACAGGCTATTCTTATGTACATATTTATGACAATGTATATATTATGATCAATATAATAAACCGGAGCCTCAGCTAAAGCGGGGTCTTTGTTGTTTTTATTACATCATGAGTGGTTACATGGGGGCTTCTATTTATAAAGCGGAGTTCTATTTTCCATTGATCCGGCTTATAAAGCCACATATATCAAAGGAAATCACTAGGGGGCTTGGTCGTATTCGAACCATAGCTACACCTCTTGATTGGCATAAGGTCATTAGGGAAATCACTTGGGGGCTTGGTTGTATTTGAACCATGGCTACACCTCTTGATCGGCTTAAGGCTAAAAGGAAATCATGTGGGGCCAAAGAGAGTGTTGCAACAGCACAACTCAAACATAGGCACTCACCGAGCACAGCTCAAATGTTGCTTGGGGGCTCTTTGCTTCTCAAAGAACAAAGAGCTTACACCCTTGCAATAGGCTATCAAGCCAGGCTTGGAAGCCAAGTGTATTCACCTAAAACCTCGGGTTATCCTGCCTCTTTAATTAAGCCACTCCATCCAGGCAATCCTGGTATGACCCGCCGAACGTTTGACAAGTCAATCTCATAGACCCTGAACTTGTCAAAGTAAAAACGACGATTGGTTAATGTGAGGTCCATCTTAAAAGGCTTCGAAAAATGGTTTAACTCAGTGGCCTGGCAGCCCATGAAAAGCCCCGATTTAGGGCCTGGCAGCCCATGAAAAGCCTTGCATGTTCTTTTTGTGTTTTTATTTGATAAGTTTTTTCTCCTTTGGTGAGATTTAAATATTTTATGATAAACAGGCGTTCATTGACCCGGGTTGGCTTTCAACGATAAGTTGTCAGTACATGATCAATTATAATTCGGCGTTTATTGACCCGGTCTGGTTTTGACTACAAGTCACCAGTATTATATGTGGATACACCTATGTTTATTATAACCCGGTACGGTTTTATTATAAACCGGCAGAACATGGAAGGAGTTATCAATACTCAAGATTGGGGTTATCACCCTAAATATACAAAAGTTGGTCAACCAACAGTGTGATTCAATATCACATGTACCATCTCTTTCATATTTGATTATTTTCAAAGTACAACCTTGGTTATAAACCCCGACTATATATTTGGGCATCATGACCCGTCCAGCAGTAAACCGCCAGGACACTTTCAAACTTCTTGTATGCAGGAACAATTTGAGTAATACCACTACAGATTATGAACATACTATATCCTAAAGCATGGTGGATTCATAGTATCAGGCAAAATAAGTATGCACGATGGCATAGCAGACCAAGTTTTTTGAACTAGCCTATTACAAGGCGCTTTTATGCCCAAAAAGAATAATTGTTTTCAGCAAGTGTGGCAGTACGTAGAAGGCTAAACCGGCCTCCGGATCATGACTCGTCACCAGGCTGAGTTGAAGGCTGTGGATCGTCCTGCGCTGGTGCATCTTCCTCCTCTCTACCTAGTGGCTGGAAGTCAATGGTTGCCCAATCGATTCCAGTTAAGTCTTGGAACACAGCTTCATCACTTATAAGGTTTGAGGGGTCAACATTAGGGGCATAGGTGTGCTTACGGATTGCGGAATAAGATCTTCTACATCATGTGTTGACGCAGGATATCTTTTCTGATCAGAATCATAAACTGGCTGATAGTGAGAGAGATTGGTTTCCTCAGCCAATTTGCTTGCTAAGGGGTGCATTTCCCTTGTCAACCTTCGAAGGTCGTCATTGTTAAACTCTGAACCGTCCTCCTTTACGCCAAGATAGCCGCTGCCTATATCCGACGATTTAAGATCCGGTATCCATGCCTTAGCCCGGATTAGGGCAGTCAGCGCACCTGACCTTGCAGCCGATCTTTTTAGCTCATCCAACCGGGCAGGAAACATTGATAGTTTCTCAATGGTTTCCTTTATTAAAGTTGGAGGCAGTTTGTTATGAGCAGCAGTGCAGATGGCCCTTTGAGCTCTGGAATATAACTGCTCTATCAGAGTATAGGCAGCCTTCAGCTTCATCCGCATGGCAGAGCCCAGATGGGTAATGCGAGTTCCTGTGTCATTGCAAGCATCAGTAAACCGGTAACTAATGAGATAATGTATATTGATAAAAAAACTTCAGATGAGGATACTTACCAAACACAGCAGGGGTCATGGCATTTATCTGCCGCTTTAAGTCGGTCAGCTCTTCGACCCCTGGTTTAAGGGTTGCTTCTGCGTCTTCAGCTTTCTTTTGCAGTGCGGTTCTCTCTATGCCCCAATCCGCCTGTTCCTTCTTCAAAGTTTCCTTCAGCTTCTCCATGGTTGCTAAGGCACTGGTCAGTTCTTCTTTGGCTTTGGAGGTTTCTGCTTGCTGAGATTTGATATTTTCTTGAAGGTCAGTGGTTTGGGCTTCCTTTTTGCTCAGCTCAGCATATAGGATAAAGACATATTATAAGATGGCAGTGAATATTGGAAGTACCAAGCACATAACAAGTTATACACTTGGCACTTGGGGGCTAATGCGTATTTTCTTGATTATTAGAATTTTTTTACAAGTCCCAAGCACAATACAAGTATTATTCTTGACACTTGGGGGCTAATGTATGTTTGCTCAAAGTAACATTGGTCAAAGTCCCGGTTCATCTTGGAAAGATAAACCGGCCCTTGGGGACTACACACGCGAAAGTTAAAAGATTGCAATGTTAAAGTACCGGTTCATCTTAAAAAGATAAACCGGCCCTTGGAGGATAAGCATGCAGAGTTGAGATATTGCAAAGTCCCGGTTTAGATTGACATCATAAATCGGCCCTTGGGGGCTACTGGAGTTGGTACTTGGAATTGGACATAAGAGAGAAACAGCTATGTAGTTACCTCATATCGCTCCTTCATCAAATTCACTAAACCGGCTTCGTAGTCGCGGTTTGTGTACAGACGGTTTAAGAAACCAGAATGAAGTTCTTGGGCGTTGAGGTAGGTGTAGCTTGACAAGTCTGTGCTCCACTTTCCTTTGCCCATAGCAAAAAGTTCCTCCTTGGCACTATGCTTTGATAACGCAACAGGATTGCTAGGGGTGGTGTGGCCAACGCCAGTAATTATAATATCATCTTCCTTGTCACCAGCAGCCTTTACTGGAGTTGACGATTTATCAGCAACCTTAGTTGGACGGTTTATCATCAGTTCGGGCCGCGTTGGTCAGTTTGTCAGCATGGGCTGTTGTGTCAGCATCTGCTTGTTCAGCAAGAAAGTCATGATCTTGAGGTGGCGGATCATCAAGCACAGTGTCAGCATTTGTTCCTTCCGGTTCTGGAGTTCTCTCCGGTTCAATAAACACATTGTTATCAGACGGCTTATTTACCCGAGCCTTCTTGTTGGGTCTGGCCTTGGCTTTGAAAGGAAAAGACATAAAGGTTAGTATAGCGCGCAAATATAAAGTGTCAAAAGGAGTAAGTTTAAAGTATTTACCCAGGAACAGTCTTAAGAGGAGGAAACTGTGTGGCCGTTGACTCGCCAGATGATGAATGAGGCGTTCCCTGATAATTTGAATCGGATGGATTAAGAGGTTGTTGAAAATAACCCGCCTTGGGATATGAAGTATCGGAAGTGTGTGAGACCTCAGATCGACGTTTCCGAACCGGAGTGTTCGGTAAACCAGCTGAAGTGACTACTTGGCCGCTGTGCCGGGTTGTGCGGCGAGCTTCGTGTTGCTACTTCTTCAAAAGAAAGTGTGGGTCCAAGTGAACTAGGGGTGAGAAAATTTTACTTTTCGGATTGCTTGACAGATTTTTTGTGTTGGCAGAGGGTCTGAACTGGAGGAAAGGATAATTACCTCTGCGTCATCAGCTTGGTTGCCTTCAGCATCATCCTAATAATAATCATTGTCAATGAGGTGTATGAAAAATGAACCAAGAGAGTCAAGTTCTACCTCTGCGTCCGGATCATCAAGGTCATCATCGAGGTTCAACCCGGTGGATTCAGATGCCTTTTTCTTTGCAGACTTCTTAACAACCTTGGTCTTAGGTCGAGGGGTCTTGGCCGGTTTATCCTGTGGCTTCTTCTTCCAAAATGAGTCATCACCCTGTTAAAAGATTGATAGAGGATATAAAAGATTACATAGTTAAGAATATCAAGTACAAGCAGGAGAGAGGCAATTCTTACAGCTCGCGGTTTGTTCAAGGTATAGAAGGGACTTAACCCGGTCTTGCTACAGACAACTTCCGGTTCATTCAGTATTTTCTTAACAGACTCAGTAACTTCAGCCTCTGTCAGCTGTATATCAATATGTCGTTGAGGATCTTTTGAGCTCCTTGTGTACTCACACATTAAACCGGGGTGATGGCTTAACGGTAAAATACTCCAAGATATCCAGCAACGAACAAGGTCAACTGCTGTCAAACCGTTGGCCATGAAAGGTCTGAGCTTGGCGAGTTGTGGTGCATATGTGTCTCGTTCCTTGGCAGTCAACCATTGCGGAAATGGATGTGTGTTGGTAAGCCGGTGAGCATGATAACCCAGTAGAGGGTTCTCATCTTCAGGGGAAGTATCCTTACAGTAGAACCAAGTCTGGTTCCAATCCTTAGGATGACTATGAAGTTTGGCGTAAGGGAAGCTGACGTCCTTCCTTTTCTGAATGGAGACGCCGCCAAGTTCAGTGTTGGGCCCGTCTACAAATTCAGTACGATGGTTCAAATAGAAAAAATCCCAGAACAATTCAACAGTTGACTCTTCTTGCAGATAGGCCTCACAAAACACTTGAAAGTCGCAAATATTGGACACAGAGTTGGGTCCAATATCTCGAGGGTGGATCTGGAAGCTCGCAAGCACATCACGGAAAAACTTGGATCCGGGCGGTTTAAAACCACGTCCCATATGATCAACAAATACTACCACCTAGCCATCCTTGGGGGTAGGAGGATTTTCTGGACCAGGAACTCGCCAATGGATTTCGCTTTGTTTTGGTAAAGCGCCAGTTCTGACGCATCCATCTAGTTGCTCTTCAGTAACCCGGGAAGGGACCCAGTTACAGGCATAAAATTGTTTGGCCATTTCGAATGAAGAGCTGGAAAAAGATTGATGCCGGTTTAAGACTCATGGTTGGCAAGCATAAAGTGTAGCAGGTTAAGGAAAGGGTATTCAAGCATGCAAAATTGTTAAACCGGAGGTTGATGCTATCATAAATGGTAAAGCGCTTGGCAGTTTACAAGGGGACTAATGGCATATGGAAGACTATTTTCTAAAGGATAAACCGCCTACTCAGACAATGAAAGTACAGATCTAAAACAAAAATGACTAAGTGAGCAAAAACAAGTTTCGCAGTTTCACAGTTTCACATTGGAATTTTGGATCTACCATGTGTCAGGAAAAGGAAAAGAATTAGACCTAAAAAGTTGGTGCTTGAGCAGTTCGCAAAGGTCCAGATCGGTTTTTATACATACAAGGCATGGTTTGATAGGCAAAGTGAGGACTTTCATTGCTACCATGCGGGAGAACATCAAGTTTTAAGTCTATCATATAGGATCTAATGAAGAACAAGGGTAGAACACCAAGAAGCTTCTATGAACTCGTGAGAACCCTAGCGAATCTACAGAGGAAAGGAAGATGAACTCAGTGAGGCTGTTGAAGCAGCGGAGGCGCGCCGCGTTTCTCTAGAACGATCAGGTTGATGCAGCGGCTGGAGATGAGCTCGAGGGCGGAGCTTGACGACGGTGGCTGCGCGCGAGGGTGAGGTCAACGCAAGGAGGCACGAAAGGGGAAAATGAAAAGGACCCCAGTCTTATTTATAAGGCGAAGGGATAAGTGACAGGCGCAAAAATCGAGGAGCCTAAAAAATTGGATCTGTGACAGAGCTGACGCCTCGGTTGTCGGAGGCTCATTAATGAAGGTGAGACATACAATTTTTAATAACAGGTGACGTCATGGCGGTTTGTTACAATCTTGGAAGATGACGTCGCGGCGGATTACAAGGATATGCCAAGGTGCTAAAAGGGGAATTTTCTAAGTGTTGAAAATTGACATGAACAAGTTCAAATCAATCTCGGGCCTAATGTTGGGGATACTACTATTAAGTATAAACCGGCCATGAGGGGCCGGGTTATGCCCATAATGAACCAGTCATGTTTGAAGCCCATGAAGACAATAAGTATGGCGCTTTACAGAGGAGATCTAACATGAAGGCCCAGGGCCCAAAGGCGGATTAGGGCCCGTAGACATAAACTGCCATATGATACGTAACTTATGTTGTAAGGCAAGGAAAGGTAGAAACTGAGTCGGGCACGTGTATGAACCGGCCTTGGGATTTTGTAAACCGCCAGGCGTCGACCTGTGTATATAAAGAGAGGACCCGGTGGCGGTTTAGGGACATACAACAATAACTCGAGAGCCAGGCAAAGCGGATTCGCTCCCTGGTCATCTAAACCCTAGCAATTCCATCACAACCTGACACAAGCTTTTACCTTCGTCGTAAGGGGCCGAACCAGTATAATTCCTTGCATCCCTTGTCCGCTTTAACCCCTTTAAGCTAACCCGTCGCGATGGCTCCACGACTAAATCCTTTCACTAGGACATCTGTCGTGACAAAACCACGGCAAAACCTATGCCCCCCGGGTCTATCTTCCATCATATTAATCTTCCAACACTTAGCTATTTCTATTGCCGTTTATTTTACTTTGCATCTTTATTTTTCCTTATCATAAAAATACCAAAAATATTATCTTATCATATCTATCAGATCTCACTCTCGTAAGTGACCGTGAAGGGATTGACAACCCTTTATCGCGTTGGTTGTGAGATTCTTATTTGTTTGTGTAGGTGCGTGGGACTCGAGCGTGATCTCCTACTGGATTGATACCTTGATTCTCAAAAACTGAGGGAAATACTTACGCTACTTTACTGCATCACTCTTTCCTCTTCAAGGGAAAATCAACGCAGTGCTCAAGAGGTAGCAGCTAGGAGGAAGCACTATTCATCGTCGTAGTAGGCGGTGGAGACGAGCACGCCATGAGCCAGTCGAAGGAACCATTAACGAAGGCAAACACCTCCAAATCAAGAGCAAGGCAACACTCCATGTTTTGCAGGAAATTACATGCTTTGAAGAGCCGCGTGGAGGGGTGATTATTACCGGCTTTATGAAAGATATGCACAAGGGGGTGGTTTGGTCTTCACCGCATAGGATCAAGTGTTGGTGTTGTGTATGGCTGGAATAAACAAGGGAATCTACCCCGGCAATGTGGATGTCGATCGTGGCCTGCAATCCGAGAAAATCATATATCCATAATCTGTGAACTAGACCACACAATCACATCGAAGTCGTCAATCACAAACTAGGTGAAGTCCACAGGAACAACGAGAAACCATCCCACATAACAACACCATGTTCTTATAGTACATATTAGGTGCAACATCAATAGTAACGACAAATAAAAAACTTTTCAATCTCAAGATGGGTCTATTTCTTTGCCTCTGAAATCTGACTGCCAAGATATCTATCCGAATGAGAGCACTATTCTATTTATACTAGGTACATCCATCCTTAGATATGTGTGACAACAAACTAATTTTTGAATCTGATGAGGTGTGAAAACGATCATGAAGACTTAAGGTAATCGATGGCTTCCTTGGGATTGTAACATAGTCAACTTAGAGAGCATTCTTAGAAAAGCTTTTCAAATTCTCGCACAACTCTTTAGAGCATGTACACCTCCCACCAAATTGGCAATTACTTTTGCTACAACTCCAGACGATATAATGATAGTTGGTTTTAAAGTAGACTTGAATGAGATCCTAATGATACACCCCCACGGTTACATTTCACTTTGAGGTTGGTGAAACAACCAACATTTAGAGGGAGGCGTTGAAAGCATGTCATTTATCAATGCTTGTTTTGGGCAAATCTTATTTCTTTGGAAGCTCAAGTATTCTTGGCTTTCATTGACAAGACACATGGGTACAGTCAATAGTAAAGAAGATGAAGGTGCATATATAAATTTAAAATTGTAGTATGAATACAAGTTAGCTTTCACTTGATCGTGTATTTAACTCGTACGGCTTCTTCTGATTTGTACATTAATAATTGACGGTTTGTTAATGATTAAGATGTCTTTGCTAAATGGCATCCGTGTAGATTGAAAGGAGAAATATCAACTTACTGAAGAAGAACTACAAGCGAGGATGTGGCCTCCCTCGGATGAGAAAAAGAAAATAGAAAACGAAATATGGAAGAGAGTAGTGCTAGGAAGAAGAAGATAAATGCATGCACCAAACCACCTCGCCCCGACATCGGAAAGAATAGGATCTAGTGCTTGTAGATGAGCTCACTGAGAAGAAGAAAACGCGAGACCTCGAACTTTCGGCAAAGACCTAGACTTCACACGAGATAATTACACCTACGGTCCTCATACTCTCCGGCATGTAACACAACGGTCCCGGAACTCGCGAAATGCTTCACTACGGTTCTCAAATACGAGGATACGCTCCAATATGGTCCTGATTACGTCTCACTCTACGCCTCGCGCCCAACCAGGTCCCACGTCAGTGTACAGTTTTTTATGTGTGGGGCCCCATGTCAGCATAGGAGAGAGAAAAACAAGGAAAAATAAAATGCTACGCGGAGGATCGAACCTGAACCTGAGACCTCCAGAAAAGCGAACAGACGAGCTGGCCACAAGGCGAAACTGTCCATCATGTTAATGGAATCAGCTAGGAAGCTATATAAAGCAGTTCCATATATCGCTAGCTTCCGCCTGCGCACATACTGGCCCGGCCCAGTAGCGTAGCGTATCTCTTCTACTTTTTTCTCGAATCTTCAAGCGATTTTCCTGTACGTTGCCTACCGGTTTCCTTTTTATTTTTACCCAGGTTTATGTTTAATTTTCCCATATAAAAAATATAATCATTATTAATATACAATTTATGTGTATTTTAAATCATTAATTTATTTTCATATAATTGGTCTGGCCTAGTAGCATACCGTACCCTTTTTTTTAATCTTCAAGCGATTTTCCTGATGCATATTCTATCCTTTTTTTTACCAAGTTCGTGTTTATTTTTTCTTTCTATTTTTAAATTTCATTTTTTCCATAAAAAGAATACAGTTATTGTGTATTTTAAATATTTATTATATTTTCATTAATTTGTACCTTGAAGACGTAAATATGAACTTTTTTCAAAATTTATGTGGATTTAAAAAAATGTCAGAAAATTTATGTATCTTCATTCAGGACCACAAACATGCGCAATTATTGTGTATCTTCATTGTATATTTAAAATACACAAATATTTAACTAGAAAAGATAAAAAGAAAACCGTTCATTGGGCATATAATAGGGCAAAATGATAACCATTTTCTAAAACCATGCTGAACATTATTCAAAATATACTTTGTTAATTTTTAAAATTATTATGTATTTTAATACAATGAGGATACAAAATAATGCGTGTTTGTGGTCATGAATGAAGATACATAAATTTTTTATAATTTATTTTATTTAAATCCATATAAATTTTAGAAAAAGCTAATGTTTATGTCTCCAAGGCACACAATAATGAAAATAGAATAAAGATTTAAAATACACAATAATTGTATATTTATAATTATTGTATTTTTATATGGGGAAAATAAACATAAACCTGGGGAAAAATAAAAAGAGAACCGGTAGGAAATGCACAGGAAAATCGCTTGAAGATTCGAGAAAAAAGAAGAAGAGATACGCTACTGGGCCGGCCCTGTTATAAGCGAGGGATATGTGTAATTGCTCCAATTGGTTCTTACCTTATTGACATGTCGGCCTGGTGGCTAGCTCGGCTGCTCTCTTACGCAGAGGTCTCGGGTTCGATCCTCGGCGTAGCATTTTATTTTTCCTTTTTTTCTCTCTCCTATGCTGACATGGGGCCCACACATCTACTGTACACTGACGTGGCACCTGGCTGGGCGCGAGGCGTAGAGTGAGACGTAGCCAGGACTGTATTGGAGCGTATCCTCGTATTTGAGGACCGTATTGGAGCATTCCGCAAGTCCCGAGACCATTGTGTTTTTCTCTCTCCTATGCTGACATGGGGCCCACACATCTACTGTACACTGACGTGGCACCTGGCTGGGCGCGAGGCGTAGAGTGAGACGTAGCCAGGACTGTATTGGAGCGTATCCTCGTATTTGAGGACCGTATTGGAGCATTCCGCAAGTCCCGAGACCATTGTGTTACATGCCGGAAAGTACGAGGACCGTAGGTATAATTATCTCACTTCACACCCTAATGCCAACTTAAATGGGTGGAAGAGTACAAGACTTGTTTAGCATAAAATTACATTGAAAGTTATTTGCAAAGCGCACTTTCAGAAACAAATTGATACTAAACTGACACATAGGGTAACCTCAGAGTCGAGGGTAGCCACGAAGGAGCACACCGAGTGAGTGACATGTAGAAACGAAAACAAGCTAAAAAACTACTAAACATTAGGGAGTACTTACTAGAATCCTCGAGGGAGAGGCCAATAAACTCGATAGAGAACGAAGTGTTGGCGGAACGGAAAGAACGAGATGTGCATAGTTTCAATTTACATGCTTGTATTTTTTTTTGTGATGGTATTTTTTTACGATTGTCACTGCATTGCGAAGGGGCTAGAAGATGACGGGGATGGACATAATACTACAAATTTCATAAATATTTTTAACTCAAATATACTTGAACTTGGCCAATTTGAGTAGACATTTGTTTCGGATTTTTTATTTTTGAACTCATTCGTTTTGGGTTTGGTTCCTACGGTGTGTGTTTCGCGCGTGCTCGATTAGTATTTTTTAGGCGGTATTCGAGTAATATCGATATCAGCATTAAGTATTAACCCCCTCGTGATAAATATTCCAACACGAGCACTTAAACTACGTTTTACAGATAACCCCTCATCCAGCAAAAAGACCGAACCCCAAATCGAGCCGAGCCGCTCGGCCTCGCTCGATCTGCCCCGCCCCCTCGCGCCGCCTTCCTCCGCCCCATCTCCTCGCCCTCCTCCGCCCCACTCCGGCGTCGAGTTCCGACGCGCCGCCGTCCGCGCGTACAAGCAGACCTAAAATCCAATTACCCCGTCCCTTGCCCCTTCCCATCATTCTCCTCCTCCCAAAACCCTAACCCTAGCACAAACACCGGCCGCCATGGCGCTCACCACCCGCGGCGGCGGCGGCGCCGACCAAGCGCAGCCTCCGCCGGCCCCCGACGCGAGCCTCGGCTTCCTCACGAAGCGCGACACGGAGGTCAAGCTCCCCCGCGCGACGCGGGTGAAGAACAAGACGCCCGCGGGGGTCCAGATTACCGCCGAGCAGATCCTCCGGGAGGCCCGGGAGCGGCAGGAGCCCGAGATCCGCCCGCCCAAGCAGAAGATAACCGATGTCCACGAGCTCGCGGATTACCGGCTCCGCGAGCGCAAGAGGTTCGAGGACCTCATTCGCCGCGTCCGCTGGAGCGTCTCGGCGTGGGTCAAGTATGCCAAGTGGGAGGAGGGGCAGAAGGACTTCGCCCGGGCTCGCTCCGTCTACGAGCGCGCCCTGGACGTCGCCCACCGCGACCACACCCTGTGGCTCAAGTATGCCGAGTTCGAGATGCGCAACCGGTATGTCAACCATGCCAGGAACGTCTGGGACCGTGCCGTCTCGCTCCTACCCCGCATCGACCAGCTGTGGTACAAGTATATCCATATGGAGGAGCTGCTTGGTGCTGTCGCCAATGCTCGGCAGGTCTTTGAGCGCTGGATGGGGTGGCGCCCTGATATCGCTGGCTGGAACTCATACATCAAGTTTGAGCTGCGATATGGGGAGGTTGAGCGCGCTAGGGCAATCTATGAGCGGTTTGTCGCCGAGCACCCGCGGCCCGACACGTTCATCCGGTATGCCAAGTTTGAGATGAAACGGGGAGAAGTAGAGCGGGCACGGCGTGTGTATGAGCGTGCAGCGGACCTGCTTGTGGATGATGAAGATGCGGAGGTGCTGTTTGTAGCATTTGCTGAGTTCGAGGAAAAGTGCCGGGAGGTGGAGCGTGCTCGTGCGATATACAAGTATGCGCTTGACAGAGTGCCAAAGGGCAGGGCTGAGGATCTTTACAGGAAGTTCCTGGCATTTGAGAAACAATTTGGTGACCGTGAGGGGATTGAGGATGCCATTGTGGGCAAGCGGAGATTCCAATATGAAGATGAGGTGAGGAAGAACCCACTCAATTACGACTCATGGTTTGATTACATCAGGCTGGAGGAGAGCGTCGGGAACAAGGACAGGATCAGGGATGTGTACGAGAGGAGTATCGCAAATGTTCCTCCTGCAGAAGAGAAGCGGTACTGGCAGAGGTATATCTACCTTTGGATAAACTATGCTTTGTATGAGGAACTTGATGCACAGGACATGGAAAGGACCCGGGAGGTCTATAGGGAGTGTCTGAAACTCATTCCACACAAGAAATTTACTTTTGCTAAGCTGTGGCTGATGGCCGCGCAGTTTGAGATAAGACAGAAGAACATAAAGGCTGCACGGCAGATTCTCGGTAATGCAATAGGTATGGCGCCCAAGGGGAAAATATTCAAAAAGTACATTGAGATCGAGCTTTATCTGGGCAACTTTGACCGCTGTAGAACTCTATATGAAAAATATATCGAATGGTCTCCAGCAAATTGTTATGCCTGGAGGAAGTATGCCGAACTGGAAAAAAACCTTAGTGAGACTGATCGTGCTCGATCAATATATGAGCTTGCTATCGCTCAGCCAGCCCTTGATACGCCTGAAGTTCTATGGAAGGTATGTTGTCCTTGCTGTCCTCTTAATTGATTCACATTTTATGTTTTGTAAGTGAACTATTGAATATACTTTTCCTATGTATCATTATTCCTCAAATAAGCACGCATGAAGTTCTGTGTTAACGTTATTTATTATATCATAATATTTGATCTGCTCATATATCTAAATAATTTCAGTGTTTATGCATGGAAGTGTGTTGGTATTATTTGCCACCTTTGTTCATGTGTGCTGTGATGTGATATGATGGTTAATTTTGTAACATGCTGACACGCCACCTAAAGAGTAGACAGTAGAGATCAGAGATCGATGTGTTGTTGAGCTCTGCACTATTTTGAGGGTTACATGAACTAGATTATTTCATGGGAAAAGGCGGTTGTGCTTCATTTTATGTTCTGGAAACCGAAGACCAGCCTTTTTATTTTTTTGTACTATTCAACTTATGGCATTATGAGTGTTAGTTGATTACTCTGGATCTGTTACTTTTTGCATTATATCCTGCCAACTAAAAATTATCAGGTCTTAGTAACTACCAAAGCATTTTTAAACCATGTCTCTTCAGCCTCTGCGCTCCATCAGAGTTGCTTGAATGGTTAATAACTTATTTGTGAAAAACAACTGTTGGACAATGCTCAGAATCGTCATAGTTGAGGCCCCTTTTTTTAGGTCTAGGTGGGACTTTGTTGACTTGTGTTCTTCAGTCTTCTCCCTGGCAAAGCAGAGCCATTGGAACTATATGTGTCCAGTCAGCAACTGAAAACATACACTTCCTTGTGCTGCTGGAAGAGATTGGTGATCACTCATCAAATAATACCCATGGAACGAATCCAGACTCAGTGAGTTGTGAAGACCACTGACCCCAATAGGAATACGGGAGATTTAATGATTGAAGAGAATAGTACAATTAACAACTAAACCTAAAGGGATCCACTTGTCACAGAAGCAGTCTATAACTAATAGGAAGCACCTATCTCTTACTTGATATCTGATTGATCTTGCAGAGCCGAATTGTTTGAACTTGATTGACCTTATAAACGCTAGTTCAATTCCAGGACGACATCATATAATATACGTGAGCCTCAATCATTGATTTTGATTAGACACTTCTCCTTGTTGAATGAGAATGAAGGAAGAGTGCCGAACGACTAAAGCTAACAGCCAGTCCGGATGCTTTTGATCTCTTAGCTACAGTTTTAAGAGAGAAAAAACCAGTGCGCTGTCATCCGATATATTATGTCCAAATAATGCATTGTGTAACATGGGCCTTTTATTCTTAGGAAATGTTTCTGAGATTTTATCTATATAAGATGCAGCATTGATCCTTGTTAAATACGTACTAGATGTGAATGTTACATTTGAGACATCTAGAAAAATGACGCATTTAAGAAAAATGACTTATGCTTAACTGAATCATTTTTAGTGCCTTTTACTTCCAGGTCTACTTGTGATTTTAGTTATTAGGGATGCTTACTAACTCTTCTGCCTTTTGAACTTACAGGAGTACTTGCAGTTTGAAATTGATGAAGATGAATTTGATAGAGCAAGAGAACTCTATGAGAGACTGCTTGATAGAACAAAGCATTTGAAGGTATGGATCAGCTTTGCTGAATTCGAGGCCTCAGCTGGCTTGGGAGAAGACGCTGAAAGTGAGGAGAATAAGAATGATGCTGGTTATCAGGAACAGCAGCTCGAGCGGGTCCGGAGGTGTCGGTGTGAGTAACGAGCTAGAGAACCTACTTTGGGCATCTGTAAATCTTTTTTATGTTCATTTTGCGATTCATGGTGCACTAAATCTGACATTGCTCTGTTATGGTGGTCAGCTGTCTTTGAAAGGGCATTCGACTACTTCAGGACAAATGCCGCAGAGCTAAAGGAAGAAAGAGCGATGCTCCTGGAAGAATGGCTCAAAAAAGAGTTGAGCTTTGGTGATCTTGGTGATGTCACGTTAGTGCAGAAGAAGGCGCCAAGGAAAGTCAAGAGGAAGAGACCACTCCCCACAGACGATGGCTCCAATATTGCGTATGCTATTTACTCTGCTCTTTATTCTTGGCACTACTGTATTTTCAGAAGTTGGTGGCTTGCCACGTTTAGCATGCTCTGTGGCCATGTCCAAATTCTGTTAAGAAATCAATATAAAACAACTAGCGCTAACAATATCTCACATAATACTTTTGTGGTTACTTCCCACAAATTTAGAAATATACTGACATCATTTGCTCTACCAGGTACGAGGAGTACATTGATTATATCTTCCCTGATGAAGTCACTTTGGCGCCGAACCTTAAGATACTGGAAGCTGCTTATAAGTGGAAGAAGCAGAAGGCAAACGACACGGAGGACGACTGATCTGAACATCGAGAGGCTGCCTGTTGTGAATGGTTTTCCCACCGTCAGAGATGAGTGCCACCATGCCAAAATCAGACGTGGAGAAGGTGCCCTCTTATATACCCTACATATGGCATTTTTGCGTCTTGTTCAGTTGAGTTATCGAAGCTGTGTGTCTGACGGATAGATGCTGAATTATCTGGGTTCTGTTACCCCCGGATTGAACTGTACGTTCGTTGTTAGAGTCAATTTATCTTGGTTTTGTTACCCGGGTTCCTTGGGTTGAATGTAATTCAACATGTATTATTTGAGCTTAGCACTATATCACGTTTCTCCCATTTGGTACCTGGTGCTAAGCTGCCAGATGAGTGTTTTCTTAACAGCGAAACAGAGCCGTCTTCAGTTAGAAAATCCGTTGGGAAACTGTACGAGCTGATGGGCTTGAAATATTATTATGGGCTTTGAGTTTGGCCCTAAGATTTAGCCTTTTTTCTCTCTTCTCGCTTTCTTTTTAAAATTCTTCAAATATACTCCTGCATTTTCATATTAGTTCTAAGAAAAAGATACTACCTCGTCATCTGTCTTTGATTGTTTCAAAATTTAGTTTGAATTTGAACGAAACACCAAGTTAATCTGAGAAATACCAATACCAACCTTTTAGAGCATCTACAAATGGATCCTTCAAATCCTCCCCAAACGCATCGATGGACAACATGGTCATCACCTGGATTGAAAATTGCCTGGACACCGATGGACAACATGTTTATCACCTGGATTGAAAATTGCCTGGAAGTGTCCAGCGTGTTGGATTTGACAGGCCGAACCCATCCCAAATCTCTTCAAATCATCCCCAACAAAGCTCAACCTGCTATCTTCCTCTCCTCTCTTATGCCTTGTCCGCATCGCCACCACCCTAGCTCAACCGCGGCCCTAACTCCGCCGTCGTCCCCACCTCACAGCGCAGCCACCAGAACCCACAACGTTGTAGTCCGTGCCACCACCAGACTCCACCTCGTTATGTCCTACTCCTTCGGACATACCTCACCCTCTGTGTTAGATAAAATGTATGAGCGTTTTTTTTATTCTTTTGCTCATTTGTAGGCAAACGATGGATTCATCAGATGATGAAGAGATGCTGAAAGGATGATGAACATAGAGGGAAAAAATGAAGAAGTAAGAGAAGCATGTTCTGAACCTTAAGGGTTCGATAAAAAAAGGCAGGACGGTTGTCCGGGATAGGATAGTTGGCGCACGACTTTCTACACGGACTACTTCAAACTGGACCCAACATACCATGAGGTTCTTTTTTCGATGTCGCTTTCAAATGAGTAGAGATTTGTTTTGAACTTCAAGCTGAGGAAGGATTGTTGCAAACAAATTTTTTTCTCTCCTTTGTAGAAGTGCACAGCTTCGCAGGATGCTTGCTTATGGTAAAGCCGCATATACCACTGATGCTCAAATCCGCATGGTAGAGACCACATGCCTACAAGCCATAATGAAATTTGTATGGGCCATGGTGAAGGTGTTTTGACCGGAGTACCCGGGAGAACCAACTATTGAGAACCCATAAAAGTTATTGGCAATTGGAACATCAAGAGGTTTCCCCGGTATGCTCGGTTCAGTTGATTGCATGCATTGGCAATGGAAGAACTGCTCAAAAGGTTTGCGCAGACAGTACTAAGGTCACACCAAAGAGGCCACCATCATATTTGCAGCAGTGACATCGAAGGACTTGTGGTTTTGGCATGCTTTCTTTGGTACGTCTAGTTCTCACAATGACATCAATGCCATGCAATGATCTTCGTTGTTGAAGAGAATCTGTGATGGGGATGCTCCGACGTGCACCTACACCTTTAACGTGCACAACTATAAAATGGAGTACATGTCCATGTGTAAGTACTCAATAATCTTATAGAGCATATGTGGACCCACGCTGAAAATCCATAAATTTTATGTTTGAATTATGCACTCCGAAACAATTTATGTTTGAAATATGTAGTTTTATGTACGGATAACTTTTATTTGTGTGTGGTATTCATAGTTACATGTATTCATATCATCAAATGATAGGTGTGCATGTTTAAAAATAAACAAGACAAAAGATTTATCATTTTCATTAATTAAGGAGAAGGTTTAGACATAAGCCGCAAAGCTGGAAAATAAAGTTCTACTCTTGCTACATAAGTAGGCTCAAAAGCTTGGCTCTAGCAAGCGCCCAGTGGCGGGCTTCCTCCTTGATTATGCCGACGACGATCGTTGTTGGAGCGGTTGTGTTGCGGAAAATTCTTGCATTTCGTTCCTTCCAAATTTCTCATGAGATCTGCATCATAATCGAAGCAAGGGCCTTCGTGTATTGGTCTCCCGCGCCCACAGCCTTGATCTAGCAAGCTCTAACTGAATCCTCATCCCGCCGATGGGTGCGCATGTGTCTACATGGATTTGAGGTTTGGAAAGTGCGGGTTTTGGTTGCAAAGGAGGACATTCGCGGGAGGCACCACGTTGTCCTCTTATATGCGGGGACGCACCTGCAGATGTTAGGGTCCAGATTTGAGTGAATCTATACTTACTCAACTACTAACTCTGAATGTTCTCGCTATCGAAGGATTTCTTTCTGTCTAGTTCGTTGTAGATGCTCTTAGTTCTTTTTAGAAAAAGAGGATGATCCCCGGTCTATGTATCTGAGCAATGTATACGACCACTTTATTAATTATTCTCATAAGACCTTATAAAATCATACAACAGCAAGACTAAAGCCATTGTCTAAGCAACAACTGTCGCTACACCTATCCAATTGATGAAGGGACGCAGATAGTCTAGGCCTAATACCAAATAGACATCGCAGCCAAACCTAAACATCTAAGACCTGAGATCCCAACTAGGACGCCTGCCGGGTATGGAGCACCTAACAGTCCGGCACACTCCTCAACCAGGACGCCTGCCGGATACAAGGCCGCCGCAGCCACCTGCCACCAATCCATCTTCAGAGTTGTACTGTTGAATGTACCGTGCCAGGTCTCTCTGTCATCGACGCCACCATGACGCCCGACAGCGTCGTCCTCCTGCGCGAAAATATCCTCCCACAGCAAACTCCGAATCTGCACTGCGCCATGCCGTCAAGATCCGTCGCCATCAGTGTGTAGGATGAATCACCGCTCCACCAAAGAATCCGTCCTCTGGTCCCTCGATCACGTGTGTACCTCCAAGAATGATGCCCCCAAGGGAGGAACGACACTAGAGCGACGCCGTCATCCGATCACCCGATCTAGGGTTTCCCCCGGAGGTAGCAGAGAGTGGCCTTGAACTTCTCCACGGTGATACCTTCAGGAAGGGAACAACGCACATAGCGCCGCCACTGCCGGCCTTAGCAGACGCAGAAGGCAAGTTTTCACTCAGATCAGTTCGAAGAGATCCAACTCTCGTGCACGGGCCGCCATCACCACTAGCACCACCCTGGAGCACCGGCAGATCAGCGAGCCGCCGGCACCACCGCATCCAGATCGTCGGGCCGCCGCCATCCCCGCGCCGTCCGGGTCAGAGACGGAGCCGCCGACCGCGCACATGAACCACCGCCGCCAGCACACGCCGGAGCGTCGCCGAGAGCCCAGCGCCCGCCACCGCTTGCCGAGGGCCGGCACCGCGTGGCCCGAGCAGACTCCCACGCACACCAGGGAAAACCACGAGCATGAGCCCTGCCGTCGCCCCAAGCCCGCGCCGGCGCGCCCCGCCTCCAGCGTGCCGTGAAAAACCACCGCGATCCGCTCGCGCCAAATCTAGCGAGTCGTGGGAG